>NW_027141776.1:311947-623894 GCF_036365525.1 Heterodontus francisci
AACGGGACATGTCACCATGTGAACAGTATAAGTGAGCAGAATGTTTTCCCCTGATGGTTAAATATTCAAAGGACATGTTACCAGGTGAACAGTATAAGTGAGGAGAGTGTGTTCCCCTGATGGTTTAATACTGACGGGACATGTCACCAAGTGAACTGTATAAGTGAGGAGAGTGTGTTCCCCTGATGGTTTAATGCACACAGGACATTTTACCAGGTGAACTGTGTAAGTGAGGAGAGTGTGTTCCCCTGATGGTTTTATATACACGGGATATGTTACCAGGTGAACAGTATAAGTGAGGAGAGTGTTTTCCCCTGATGGTTTAATGCACACAGGACATTTTACCAGGTGAACTGTGTAAGTGAGGAGAGTGTGTTCCCCTGATGGTTTTATATACACGGGATATGTTACCAGGTCAACAGTATAAGTGATTTCAGTGTGTTCCCCTGACGGTTTAATATACACGGGACATGTTACCAGGTAAACAGTATAAGTGAGGAGATTGTGTTCCCCTGATGGTTTAATATACACAGGGCATGTTACCAGTTGAACAGTATAAGTGAGGAGAGTGTGTTCCCCTGATGTTTTAATATACACAGGACATGTTACCAGGTGAACAGTATAAGTGAGGAGAGTGTGTTCCCCGATTGTTTAATACGCACGGGACATGTTACCAGATGAACAGTATAAGTGAGGAGAATGTGTTCTCCTGTTTTTTTAATACGCACGGGACATGTTACCAAGTGAACAGGATAAGTGAGGGGAATGTGTTCCCCTGATTGTTTAATACACAATCGACATGTTACCAGGTGAACAGTATAAGTGAGGAGAATGTGTTCCACTGTTTGTTTAATACGCACGGGACATGTTACCAGGTGAACAGGATAAGTGAGGAGAGTGCTTTCCCCTGATGGTTTAATATTCACGGGACATGTTTCCAGGTGAACAGTGTAAGTGAGGAGAGTGTGTTCTCCTGATGGTTTAATATACACGGGATATGTTACCAAGAGAAAAGTCTAAGTGAGGAGAGTGCTTTCCCCTGATGGTTTAATATTCACGGGACATGTTTCCAGGTGAACCGTATAAGTGAGGAGAGTGTGTTCCCCTGATGTTTTAATATGCATGGGACATGTCACCAAGTGAACTGTATAAGTGAGGAGAGTGTGTTCCACTGATGGTTTAATACACACGGGACATGTTACCAAGTGAACAGTATAAGTGAGGAGATTGTGTTCCCCTGATGGTTTAATGTACACGGGACATGTTACCAGGTGAACAGGATAAGTGAGGAGAGTGTGTTCCCCTGATTGTTTAATACACACGGGTCATGTTACCAGGTGAACAGTATAAGTGAGGAGAGTGTGTTCCCCTGATTGTTTAATACACACGGGACATGTTACCAGGTGAACAGTATAAGTGAGGAGAATGTGTTCCCCTGTTGGTTTAATACGCACGGGACATGTTACCAGGTGAACAGTATCTGTGAGGAGAGTGTGTTCCCCTGTTTGTTTAATACGCACGGGACATGTTACCAAGTGAACAGTATAAGTGAGGAGAGTGTGTTCCCCTGATGGTTTAATGCAAACAGAACATGTTACCAGGTGAACAGTATAAGTGAGGAGAGAGTGTTCCACTGATGGTTTAATACTGACAGGACATGTTACCAGATGAACAGTGTAAGTGAGGAGAGTGTGTTCCCCTGATGGTTTAATACGCACGGGACATGTTACCAGGAGAAAAGTCTAAGTGAGGAGAGTGCTTTCCCCTGATGGTTTAATATTCACGGGACATGTTACCAGGTGAACTGCATAAGTGAGGAGAGTGTGTTCCCCTGATGGTTTCATACTGACGGGACATGTTACCAGATGAACAGTATAAGTGAGGAGAGTGTGTTCCCCTGATGGTTTAATACACACAGTATATGTTACCAGCTGAACAGTATAATTGAGGAGAGAGTGTTCCCCTTATGATTTAATAAGCACGGGCATTTCACCAAGTGAACTGGATAAGTGAGGAGAGTGTGTTCCCCTGATGGTTTAATATGCACGGGACATGTTACCAGCTGAACAATATAACTGAGGAGAGTGTGCTCCCCTTTTGGTTTAATACGCACGGGACATGTTCCCAGTTGAACAGTATAAGTGTGGAGAGTGCTTTCCCCTGATGGTTTAATATTCACGGGACATCTCACCAGGTTAACAGTATAAGTGAGGAGAGTGTGTTCCCCTGATGGTTTAATATACACGGGACATGTTACCAGGTGAACAGTGTCAGTGAGGCGAGTGTGTTCCCCTGATTGTTTAATACACACAGGACATGTCACCAGGTGAACAGTATATGTGAGGAGAGTGTGTTGCCCTGATGGTTTAACACGCACGGGACATGTTGCCAGATGAACAGTATAAGTGAGGCGAGTGTGTTCCCCTGATGATTTAATATACGAGGGAAATGTTACCTGGTGAACAGTATAAGTGAGGAGAGTGTGTTCCCCTGATGGTTTAATATAGACGGGACATGTTACCAGGTGAACAGCATAAGTGAGGAGTGTGTGTTCCCCTGATTGTTTAATGTACACGGGACATATTACCAGGTGAACAGTATAAGTGAGGAGAGTGTGTTCCCCTGATTGTTTAATACTCACGGGACATGTTACCAGGTGAACAGTATAAGTGAGGAGAGTGTGTTCCCCTGATGGTTTAACACGCACGGGACATGTTGCCAGGTGAACAGTATAAGTGAGGAGAGTGTGTTCCCCTGATTGTTTAATATACCCGGGACATGTTACCAGGTGAACAGTATAAGTGAGGAGAGTGCTTTCCCCTGATGGTTTAATATACACTGGACATGTTACCAGGTGAACAGTATAATTGAGGAGAGTGTGATCCCCTGATTGTTTAATACACACGGGACATGTCACCAGGTGAAGAGTATATGTGAGGAGAGTGTGTTCCCCTCATGGTTTAATATACACGGGACATGTTACCAGGTGAACAGTATAAGTGAGGAGTGTGTGTTCCCCTGATTGTTTAATATACACGGGACATGTTACCAGGTGAATAGTATAAGTGAGGAGAGTGTGTTCCCCTGATTGTTTAATACTCACGGGACATGTTACCAGGTGAACAGTATAAGTGAGGAGAGTGCGTTCCCCTGATGGTTTAACACGCACGGGACATGTCACGAGGTGAACAGTATAAGTGAGGAGTGTGTGTTCCCCTGATTGTTTAATATACACGGGACATGTTACCAGGTGAACAGTATAAGTAAGGAGAGTGTGTTCCCCTGATGATTTAATGCACACAGGACATGTTAACAGGAGAACAGTATAAGTGAAGAGAGTGTGTTCCCCTGATGGTTTAATATACACGGGACATGTTACCAGGTGAACAGTATAAGTGATGAGAGTGTGTTCCCCTGATGGTTTAATATACGCGGGACAGGTGACTAGGTGAACAGTATAAGTGAGGAGAGTGTGTTCCCCTGATGGTTTAATATACACGGGACATGTTACCAGGTAAACAGTATAAGTGAGGAGAGTGTGTTCCTCTGATGGTTTAATATACACAGGGCATGTTACCAGGTGAACGTTATAAGTGAGGAGAGTGTGTTCCCCTGATGGTTTAATATACACGCGACATGTTACCAGGTGAACAGTATAAGTGAGGAGAGTGTGTTCCCCTGATTGTTTAATGCACACGGGACATGTTACCAGTTGAACAGTATAAGTGAGGAGAGTGTGTTCCCCTGATGTTTTAATATACACAGGACATGTTACCAGGTGAACAGTATAAGTGAGGAGAGTGTGTTCCATTGATGGTTTAACATACACTGGACATGTTACCAGGTGAACAGTATAAGTGAGGAGAGTGTGTTCCCCTGATTGTTTAATGCACACGGGACATGTTACCAGTTGAACCGTGTAAGTGAGGAGAATGTGTTCCCCTGTTTGTTTAATACGCACGGGACATGTTACCAAGTGAACAGTATAAGTGAGGAGAATGTGTTCCCCTGATTGTTTAATATACACGGGTCATGTTACCAGGTGAACAGTATAAGTGAGGAGAATGTGTTCCCCTGATTGTTTAATACACACGGGACATGTTACCAGGTGAACAGTATATGTGAGGAGAATGTGTTCCCCTGATTGTTTAATATAAACGGGACATCTTACCAAGTGAACAGTATAAGTGAGGAGAGTGTGTTCCCCTGATTGTTTAATATACACGGGTCATGTTACCAGGTGAACAGTATAAGTGAGGAGAATGTGTTCCCCTGATTGTTTAATACACACGGGACATGTTACCAGGTGAACAGTATAAGTGAGGAGAATGGGTTCCCCTGATTGTTTAATACACACGGGACATGTTACCAGGTGAACAGTACAAGTGAGGAGAATGTGTTCCCTGATGGTTTAATATACACGGGTCATGTTACCAGGTGAACAGTATAAGTGAGGAGAATGTGTTCCCCTGATTGTTTAATACACACGGGACATGTTACCAGGTGAACAGTACAAGTGAGGTGAATGTGTTCCCTGATGGTTTAATATACACGGGTCATGTTACCAGGTGAACAGTATAAGTGAGGAGAATGTGTTCCCCTGATTGTTTAATACACACGGGACATGTTACCAGGTGAACAGTACAAGTGAGGAGAATGTGTTCCCAGATGGTTTAATATACACGGGTCATGTTACCAGGTGAACAGTATAAGTGAGGAGAATGTGTTCCCCTGATTGTTTAATATACACGGGTCATGTTACCAGGTGAACAGTATAAGTGAGGAGAATGTGTTCCCCTGATTGTTTAATACACACGGGACATGTTACCAGTTGAACAGTATAAGTGAGGAGAGTGTGTTCCCCTGTTTGTTTAATACGCACGGGACATGTTACCAGGTGATCAGTATCAGTGAGGAGAGAGTGTTCACCAGATTGATTAATATTACGGGACATGTTGCCTGGTGAACAGTATAAGTGAGGAGAGTCAGTTCCCCTGATGGTTTAATGCAAACAGAACATGTTACCAGGTGAACAGTATAAGTGAGGAGAGAGTGTTCCACTGATGGTTTAATAAACACGGGACATGTCACCAGGTGAACAGTATATGTGAGGAGAGTGTGTTCCCCTGATGGTTTAACACGCACGGGACATGTTACCAGTTGAACAGTATAAGTGAGTAGAATGTGTTCCGCTGATGGTTTAATATACCCGGGACATGTCAGCAGGTGAACAGTATAAGTGAGGAGAGTGTGTTCCCCTGAATGTTTAATACTGACGGGACATGTCACCAGGTGAACAGAATAAGTGAGGAGAGTGTGTTCCCCTGATGGTTTAATACACACAGGACATATTACCAGGTGAACAGTCTCAGTGAGGAGAGTGTGTTCCCCTGATGGTTTAACACGCACGGGACTTGTTACCAGGTGAACAGGATAAGTGAGGAGAGTGTGTGCCCCAGTTGTTTTAATATACCCGGGACATGTCAGCAGGTGAACAGTATAATTGAGGAGAGTGTGTTCCCCTGATTGTTTAATGCACACGGGACATGTTACCAGATGAACTGTATAAGTGAGGAGAGTGTGTTCCCCTGATTGTTTAATACACACGGGACATGTTACCAGATGAACAGTATAAGTGAGGAGAGTGTGTTCCCCTGATGGTTTAATACACAAGGGACATGTTACCAGGTGAAAAGTATAAGTGAGGAGAGTGTGTTCCCCTGATTGTTTAATGCACAGTTGACATGTGACCAGGTGAACATTATAAGTGAGGAGAGTGTGTTCCCCTGATAGTTCAATACACACGGGACATGTTACCAGGTGAACAATATAAGTGAGGAGAGTGTGTTCCCCTGATGGTTTAATACATACAGGACATGTTACCAGGTGAACAATATAAGTGAGGAGAGTGTGTTCCCCTGATTGTTTAATACACACGGGACATGTTACCAGGTGAACAGTATAAGTGAGGAGAGTGTGTTCCCCTGATAGTTCAATACACACGGGACATGTTACCAGGTGAACAGTATTTGTGAGGAGAGTGTGTTCCCCTGATGGTTTAATACATACAGGACATGTTACCAGGTGAACAATATAAGTGAGGAGAGTGTGTTCCCCTGATTGTTTAATACACACGGGACATGTTACCAGGTGAACAGTTTAAGTGAGGAGAGTGTGTTCCCCCGATAGTTCAATACACACGGGACATGTTACCAGGTGAACTGTTAAGTGAGGAGAGTATGTTCCCCTGATGGTTTAATACACACGGGACATGTTACCAGGTGAACAGCATAAGTGAGGAGAGTATGTTCCCCTGATGGTTTAATACACACGGGACATGTTACCAGATGAACAGTATAAGTGAGGAGAGTGTGTTCCCCTGATTGTTTAATACACACGGGACATGTTACCAGGTGAACAATATAAGTGAGGGGATCGTTTTCCCCTGATGGTTTAATACATACAGGACATGTTACCAGGTGAACAATATAAGTGCGGAGAGTGTGTTCCCCTGATTGTTTAATACACACGGGACATGTTACCAGGTGAACAGTATAAGTGAGGAGAGTGTGTTCCCCTGATAGTTCAATACACACGGGACATGTTACCAGGTGAACAGTCTAAGTGAGGAGAGTATGTTCCCCTGATTGTTTAATACACACGGGACATGTTACCAGGTGAACAGCATAAGTGAGGAGAGTATGTTCCCCTGATGGTTTAATACACACGGGACATGTTACCAGGTGAACAGTATAAGTGAGGAGAGTATGTTCCCCTGATGGTTTAATACACACGGGACATGTTACCAGGTGAACAATATAAGTGAGGAGAGTGTGTTCCCTTGATAGTTCAATACACACGGGACATGTTACCAGGTGAACAATATAAGTGAGGAGAGTGTGTTCCCCTGATGGTTTAATACATACAGGACATGTTACCAGGTGAACAATATAAGTGAGGAGAGTGTGTTCCCCTGATTGTTTAATACACACGGGACATGTTACCAGGTGAACAGTATAAGTGAGGAGAGTGTGTTCCCCTGATAGTTCAATACACACGGGACATGTTACCAGGTGAACAGTCTAAGTGAGGAGAGTATGTTCACCTGATGGTTTAATACACACGGGACATGTTACCAGCTGAACAGCATAAGTGAGGAGAGTATGTTCCCCTGATGGTTTAATACACACGGGACATGTTACCAGGTGAACAGTATAAGTGAGGAGAGTATGTTCCCCTGATGGTTTAATACACACGGGACATGTTACCAGGTGAACAGCATAAGTGAGGAGAGTGTGTTCCCCTGATTGTTTAATACACACAGGACATGTTACCAGGTGAACAGTATAAGTGAGGAGAGTATGTTCCCCTGATTGTTTAATACACACGGGACATGTTACCAGGTGAACAGTATAAGTGAGGAGAGTATGTTCCCCTGATTGTTTAATACACACGGGAGATGTTACCAGGAGAATGGTATAAGTGAGGAGAGTGTGTTCCGCTGATGGTTTAATACACACGGGACTTGTCAGCAGGTGAACAGTATAAGTGAGGAGAGTGTGTTCCCCTGATTGTTTAATACACACAGGTCATATTACCAGGTGAACAGTAGAAGTGAGGAGAGTGTGTACCCCTGATGGTTAAACACACACAGGACATGTTACCAGGTGAACATTATAAGTGAGGAGAATGTCTTCCCCTGATTGTTTATTACACACGGGACATGTTACCAGGTGAACACTATAAGTGATGAGAGTGTGTTCCCATGATGGTTTAACATACACGGGACATGTTACCAGGTGAACAGTATAAGTGAGGAGAATGTGTTCCCCTGATTGTTTAAGACACACAGGACATGTTACCAGGTGAACAATATAAGTGAGGAGAGTGTGTACTCCTGATTGTTTAATACACACAGGACATGTTTCCAGGTGAACAGTAGAAGTGAGGAGAGTATGTTCCCTTGATGGTTTAATAAACACGGGAGATGTTACCAGGTGAACAGTATAAGTGAGGAGAGTGTGTTCCCCTGATGGTTTAATACACACAGGACATGTTACCAGGTGAACAGTATAAGTGAGGGGAGTGTGTTCCCCTGATGGTTTAGTACACACGGGACATGTTACCAGGTGAACAGTATAAGTGAGGAGAGTGTTTTCCCCTGATTGTTTAATACACACGGGACATGTTACCAGGTGAACAGTATAAGTGAGGAGAGTGTGTTCCCTGATGGTTAAATACACACGGGACATGTTACCAGGTGAACAGCATAAGTGAGGACAGTGTGTTCCGCTGATGGTTTAATACACACGGGACATGTTACCAGGTGAACAGTATAAGTGAGGAGAGTGTGTTCCCCAGATAGTTTAATACGCACGGGACATTTTACCAGATGAGCTGTATAATTGAGGAGAGTGTCTTCCCCTGATGGTTTAAAACGCACGGGACATGTTAACAGATGAACAGTATAAGGGAGGAGAGTGTGTTTCCCTGATAGTTTAATACGCACGGGACATGTTACCAGATGAGCTGTATAAGTGAGGATAGTGTCTTCCCCTGATGGTTTAATACGCACGGGACATGTCACCAGGTGAACAGTATATGAGAGTAGATTGTGTTCCCCTGATGATTTAATATACACAGGACATGTCACCAGGTGAACTGTATAAGTGAGGAGAGTGTGTTCCCCTGATTGTTTAATACACACGGGACATGTTACCAGGTGAACAGTATAAGTGAGGAGAGTGTGTTCCCCTGATTGTTTAATACACACGGGACATGTTACCAGGTGAACAGTAGAAGTGAGGAGAGTCTGTTCCCCTGGTTGTTTAACACACACGGGACACGTTACGAGGTGAACAGTATAAGTGAGGCGAGTGTGTTCCCCTGATGGATAAATACACACGGGACATGTTACCAGGTGAACATTATAAGTGAGGAGAGTGTGTTCCCCTGATTGTTTAATGCACACAGGACATGTTGCCAGGTGAACTGTATAAGTGAGGAGAGTGTCTTCCCCTGATTGTTTAATGCACACAGGACATGTTACCAGGTGAACAGTATAAGTGATGAGAGTGTGTTCCCCTGATGGTTCAACACGCACGGGAGATGTTACCAGTTGAACAGTATAAGTGAGGAGAGTGTATTCCCCTGATTGTTTAAAGCACACGGGACATGTTACCAGGTGAACAGTATAAGTGAGGAGAGTGTGTTCCCCTGATGGTTAAATACACACGGGACATGTTACCAGTTGAAAAGCATAAGTGAGGAGATTGTGTTCCCCTGATGTTTTAATATAAACGGGACATGTCAACAGGTGAACAGTATAGGTGAGGAGAGTGTGTTCCCCTGATGGTTTAATACACACGGGACATGTTACCAGTTGAACAGTATAAGTGAGGAGAGTCTGTTCCCCTCATTGTTTAATACACACGGGACATGTTACCAGGTGAACAGTATAAGTGAGGAGAGTGTGTTCCCCTGATGGTTAAATGCACACGTGACATGTTACCAGGTGAACAGCAATAGGGAGGAGAGTGTATTCCGCTGATGGTTTAATACACATGGGACATGTTACCAGGTGAACAGTATAAGTGAGGAGAGTGTGTTCCCCTGATTGTTTAATAGACACGGGACATGTTACCAGGTGGACAGTATAAGTGAGGAGAGTGTGTTCCCCTGATGGTTTAATAGACACGGGACATGTTACCAGGTGAACAGTATAAGTGAGTAGAGTGTGTTCCCCTGATTGTTTAATACACACAGGACATGTTACCAGGTGAACAGTCTAAGTGAGGAGAGTGTGTACCCCTGATGGTTTAATATACACGGGACATGTTACCAGGTGAACAGTATAAGTGAAGAGAATGTGTTCCCCTGATTATTTAATATACACTGGACATGTTACCAGGTGAACAGTATAAGTGATGAGAGTGTGTTCCCCTGATTGTTTAAAACACTCGGGACATGTTACCAGGTGAACAGTCTAAGTGAGGAGAGTGTGTTCCCCTGATGGTTTAATATACACGGGACATGTTACCAGGTGAACAGTATAAGTGAAGAGAATGTGGTCACCTGATTATTTAATATACACAGGACATGTTACCAGGTGAACAGTATAAGTGATGAGAGTGTGTTCCCCTGATTGTTTAAAACACTCGGGACATGTTACCAGGTGAACAGGATAAGTGAGGAGACTGTGTTCCCCTGATTGTTTAGTACACACGGGACATGTTGCCAGGTGAACAGTATAAGTGAGGAGATTGTGTTCCCCTGATGGTTTAATACACACGGGACATGTTACCAGGTGAACAGTATAAGTGAGGAGAGTGTGTTCCTCTGATGGTTTAATACACACGGGACATGTTACCAGGTGAACAGTATAAGTGAGGAGAGTGTGTTCCCCTGATTGTTTAAAGCACACGGGACATGTTACCAGTTGAACAGTATAAGTGAGGAGAGTCTGTTCCCCTGATTGTTTAAAGCACACGGGACATGTTACCAGCTGAACAGCATAAGTGAGGAGAGTGTGTTCCCCTGATTGTTTACTGCACACGGGACATGTTTTCCAGGTGAACAGTATAAGTGAGGAGAGTGTGTTCCCCTGATTGTTAAATACACTCGGGACATGTTACCAGGTGAACAGCATAAGTGAGGAGAGTGTGTTCCCCTGATAGTTTAATACGCACGGGACATGTTACCAGATGAGCTGTAAAAGTGAGGAGAGTGTCTTCCCCTGATGGTTTAATACGCACGGGACATGTTACCAGATGAACAGTATAAGGGAGGAGAGTGTGTTTCTTTGATAGTTTAATACGCACGGGACATGTTACCAGATGAGCTGCATAAGTGAGGAGAGTGTCTTCCCCTGATGGTTTAATACGCACGTGACATGTTACCAGATGAACAGTATAAGTGAGGAGAGTGTGTTTCCCTGATGGTTTAATACACATGCGACATGTTACCTGGTGAACAGTATAAGTGAGGAGAATGTGTTCCCCTGATTGTTTAATACACACGGGACATGTTACCAGGTGAACAGTATAAGTGAGGAGAGTGTGTTCCCCTGATTGTTTAATACACACGGGACATGTTACCAGGTGAACAGTATAAGTGAAGAGAGTGTGTTCCCCTGATTATTTAATATACACAGGACATGTTACCAGGTGAACAGTATAAGTGAGGAGAGTGTGTTCCCCTGATTGTTTAATACACAGGGGACATGTTAACAGGTGAACAATATAAGCGAGGAGATAGTGTTCCCCTGATTGTTTAATACACACGGGACATGTTACCAGGTGAACAGTATAAGTGAAGAGAGTGTGTTCCCCTGATTATTTAATATACACAGGACATGTTACCAGGTGAACAATATAAGCGAGGAGAGTGTGTTCCCCTGATTGTTTAATACACACGGGACATGTAAACAGGTGAACAGTAAAAGTGAGGAGAGTGTGTTCCCCTGATTGCTTAATATACACAGGACATGTTACCAGGTGAACAGTATAAGTGAGGAGAGTGTGTTCCCCTGATTGTTTAATACACACGGGACATGTAAACAGGTGAACAGTAAAAGTGAGGAGAGTGTGTTCCCCTGATTGTTTAATATACACAGGACATGTTGCCAGGTGAACAGTATAAGTGATGAGAGTGTGTTCCCCTGATTGTTTAAAACACTCGGGACATGTTACCAGGTGAACAGTCTAAGTGAGGAGAGTGTGTTCCCCTGATTGTTTAATACACACGGGACATGTTACCAGGTGAACAGGATAAGTGAGGAGACTTTGTTCCCCTGATTGTTTAGTACACACGGGACATGTTACCAGGTGAACAGTATAAGTGAGGAGAGTGTGTTCCCCTGATTGTTTAATACACATGGGACATGTTACCAGGTGAACAATATAAGTGAGGAGAGTGTGTTCCCCTGATTGTTTAATACACACGGGACATGTTACCAGGTGAACAGGATAAGTGAGGAGACTGTGTTCCCCTGATTGTTTAGTACACACGGGACATGTTACCAGGTGAACAGGATAAGTGAGGAGAGTGTGTTCCCCTGATGGTTTAATACACACGGGACATGTTACCAGGTGAACAGTATAAGTGAGGAGAGTGTGTTCCTCTGATGGTTTAATACACACGGGACATGTTACCAGGTGAACAGTATAAGTGAGGAGAGTGTGTTCCCCTGATGGTTTAATATACACGGGACATGTTACCAGTTGAACAGTATAAGTGAGGAGAGTCTGTTCCCCTGATTGTTTAAAGCACACGGGACATGTTACCAGTTGAACAGTATAAGTGTGGAGAGTCTGTTCCCCTGATTGTTTAAAGCACACGGGACATGTTACCAGCTGAACAGCATAAGTGAGGAGAGTGTGTTCCCCTGATTGTTTACTACACACGGGACATGTTTTCCAGGTGAACAGTATAAGTGAGGAGAGTGTGTTCCCCTGATGGTTAAATACACACGGGACATGTTACCAGGTGAACAGTATAAGTGAAGAGAATGTGGTCCCCTGATTATTTAATATACACAGGACATGTTACCAGGTGAACAGTATAAGTGATGAGAGTGTGTTCCCCTGATTGTTTAAAACACTCGGGACATGTTACCAGGTGAACAGGATAAGTGAGGAGACTGTGTTCCACTGATTGTTTAGTACACACGGGACATGTTGCCAGGTGAACAGTATAAGTGAGGAGATTGTGTTCCCCTGATGGTTTAATACACACGGGACATGTTACCAGGTGAACAGTATAAGTGAGGAGAGTGTGTTCCTCTGATGGTTTAATACACACGGGACATGTTACCAGGTGAACAGTATAAGTGAGGAGAGTGTGTTCCCCTGATGGTTTAATATACACGGGACATGTTACCAGTTGAACAGTATAAGTGAGGCGAGTCTGTTCCCCTGATTGTTTAAAGCACACGGGACATGTTACCAGTTGAACAGTATAAGTGAGGAGAGTCTGTTCCCCTGATTGTTTAAAGCACACGGGACATGTTACCAGCTGAACAGCATAAGTGAGGAGAGTGTGTTCCCCTGATTGTTTACTGCACACGGGACATGTTTTCCAGGTGAACAGTATAAGTGAGGAGAGTGTGTTCCCCTGATTGTTAAATACACTCGGGACATGTTACCAGGTGAACAGCATAAGTGAGGAGAGTGTGTTCCCCTGATAGTTTAATACGCACGGGACATGTTACCAGATGAGCTGTAAAAGTGAGGAGAGTGTCTTCCCCTGATGGTTTAATACGCACGGGACATGTTACCAGATGAACAGTATAAGGGAGGAGAGTGTGTTTCTTTGATAGTTTAATACGCACGGGACATGTTACCAGATGAGCTGCATAAATGAGGAGAGTGTCTTCCCCTGATGGTTTAATACGCACGTGACATGTTACCAGATGAACAGTATAAGTGAGGAGAGTGTGTTTCCCTGATGGTTTAATACACATGCGACATGTTACCTGGTGAACAGTATAAGTGAGGAGAATGTGTTCCCCTGATTGTTTAATACACACGGGACATGTTACCAGGTGAACAGTATAAGTGAGGAGAGTGTGTTCCCCTGATTGTTTAATACACACGGGACATGTTACCAGGTGAACAGTATAAGTGAAGAGAGTGTGTTCCCCTGATTATTTAATATACACAGGACATGTTACCAGGTGAACAGTATAAGTGAGGAGAGTGTGTTCCCCTGATTGTTTAATACACAGGGGACATGTTAACAGGTGAACAATATAAGCGAGGAGATAGTGTTCCCCTGATTGTTTAATACACACGGGACATGTTACCAGGTGAACAGTATAAGTGAAGAGAGTGTGTTCCCCTGATTATTTAATATACACAGGACATGTTACCAGGTGAACAATATAAGCGAGGAGAGTGTGTTCCCCTGATTGTTTAATACACACGGGACATGTAAACAGGTGAACAGTAAAAGTGAGGAGAGTGTGTTCCCCTGATTGCTTAATATACACAGGACATGTTACCAGGTGAACAGTATAAGTGAGGAGAGTGTGTTCCCCTGATTGTTTAATACACACGGGACATGTAAACAGGTGAACAGTAAAAGTGAGGAGAGTGTGTTCCCCTGATTGTTTAATATACACAGGACATGTTGCCAGGTGAACAGTATAAGTGATGAGAGTGTGTTCCCCTGATTGTTTAAAACACTCGGGACATGTTACCAGGTGAACAGTCTAAGTGAGGAGAGTGTGTTCCCCTGATTGTTTAATACACACGGGACATGTTACCAGGTGAACAGGATAAGTGAGGAGACTTTGTTCCCCTGATTGTTTAGTACACACGGGACATGTTACCAGGTGAACAGTATAAGTGAGGAGAGTGTGTTCCCCTGATTGTTTAATACACATGGGACATGTTACCAGGTGAACAATATAAGTGAGGAGAGTGTGTTCCCCTGATTGTTTAATACACACGGGACATGTTACCAGGTGAACAGGATAAGTGAGGAGACTGTGTTCCCCTGATTGTTTAGTACACACGGGACATGTTACCAGGTGAACAGGATAAGTGAGGAGAGTGTGTTCCCCTGATGGTTTAATACACACGGGACATGTTACCAGGTGAACAGTATAAGTGAGGAGAGTGTGTTCCTCTGATGGTTTAATACACACGGGACATGTTACCAGGTGAACAGTATAAGTGAGGAGAGTGTGTTCCCCTGATGGTTTAATATACACGGGACATGTTACCAGTTGAACAGTATAAGTGAGGAGAGTCTGTTCCCCTGATTGTTTAAAGCACACGGGACATGTTACCAGTTGAACAGTATAAGTGTGGAGAGTCTGTTCCCCTGATTGTTTAAAGCACACGGGACATGTTACCAGCTGAACAGCATAAGTGAGGAGAGTGTGTTCCCCTGATTGTTTACTACACACGGGACATGTTTTCCAGGTGAACAGTATAAGTGAGGAGAGTGTGTTCCCCTGATGGTTAAATACACACGGGACATGTTACCAGGTGAACAGCATAAGTGAGGAGAGTGTGTTCCCCTGATAGTTTAATACGCACGGGACATGTTACCAGATGAGCTGTAAAAGTGAGGAGAGTGTCTTCCCCTGATGGTTTAATACGCACGGGACATGTTACCAGATGAACAGTATAAGTGAGGAGAGTGTGTTTCCCTGATGGTTTAGTACACACGGGACATGTTACCAGGTGAACTGTATAAGTGAAGAGAGTGTGTTCCCCTGATTGTTTAATACACACGGGACATGTAAACAGGTGAACAGTAAAAGTGAGGAGAGTGTGTTCCCCTGATTGTTTAATATACACGGGACATGTTACCAGCTGAACAGTATAAGTGAGGAGAGTGTGTTCCCCTGATGGTTTAATACACACGGGACATGTAAACAGGTGAACAGTAAAAGTGAGGAGAGTGTGTTCCCCTGATTGTTTAATATACACGGGACATGTTACCAGCTGAACAGTATAAGTGAGGAGAGTGTGTTCCCCTGATGGTTTAATACACACGGGACATGTTATCAGGTGAACAGTATAAGTGAGGAGAGTGTTTTCTCCTGATAGTTTAATACACACGGGACATGTTACCAGGTGAACAGTAAAAGTGAGGAGAGTTTGTTCCCCTGATTGTTTAATATACACGGGACATGTTACCAGCTGAACAGTATAAGTGAGGAGAGAGTGTTCCCCTGATGGTTTAATACACACGGGACATGTTATCAGGTGAACAGTATAAGTGAGGAGAGTGTTTTCTCCTGATAGTTTAATACACACGGGACATGTTACCAGGTGAACAGTCTAAGTGAGGAGAGTGTGTTCCCCTGATTGTTTAGTACACACGGGACATGTTACCAGGTGAACAGTATTAGTGAGGAGAGTGTGTTCCCGTGATTGTTTAATGCACAGAGGGCATGTTACCAGGTGAACAGTGTAAGTGAGGAGAGTGTGTTCCCCTGATGGTTTAATACACACGGGACATGTTATCAGGTGAACAGTATAAGTGAGGAGAGTGTTTTCTCCTGATAGTTTAATACACACGGGACATGTTACCAGGTGAACAGTCTAAGTGAGGAGAGTGTGTTCCCCTGATGGTTTAATATACACGGGACATGAAAACAGGTGAACAGTATAGGTGAGGAGAGTGTGTTCCCCTGATGGTTTAATACACATGGGACATGTTACCAGTTGAACAGTATAAGTGAGGAGGGTCTGTTCCCCTGATTGTTTAAAGCACACGGGACATGTTACCAGGTGAACAGCATAAGTGAGGAGACTGTCTTCCCCTGATTGTTTAATACACACGGGACATGTTACCAGGTGAACAGTATAAGTGAGGAGAGTGTGTTCCCCTGATGGTTAAATACACACGGGACATGTTACCAGGTGAACAGCATAAGTGAGGCGAGTGTGTTCCGCTGATGGTTAAATACACACGGGACATGTTACCAGGTGAACAGTATAAGTGAGGAGCGTGTGTTCCCCTGATGGTTTAATACACACGGGACATGTTACCAGGTGAACAGTATAGGTGAGGAGAGTGTGTTCCCTTGATAGTTTAATGTACTTGGGACATGTCACCAGGTGAACAGTATAAGTGAGGAGAGTGTTTTCCCCTGATTGTTTAATACACACGGGACATGTCACCAGGTGAACAGTATAATTGAGGGGAGTGTGATCCCCTGATTGTTTAATACACACAGGACATGTTACCAGGTGAACAGTCTAAGTGAGGAGAGTGTGTTCCCCTGATGGTTTAATATACACGGGACATGTTACCAGTTGAACAGTATAAGTGAAGAGAATGTGTTCCCCTGATTATTTAATATACCCTGGACATGTTACCAGGTGAACAGTATAAGTGATGAGAGTGTGTTCCCCTGATTGTTTAAAACACTCGGGACATGTTACCAGGTGAACAGTCTAAGTGAGGAGAGTGTGTTCCCCTGATGGTTTAATATACACGGGACATGTTACCAGGTGAACAGTATAAGTGAAGAGAATGTGTTCCCCTGATTATTTAATATACACAGGACTTGTTACCAGGTGAACAGTATAAGTGATGAGAGTGTGTTCCCCTGATTGTTTAAAACACTCGGGACATGTTACCAGGTGAACAGGATAAGTGAGGAGACTGTGTTCCTCTGATTGTTTAGTACACACGGGACATGTTGCCAGGTGAACAGTATAAGTGAGGAGATTGTGTTCCCCTGATGGTTTAATACACACGGGACATGTTACCAGGTGAACAGTATAAGTGAGGAGAGTGTGTTCCTCTGATGGTTTAATACACACGGGACATGTTACCAGGTGAACAGTATAAGTGAGGAGAGTGTGTTCCCCTGATGGTTTAATATACACGGGACATGTTACCAGTTGAACAGTATAAGTGAGGAGAGTCTGTTCCCCTGATTGTTTAAAGCACACGGGACATGTTACCAGTTGAACAGTATAAGTGAGGAGAGTCTGTTCCCGTGATTGTTTAATACGCACGGGACATGTTACCAGATGAACAGTATAAGTGAGGAGAGTGTGTTCCCCTGATTGTTAAATACACTCGGGACATGTTACCAGGTGAACAGCATAAGTGAGGAGAGTGTGTTCCCCTGATAGTTTAATACGCACGGGACATTTTACCAGATGAGCTGTAAAAGTGAGGAGAGTGTCTTCCCCTGATGGTTTAATACGCACGGGACATGTTACCAGATGAACAGTATAAGGGAGGAGAGTGTGTTTCTTTGATAGTTTAATACGCACGGGACATGTTACCAGATGAGCTGCATAAGTGAGGAGAGTGTCTTCCCCTGATGGTTTAATACGCACCTGACATGTTACCAGATGAACAGTATAAGTGAGGAGAGTGTGTTTCCCTGATGGTTTAATACACATGCGACATGTTACCTGGTGAACAGTATAAGTGAGGAGAATGTGTTCCCCTGATTGTTTAATACACACGGGACATGTTACCAGGTGAACAGTATAAGTGAGGAGAGTGTGTTCCCCTGATTGTTTAATACACACGGGACATGTTACCAGGTGAACAGTATAAGTGAAGAGAGTGTGTTCCCCTGATTATTTAATATACACAGGACATGTTACCAGGTGAACAGTATAAGTGAGGAGAGTGTGTTCCCCTGATTGTTAAATACACATGGGACATGTTAACAGGTGAACAATATAAGCGAGGAGATAGTGTTCCCCTGATTGTTTAATACACACGGGACATGTTACCAAGTGAACAGTATAAGTGAAGAGAGTGTGTTCCCCTGATTATTTAATATACACAGGACATGTTACCAGGTGAACAATATAAGCGAGGAGAGTGTGTTCCCCTGATTGTTTAATACACACGGGACATGTAAACAGGTGAACAGTAAAAGTGAGGAGAGTGTGTTCCCCTGATTGCTTAATATACACAGGACATGTTACCAGGTGAACAGAATAAGTGAGGAGAGTGTGTTCCCCTGATTGTTTAATACACACGGGACATGTAAACAGGTGAACAGTAAAAGTGAGGAGAGTGTGTTCCCCTGATTGTTTAATATACACAGGACATGTTGCCAGGTGAACAGTATAAGTGATGAGAGTGTGTTCCCCTGATTGTTTAAAACACTCGGGACATGTTACCAGGTGAACAGTCTAAGTGAGGAGAGTGTGTTCCCCTGATTGTTTAATACACACGGGACATTTTACCAGGTGAACAGGATAAGTGAGGAGACTGTGTTCCCCTGATTGTTTAGTACACACGGGACATGTTACCAGGTGAACAGTATAAGTGAGGAGAGTGTGTTCCCCTGATTGTTTAATACACATGGGACATGTTACCAGGTGAACAATATAAGTGAGGAGAGTGTGTTCCCCTGATTGTTTAATACACACGGGACATGTTACCAGGTGAACAGGATAAGTGAGGAGACTGTGTTCCCCTGATTGTTTAGTACACACGGGACATGTTACCAGGTTAGCAGGATAAGTGAGGAGAGTGTGTTCCCCTGATGGTTTAATACACACGGGACATGTTACCAGGTGAACAGTATAAGTGAGTAGAGTGTGTTCCTCAGATGGTTTAATACACACGGGACATGTTACCAGTTGAACAGTATAAGTGAGGAGAGTCTGTTCCCCTGATTGTTTAAAGCACACGGGACATGTTACCAGTTGAACAGTATAAGTGTGGAGAGTCTGTTCCCCTGATTGTTTAAAGCACACGGGACATGTTACCAGCTGAACAGCATAAGTGAGGAGAGTGTGTTCCCCTGATTGTTTACTACACACGGGACATGTTTTCCAGGTGAACAGTATAAGTGAGGAGAGTGTGTTCCCCTGATGGTTAAATAAACACGGGACATGTTACCAGGTGAACAGCATAAGTGAGGAGAGTGTGTTCCCCTGATAGTTTAATACGCACGGGACATGTTACCAGATGAGCTGTAAAAGTGAGAAGAGTGTCTTCCCCTGATGGTTTAATACGCACGGGACATGTTACCAGATGAACAGTATAAGTGAGGAGAGTGTGTTTCCCTGATGGTTTAGTACACACGGGACATGTTACCAGGTGAACTGTATAAGTGAAGAGAGTGTGTTCCCCTGATTATTTAATATACACAGGACATGTTACCAGGTGAACAATATAAGCGAGGAGAGTGTGTTCCCCTGATTGTTTAATACACACGGGACATGTAAACAGGTGAACAGTAAAAGTGAGGAGAGTGTGTTCCCCTGATTGTTTAATATACACGGGACATGTTACCAGCTGAACAGTATAAGTGAGGAGAGTGTGTTCCCCTGATGGTTTAATACACACGGGACATGTTATCAGGTGAACAGTATAAGTGAGGAGAGTGTTTTCTCCTGATAGTTTAATACACACGGGACATGTTACCAGGTGAACAGTCTAAGTGAGGAGAGTGTGTTCCCCTGATTGTTTAGTACACACGGGACATGTTACCAGGTGAACAGTATAAGTGAGGAGAGTGTGTTCCCGTGATTGTTTAATGCACAGAGGACATGTTACCAGGTGAACAGTGTAAGTGAGGAGAGTGTGTTCCCCTGATGGTTTAATACACACGGGACATGTTATCAGGTGAACAGTATAAGTGAGGAGAGTGTTTTCTCCTGATAGTTTAATACACACGGGACATGTTACCAGGTGAACAGTCTAAGTGAGGAGAGTGTGTTCCCCTGATGGTTTATTATACACGGGACATGAAAACAGGTGAACAGTATAGGTGAGGAGAGTGTGTTCCCCTGATGGTTTAATACACATGGGACATGTTACCAGTTGAACAGTATAAGTGAGGAGGGTCTGTTCCCCTGATTGTTTAAAGCACACGGGACATGTTACCAGGTGAACAGCATAACTGAGGAGACTGTCTTCCCCTGATTGTTTAATACACACGGGACATGTTACCAGGTGAACAGTATAAGTGAGGAGAGTGTTATCCCCTGATGGTTAAATACACACGGGACATGTTACCAGGTGAACAGCATAAGTGAGGAGAGTGTGTTCCGCTGATGGTTAAATACACACGGGACATGTTACCAGGTGAACAGTATAAGTGAGGAGAGTGTGTTCCCCTGATGGTTTAATACACACGGGACATGTTACCAGGTGAACAGTATAGGTGAGGAGAGTGTGTTCCCTTGATAGTTTAATGTACTTGGGACATGTCACCAGGTGAACAGTAAAAGTGAGGAGAGTGTTTTCCCCTGATTGTTTAATACACACGGGACATGTTACCAGGTGAACAGTATAAGTGAGGAGAAGGTGTTGCCCTGTTTGTTTAATACACACGGGACATGTTACCAGGTGAACAGTAGAAGTGAAGAGAGTGTGTTCCCCTGATTATTTAATATACACAGGACATGTTACCAGGTGAACAGTATAAGTGAGGAGAAGGTGTTGCCCTGTTTGTTTAATACACACGGGACATGTTACCAGGTGAACAGTAGAAGTGAAGAGAGTGTGTTCCCCTGATTGTTTAAAACACTCGGGACATGTTGCCAGGTGAACAGTATAAGTGAGGTGAGTTTGTTCCCCTGATGGTTTAATATACACGGGACCTCTCACCAGGTGAACAGTATAAGTGAGGAGAGTGTGTTCCCCTGATTGTATTATTTACTCAGGACATGTTACCAGGTGAACAGTATAAGGGAGGAGAGTGTGTTCCCCTGATTGTTTAATACACATGGGACATGTTACCAGGTGAACAGTATAAGTGAGGAGAGTGTGTTCCTCTGATGGTTTAACACACACAGGACATATTACCAGGTGAACAGTATAAGTGAGGAGAGTGTGTTCCCCTGATAGTTTAATGTACACAGGACATGTTAGCAGGTGAACAGTATGAGTGAGGAGAGTGTGTTCCCCTGATGGTTTAATATACACGGGACATGTTACCAGGAGATCAGAATAAGTGAGGAGAGTGTGTTCCCCTGATTGTTTAATACACACGGGACATGTTACCAGGTGAACAGTATAAGTGAGGAGAGTGTGGTCCGCTGATTGTTTAATACACACAGGACATGTTAGCAGGTGAACAGTATAAGTGAGGAGAGTGTGTTCCCCTGATGGTTTAATACACACGGGACATGTTACCAGATGAGCTGTAAAAGTGAGGAGAGTGTCTTCCCCTGATGGTTTAATACGCACGGGACATGTTACCAGATGAACAGTATAAGTGAGGAGAGTGTGTTTCCCTGATGGTTTAATACACACGGGACATGTTACCAGGTGAACTGTATAAGTGAAGAGAGTGTGTTCCCCTGATTATTTAATATACACAGGACATGTTACCAGGTGAACAATATAAGAGAGGAGAGTGTGTTCCCCTGATTGTTTAATACACACGGGACATGTAAACAGGTGAACAGTAAAAGTGAGGAGAGTGTGTTCCCCTGATTGTTTAATATACACGGGACATGTTACCAGCTGAACAGTATAAGTGAGGAGAGTGTGTTCCCCTGATGGTTTAATACACACGGGACATGTTATCAGGTGAACAGTATAAGTGAGGAGGGTCTGTTCCCCTGATTGTTTAAAGCACACGGGACATGTTACCAGGTGAACAGCATAAGTGAGGAGACTGTGTTCCCCGGATTGTGTAATACACACGGGACATGTTACCAGGTGAACAGTATAAGTGAGGAGAGTGTCTTCCCCTGATGGTTAAATACACACGGGACATGTTACCAGGTGAACAGCATAAGTGAGGAGAGTGTGTTCCCCTGATGGTTTAATAGATACGGCACATGTTAGCAGGTGAACAGTATAAGTGAGGAGAATGTGTTCCCCTGATTGTTTAATACACACGGGATATGTTACCAGGTGAACTCAATAAGTGAGGAGAGTATGTTCCTCTGGTGGTTTAATACACACGGGACATGTTACCAGGTGAACAGTATATGTGAGGAGAGTGTGTTCCTCTGATGGTTTAACACACACGGGACATGTTAGCAGGTGAACAGTATGAGTGAGGAGAGTGTGTTCCCCTGATGGTTTAATATACACGGGACATGTTACCAGGTGAACAGTATAAGCGAGGAGAGTGTGTTCCCCTGATGGTTTAATACACACGGGACATGTTACCAGGTGAACAGTGTAACTGAGGAGAGTGTGTTTCCCTGATTGTTTAATACACACGGGACATGTTACCAGGTGAACAGTATAAGTGAGGAGAGTGTGTTCCCCTGATAGTTTAATACACACGGGACATGTTTCCAGGTAAACAGTATAAGTGAGGAGAGTGTGTTCCTCTGATGGTTTAATGCACAGTTGACATGTTACCAGGTGAACAGTATAAGTGAGGAGAGTGTGTTCCCCTGATTGTTTAATACACACGGGACATGTTACCAGGTGAACAGTATAAGTGAGGAGAGTGTGTTCCCCTGATTGTTTAATGCACAGTTGACATGTTACCAGGTGAACAGTATATGTGAGGAGAGTGTGTTCCCCTGATTGTTTAATACACACGGGACATGTTACCAGGTGAACAGTATAAGTGAGGAGAGTGTGTTCCCCTGATGGTTTAATGCACAGTTGACATGTTACCAGGTGAACAGTAGAAGTGAGGAGAGTGTGTTCCCCTGATAGTTTAATACACACGGGACATGTTACCAGGTAAACAGTATAAGTGAGGAGAGTGTGTTCCCCTGATGGTTTAATGCACAGTTGACATGTTACCAGGTGAACAGTATAAGTGAGGAGAGTGTGTTCCCCTGATAGTTTAATACACACGGGACATGTTACCAGGTGAACAGTATAAGTGAGGAGAGTGTGTTCCTCTGATGGTTTAATGCACAGTTGACATGTTACCAGGTGAACAGTATAAGTGAGGAGAGTGTGTTCCCCTGATTGTTTAATACACACGGGAAATGTAAACAGGTGAACAGTAAAAGTGAGGAGAGTGTGTTCCCCTGATTGTTTAATTTACACGGGACATGATACCAGCTGAACAGTATAAGTGAGGAGAGTGTGTTCCCCTGATGGTTTAATACACACGGGACATGTTATCAGGTGAACAGTATAAGTGAGGAGAGTGTTTTCTCCTGATAGCTTAATACACACGGGACATGTTACCAGGTGAACAGTGTAAGTGAGGAGAGTGTGTTCCCCTGATGGTTTAATACACACGGGACATGTTATCAGGTGAACAGTATAAGTGAGGAGAGTGTTTTCTCCTGATAGTTTAATACACACGGGACATGTTACCAGGTGAACAGTCTAAGTGAGGAGAGTGTGTTCCCCTGATGGTTTAATATACACGGGACATGAAAACAGGTGAACAGTATAGGTGAGGAGAGTGTGTTCCCCTGATGGTTTAATACACATGGGACATGTTACCAGTTGAACAGTATAAGTGAGGAGGGTCTGTTCCCCTGATTGTTTAAAGCACACGGGACATGTTACCAGGTGAACAGTATAAGTGAGGAGAGTGTCTTCCCCTGATGGTTAAATACACACGGGACATGTTACCAGGTGAACAGCATAAGTGAGGAGAGTGTGTTCCGCTGATGGTTAAATACACACGGGACATGTTACCAGGTGAACAGTAAAAGTGAGGAGAGTGTGTTCCCCTGATGGTTTAATACACACGGGACATGTTATCAGGTGAATAGAATAGGTGAGGAGAGTGTGTTCCCTTGATAGTTTAATGTACTTGGGACATGTCACCAGGTGAACAGTATAAGTGAGGAGAGTGTTTTCCCCTGATTGTTTAATACACACGGGACATGTTACCAGGTGAACAGTATAAGTGAGGAGAAGGTGTTGCCCTGTTTGTTTAATACACACGGGACATGTTACCAGGTGAACAGTAGAAGTGAAGAGAGTGTGTTCCCCTGATTATTTAATATACACAGGACATGTTACCAGGTGAACAGTATAAGTGAGGAGAAGGAGTTGCCCTGTTTGTTTAATACACACGGGACATGTTACCAGGTGAACAGTAGAAGTGAAGAGAGTGTGTTCCCCTGATTGTTTAAAACACTCGGGACATGTTACCAGTTGAACAGTATAAGTGAGGAGGGTCTGTTCCCCTGATTGTTTAAAGCACACGGGACATGTTACCAGGTGAACAGCATAACTGAGGAGACTGTCTTCCCCTGATTGTTTAATACACACGGGACATGTTACCAGGTGAACAGTATAAGTGAGGAGAGTGTCTTCCCCTGATGGTTAAATACACACGGGACATGTTACCAGGTGAACAGCATAAGTGAGGAGAGTGTGTTCCGCTGATGGTTAAATACACACGGGACATGTTACCAGGTGAACAGTATAAGTGAGGAGAGTGTGTTCCCCTGATGGTTTAATACACACGGGACATGTTACCAGGTGAACAGTATAGGTGAGGAGAGTGTGTTCCCTTGATAGTTTAATGTACTTGGGACATGTCACCAGGTGAACAGTAAAAGTGAGGAGAGTGTTTTCCCCTGATTGTTTATACACGGGACATGTTACCAGGTGAACAGTATAAGTGAGGAGAAGGTGTTGCCCTGTTTGTTTAATACACACGGGACATGTTACCAGGTGAACAGTAGAAGTGAAGAGAGTGTGTTCCCCTGATTATTTAATGTACACAGGACATGTTACCAGGTGAACAGTATAAGTGAGGAGAAGGTGTTGCCCTGTTTGTTTAATACACACGGGACATGTTACCAGGTGAACAGTAGAAGTGAAGAGAGTGTGTTCCCCTGATTGTTTAAAACACTCGGGACATGTTACCAGGTGAACAGTATAAGTGAGGTGAGTTTGTTCCCCTGATGGTTTAATATACACGGGACCTCTCACCAGGTGAACAGTATAAGTGAGGAGAGTGTGTTCCCCTGATTGTATTATTTACTCAGGACATGTTACCAGGTGAACAGTATAAGGGAGGAGAGTGTGTTCCCCTGATTGTTTAATACACATGGGACATGTTACCAGGTGAACAGTATAAGTGAGGAGAGTGTGTTCCTCTGATGGTTTAACACACACAGGACATATTACCAGGTGAACAGTATAAGTGAGGAGAGTGTGTTCCCCTGATAGTTTAATGCACACAGGACATGTTAGCAGGTGAACAGTATGAGTGAGGAGAGTGTGTTCCCCTGATGGTTTAATATACACGGGACATGTTACCAGGAGATCAGAATAAGTGAGGAGAGTGTGTTCCCCTGATGGTTTAATACACACGGGACATGTTACCAGGTGAACAGTATAAGTGAGGAGAGTGTGGTCCGCTGATTGTTTAATACACACAGGACATGTTAGCAGGTGAACAGTATAAGTGAGGAGAGTGTGTTCCCCTGATGGTTTAATACACACGGGACATGTTAGCAGGTGAACAGTATAAGTGAGGTGAGTGTGTTCCCCTGATGGATTAATACACACGGGACATGTTACCAGATGAGCTGTAAAAGTGAGGAGAGTGTCTTCCCCTGATGGTTTAATACGCACGGGACATGTTACCAGATGAACAGTATAAGTGAGGAGAGTGTGTTTCCCTGATGGTTTAATACACACGGGACATGTTACCAGGTGAACTGTATAAGTGAAGAGAGTGTGTTCCCCTGATTATTTAATATACACAGGACATGTTACCAGGTGAACAATATAAGCGAGGAGAGTGTGTTCCCCTGATTGTTTAATACACACGGGACATGTAAACAGGTGAACAGTAAAAGTGAGGAGAGTGTGTTCCCCTGATTGTTTAATATACACGGGACATGTTACCAGCTGAACAGTATAAGTGAGGAGAGTGTGTTCCCCTGATGGTTTAATACACACGGGACATGTTATCAGGTGAACAGTATAAGTGAGGAGGGTCTGTTCCCCTGATTGTTTAAAGCACACGGGACATGTTACCAGGTGAACAGCATAAGTGAGGAGACTGTGTTCCCCGGATTGTTTAATACACACGGGACATGTTACCAGGTGAACAGTATAAGTGAGGAGAGTGTCTTCCCCTGATGGTTAAATACACACGGGACATGTTACCAGGTGAACAGCATAAGTGAGGAGAGTGTGTTCCCCTGATGGTTTAATAGATACGGCACATGTTAGCAGGTGAACAGTATAAGTGAGGAGAATGTGTTCCCCTGATTGTTTAATACACACGGGATATGTTACCAGGTGAACTCAATAAGTGAGGAGAGTATGTTCCTCTGGTGGTTTAATACACACGGGACATGTTACCAGGTGAACAGTATATGTGAGGAGAGTGTGTTCCTCTGATGGTTTAACACACACGGGACATGTTAGCAGGTGAACAGTATGAGTGAGGAGAGTGTGTTCCCCTGATGGTTTAATATACACGGGACATGTTACCAGGTGAACAGTATAAGTGAGGAGAGTGTTTTCCCCTGATGGTTTAATACACACGGGACATGTTACCAGGTGAACAGTGTAACTGAGGAGAGTGTGTTTCCCTGATTGTTTAATACACACGGGACATGTTACCAGGTGAACAGTATAAGTGAGGAGAGTGTGTTCCCCTGATAGTTTAATACACACGGGACATGTTTCCAGGTAAACAGTATAAGTGAGGAGAGTGTGTTCCTCTGATGGTTTAATGCACAGTTGACATGTTACCAGGTGAACAGTATAAGTGAGGAGAGTGTGTTCCCCTGATTGTTTAATACACACGGGACATGTTACCAGGTGAACAGTATAAGTGAGGAGAGTGTGTTCCCCTGATTGTTTAATGCACAGTTGACATGTTACCAGGTGAACAGTATAAGTGAGGAGAGTGTGTTCCCCTGCTTGTTTAATACACACGGGACATGTTACCAGGTGAACAGTATAAGTGAGGAGAGTGTGTTCCCCTGATGGTTTAATGCACAGTTGACATGTTACCAGGTGAACAGTAGAAGTGAGGAGAGTGTGTTCCCCTGATAGTTTAATACACACGGGACATGTTACCAGGTAAACAGTATAAGTGAGGAGAGTGTGTTCCCCTGATGGTTTAATGCACAGTTGACATGTTACCAGGTGAACAGTATAAGTGAGGAGAGTGTGTTCCCCTGATAGTTTAATACACACGGGACATGTTACCAGGTGAACAGTATAAGTGAGGAGAGTGTGTTCCTCTGATGGTTTAATGCACAGTTGACATGTTACCAGGTGAACAGTATAAGTGAGGAGAGTGTGTTCCCCTGATTGTTTAATACACACGGGAAATGTAAACAGGTGAACAGTAAAAGTGAGGAGAGTGTGTTCCCCTGATTGTTTAATTTACACGGGACATGTTACCAGCTGAACAGTATAAGTGAGGAGAGTGTGTTCCCCTGATGGTTTAATACACACGGGACATGTTATCAGGTGAACAGTATAAGTGAGGAGAGTGTTTTCTCCTGATAGTTTAATACACACGGGACATGTTACCAGGTGAACAGTCTAAGTGAGGAGAGTGTGTTCCCCTGATGGTTTAATATACACGGGACATGAAAACAGGTGAACAGTATAGGTGAGGAGAGTGTGTTCCCCTGATGGTTTAATACACATGGGACATGTTACCAGTTGAACAGTAGAAGTGAAGAGAGTGTGTTCCCCTGATTGTTTAAAACACTCGGGACATGTTACCAGTTGAACAGTATAAGTGAGGAGGGTCTGTTCCCCTGATTGTTTAAAGCACACGGGACATGTTACCAGGTGAACAGTATAAGTGAGGAGAGTGTCTTCCCCTGATGGTTAAATACACACGGGACATGTTACCAGGTGAACAGCATAAGTGAGGAGAGTGTGTTCCGCTGATGGTTAAATACACACGGGACATGTTACCAGGTGAACAGTAAAAGTGAGGAGAGTGTGTTCCCCTGATGGTTTAATACACACGGGACATGTTATCAGGTGAACAGTATAGGTGAGGAGAGTGTGTTCCCTTGATAGTTTAATGTACTTGGGACATGTCACCAGGTGAACAGTATAAGTGAGGAGAGTGTTTTCCCCTGATTGTTTAATACACACGGGACATGTTACCAGGTGAACAGTATAAGTGAGGAGAAGGTGTTGCCCTGTTTGTTTAATACACACGGAACATGTTACCAGGTGAACAGTAGAAGTGAAGAGAGTGTGTTCCCCTGATTATTTAATATACACAGGACATGTTACCAGGTGAACAGTATAAGTGAGGAGAAGGAGTTGCCCTGTTTGTTTAATACACACGGGACATGTTACCAGGTGAACAGTAGAAGTGAAGAGAGTGTGTTCCCCTGATTGTTTAAAACACTCGGGACATGTTACCAGGTGAACAGTATAAGTGAGGAGAGTGTGTTCCCCTGTTGGTTTAATATACACGGGACATGTTACCAGGTGAACAGTATAAGTGAGGTGAGTTTGTTCCCCTGATGGTTTAATATACACGGGACCTCTCACCAGGTGAACAGTATAAGTGAGGAGACTGTGTTCCCCTGATTGTATTATTTACTCAGGACATGTTACCAGGTGAACAGTATAAGGGAGGAGAGTGTGTTCCCCTGATTGTTTAATACACATGGGACATGTTACCAGGTGAACAGTATAAGTGAGGAGAGTGTGTTCCTCTGATGGTTTAACACACACAGGACATATTACCAGGTGAACAGTATAAGTGAGGAGAGTGTGTTCCCCTGATAGTTTAATGCACACAGGACATGTTAGCAGGTGAACAGTATGAGTGAGGAGAGTGTGTTCCCCTGATGGTTTGATATACACGGGACATGTTACCAGGAGATCAGAATAAGTGAGGAGAGTGTGTTCCCCTGATGGTTTAATACACACGGGACATGTTACCAGGTGAACAGTATAAGTGAGGAGATTGTGGTCCGCTGATTGTTTAATACACACAGGACATGTTAGCAGGTGAACAGTATAAGTGAGGAGAGTGCGTTCCCCTGATGGTTTAATACACACGGGACATGTTAGCAGGTGAACAGTATAAGTGAGGTGAGTGTGTTCCCCTGATGGTTTAATACACACGGGACATGTTAGCAGGTGAAAAGTATAAGTGAGGAGAGTGTGTTCCCCTGATGGTTTAATACACACGGGACATGTTAGCAGGTGAACAGTATAAGTGAGGAGAATGTGTTCCCCTGATTGTTTAATACACACGGGATATGTTACCAGGTGAACTCAATAAGTGAGGAGAGTATGTTCCTCTGGTGGTTTAATGCACACGGGACATGTTACCAGGTGAACAGTATATGTGAGGAGAGTGTGTTCCTCTGATGGTTTAACACACACGGGACATGTTAGCAGGTGAACAGTATGAGTGAGGAGATTGTGTTCCACTGATGGTTTAATATACACGGGACATGTTACCAGGTGAACAGTATAAGTGAGGAGAGTGTGTTCCCCTGATGGTTTAATACACACGGGACATGTTACCAGGTGAACAGTGTAACTGAGGAGAGTGTGTTTCCCTGATTGTTTAATACACACGGGACATGTTACCAGGTGAACAGTATAAGTGAGGAGAGTGTGTTCCCCTGATAGTTTAATACACACGGGACATGTTTCCAGGTAAACAGTATAAGTGAGGAGAGTGTGTTCCTCTGATGGTTTAATGCACAGTTGACATGTTACCAGGTGAACAGTATAAGTGAGGAGAGTGTGTTCCCCTGATTGTTTAATACACACGGGACATGTTACCAGGTGAACAGTATAAGTGAGGAGAGTGTGTTCCCCTGATGGTTTAATGCACAGTTGACATGTTACCAGGTGAACAGTATAAGTGAGGAGAGTGTGTTCCCCTGATTGTTTAATACCCACGGGACATGTTACCAGGTGAACAGTATAAGTGAGGAGAGTGTGTTCCCCTGATGGTTTAATGCACAGTTGACATGTTACCAGGTGAACAGTATAAGTGAGGAGAGTGTGTTCCCCTGATAGTTTAATACACACGGGACATGTTACCAGGTAAACAGTATAAGTGAGGAGAGTGTGTTCCCCTGATGGTTTAATGCACAGTTGACATGTTACCAGGTGAACAGTATAAGTGAGGAGAGTGTGTTCCCCTGATAGTTTAATACACACGGGACATGTTACCAGGTGAACAGTATAAGTGAGGAGAGTGTGTTCCTCTGATGGTTTAATGCACAGTTGACATGTTACCAGGTGAACAGTATAAGTGAGGAGAGTGTGTTCCCCTGATTGTTTAATACACACGGGACATGTCACCAGGTGAACAGTATAAGCGAGGAGAGTGTGTTCCCCTGATGGTTTAATGCACAGTTGACATGTTACCAGGTGAACAGTATAAGTGAGGAGAGTGTGTTCCCCTGATTGTTTAATACACACGGGACATGTTACCAGGTGAACAGTATAAGTGAGGAGAGTGTGTTCCCCTGATGGTTTAATGCAAAGTTGACATGTTACCAGGTGAACAATATAAGTGAGGAGATTGTGTTCGCCTGATTGTTTAATGCACACGGGACATGTTACCAGGTAAACAGTATAAGTGAGGAGAGTGTGTTCCCCTGATTCTTTTATGCACATTTGACATGTTACCAGGTGAACAGTATAAGTGAGGAGAGTGCGTTCCTCTGATTGTTTAATATACACGGGACATGGAACCAGGTGAACAGTATAAGTGAGGAGAGTATGTTCCTCTGATGGTTTAATACACACGGGACATGGAACCAGATGAACAGTATAAGTGAGGAGATTATGTTCCTCTGATGGTTTAATACACACGGGACATGGAACCAGGTGAACAGTATAAGTGAGGAGAGTGTGTTCCCCTGATTGTTTAATGCACACGGGACATGTTACCAGGTGAACAGTATAAGTGAGGAGAGTGTGTTCCCCTGATGGTTTAATACACACAGGACATGTTACCAGGTGAACAGTATAAGTGAGGAGAGTGTGTTCCCCTGATAGTTTAATGCACACGGAACATGTTACCAGGTGAACAGTATAAGTGAGGAGAGAGTGTTCCCCTGATGGTTTAATACACACCGGACATGTTACCAGGTGAACAGTATAACTGAGGAGAGTTTGTTCCCCTGATTGTTTAATACACACGGGACATGTCACAAGGTGAACAGTATAAGTGAGGACAGTATGTTCCCCTGATGGTTTAATATACACAGGACATGTTATCAGGTGAACAGTATAAGTGAGGTGAGTGTGTTCCCCTGTTGGTTCAATATACATGGGACATGTTACCAGCTGAACAGTATAAGTGAGGAGAGTGTGTTCCCCTGATAGTTTAATGCACACGGGACATGTTACCAGGTGAACAGTATAAGTGACGAGAGTGTGTTCCCCTGATTGTTTAATGCACAGTTGACATGTTACCAGGTGAACAGTATAAGTGAGGAGTGTGTGTTCCCCTGATTGTTTAATACACACGGGACATGTTACCAGGTGAATAGTATAAGTGAGGAGAGTGTGTTCCCCTGATTGTTTAATACACATGGGACATGTTACCAGGTGAACAGTATAAGTGAGGAGAGTGTGTTCCCCTGATTGTTTAATACACACGGGATATGTTACCAGGTGAACAGTATAAGTGTGGAGAGTGTGTTCCCCTGATTGTTTAATACACACGGGACATGTTACCAGGTGAATAGTATAAGCGAGGAGATTGTGTTCGCCTGATTGTTTAATGCACACGGGACATGTGACCAGGTGAACAGTATAAGTGAGGAGATTGTGTTCCCCTGATGGTTTAATACACACAGGACATGTTACCAGGTGAACAGTAGAAGTGAGGAGAGTATGTTCCTCTGATGGTTTAATACACACAGGACATGGAACCAGGTGAACAGTATAAGTGAGGAGAGTGTGTTCCCCTGATGGTTAATACACACCGGACATGTTACCAGGTGAACAGGAAACTGAGGAGAGCTTGTTCCCCTGATTGTTTAATACACACGGGACATGTTACCAGGTGAACAGCAGAAGTGAGGAGAGTGTGTTCCCCTGATGGTTTAATATACACAGGACATGTTACCAGGTGAACAGTAGAAGTGAGGAGAGTATGTTCCTCTGATGGTTTAATACACACAGGACATGGAACCAGGTGAACAGTATAAGTGAGGAGAGTGTGTTCCCCTGATTGTTTAATGCACACGGGACATGTTACCAGGTGAACAGTATAAGTGAGCAGAGTGTGTTCCCCTGATGGTTAATACACACCGGACATGTTACCAGGTGAAGAGGAAATAGAGGGGAGCTTGTTCCCCTGATTGTTTAATACACACGGGACATGTAACCAGGTGAACAGTATAAGTGAGGAGAGTGTGTTCCCCTGATCGTTTAATATACACAGGACATGTTATCAGTTGAACAGTATAAGTGAGGAGAGTATGTTCCCCTAATGGTTTAATATACACAGGACATGTTACCAGGTGAACAGTATAAGTGAGGAGAGTATGTTCCCCTGATGGTTTAATATACACAGGACATGATACCTGGTGAACAGCATAAGTGAGGTGAGTGTGTTCCCCTGATTGTTTAATATACACAGGACATGTTACCAGGTGAACAGTATAAGTGAGGAGAGTGTGTTCCCCTGATTGTTTAATATACACGGGACATGTTACCAGGTGAACAATGTAAGTGAGGAGAGTGTGTTCCCGTGATTGTTTAATGCACAGTTGACATGTTACCAGTTGAACAGTATAAGTGAGGAGAGTGTGTTCCCCTGATGGTTTAATATACACAGGACATGTTACCAGGTGAACAGTGTAAGTGAGGAGAGTGTGTTCCACTGATTGTTTAATACACATGGGACATGTTACCTGGTGAACAGTGTAAGTGAGGAGAGTGTGTTCCCCTGATTGTTTAATACACACGGGACATGTTACCAGGTGAACAGTATAAGTGGGAGAGTGCGTTCCCCTGGTTGTTTAATATACACGGGACATGTTACCACATGAACAGTATATGTGAGGACAGTATGTTCCCCTGATGGTTTAATATACACAGGACTTGTTATCAGGTGAACAGTATAAGTGAGGTGAGTGTGTTCCCCTGTTGGTTCAATATACATGGGACATATTACCAGGTGAACAGTAAAAGTGAGGAGAGTGTGTTCCCCTGATTGTTTAATGCACAGTTGACATGTTACCAGGTGAAAATTATAAGTGAGGAGAGTTTTTTCCCCTGATTGTTTAATGCACTCTCGACATGTCACTCGATGAACAGTATAAGTGAGGAGAGTGTGTTCTCCTGATTGTTTAATGCACACAGGACATGTTACCAGGTGAACATTATAAGTGAGGAGAGTGTGTTCCCCTGATTGTTTAATATACACGGGACATGTTACCAGGAGAACAGTATAGGTTAGGAGAGTGTGTTCCCCTGATGGTTTAATATACACAGGACATGTTACTAGGTGAACAGTATAAGTGAAGAGAGTGTGTTCCCCTGATGGTTTAATGCCCACGGGACATGTTACCAGGTGAACTCAATAAGTCAAGAGAGTGTGTTCCCCTGATGGTTTAATATACACAGGACATGTTACCATGTGAACAGTATAAGTGAGCAGAGTGTGTTCCCCTGATGGTTTAATATACAAGGGACATGTTACCAGGTGAACAGTATACGTGAGGACAGTATGTTCCCCTGATTGTTTAATGAACACGGGACATGTTACCAGGGGAACAGTATACGTGAAGAGAGTGTGTTCCCCTGATGGTTTAATGCACACGAGGCATGTTACCAGGGGAACAGTATAAGTGAGGAGAGTGTGTTCCCCTGATGGTTTAATGCACACGGGACATGTTACCAGGTGAACAGTATAAGTGAGTAGTGTGAATTCCCCTGATTGTTTAATATACACGGGACATGTCATCAGGTGAACAGTATAAGTGAGGAGAGTGTGTTCCCCTGATGATATAATATACACGGGACATTTTACCAGGTGAACAGTATAAGTGAGGAGAGGGCTTTCCCCTGATGGTTTAATATACACGGGACATGTTAGCTGGTGAACAGTATAAGTGAGGAGAGTGTGTTCCCCTGATGGTTCAATATACACAGGACATGTTAGCAGGTGAAAAGTATAAGTGAGGAGAGTGTGTTCCCCTGATGGTTTAATATACACGGGACATGTTACCAGGTGAAGAGTATAAGAGAGGAGAGTGTGATCCCATGATTGTTTAATACTGACGGGATTTGTCACCAGGTGAAGACTAGAAGTGAGGAGAGAGTGTTCCCCTGATGGTCTCATATACACGGGACATGTTACCAGGTGAACAGTATAAGTGAAGAGAGTGTGTTACCCTGATGGTTAAATATACTTGGGACTTGTTACCAGGTGAACAGTATAAGTGAAGAGAGTGTGTTCCCCTGATGGTTTAATACACACGGGACATGTTACCAGGTAAACAGTATAAGTGAGGAGAGTGTGTTCCCCAGATTGTTTAATACTGACGGGACATGTCACCACGTGAACAGTTTAAGTGAGGAGAGTGTGTTCCCATGATGGTTTAATAAACACAGGACATGTCAACAGGTAAACAGTATAAGTGAGGAGAATGTGTTCCCCAGATTGTTTAATACTGATGGGACATGTCACCATGTGAACAGTTTAAGGGAGGAGAGGGTGTTCCCCTGATGGTTTAATACGCACGGGACATGTTACCGGGTGAACAGTTTAAGTGAGGAGAGTGAGTTCCCCCTGATGGTTTAATGCACGCGGGACATGTTACCAGGTGTACAGAAAAGGGAGGAGAGTGTCTTCCCCTGATGGTTTAATACTGTCGGGACATTTCCCCAGGTGAACAGTATAAGTGAGGAGAGTGAGTTCCCCTGATTGTTTAATACTGACGGGACATGCCACCAGGTGAACAGTATAATTGAGGAGAGAGTGTTCCCCTCATGGTTTAACACGCACGGGACATGTTACCAGGTGAACAGTATAAGTGAGGAGAGTGTGTTCCCCTGATGGTTTAATATACACAGGACAAGATACCAGGTGAACAGTATAAGTGAGTAGAGTGAGTTCCCCTGATTGTTTAATATACCCGGGACATGTGACTAGGTGAACAGTATAAGTGAGGAGAGTGTGTTCCCCTGATGGTTTAATATACACGGGAAATGTGACTAGGTGAACAGTATAAGTGAGGAGAGTGTGTTCCCCTGATGGTTTAATATACACGGGACATGTTACCAGGTGAACAGTATAAGTCAGGAGAGTGTGTTCCCCTGATTGTTTAGTATACATGGGACATGTTACCAGCTGAACAGTGTAAGTGAGGAGAGTGTGTTCCCCTGATGGTTTAATACTGTCGGGACATTTCCCCAAGTGAACATTATAAGTGAGGAGAGTGTGTTCCCCTGATTGTTTAATACGCACGGGACATGTAACCAAGTGTACAGAATAAGTGAGGAGAGTGTGTTCCCCTGATCGTTTAATACTGACTTGACATTTCCCCAGGTGAACACTATAAGTGAGGAGAGTGTGTTCCCCTCATTGTTTAATACGCTCGGGACATGTAACCAAGTGTACAGTATAAGTGAGGAGAGTGTGTTGCCCTGATCGTTTAATACTGACGGGACATTTCCCCAGGTGAACAGTATAAGTGAGGAGAGTGAGTTCCCCTGATTGTTTAATACACACGGGACATGTCTCCAGGTGAACAGCATAAGTGAGGAGAATGTGTTCCCCTGATGGTCTAATATACACGGGACATGATACCAGGTGAACAGTATAAGTGAGGAGAACGTGTTCCCCTGATTGTTTAATATGCACGGGACATGTTACCAGGTGAACAGTATAAGTGAGGAGAGACTGTTCCCCTGATTGTTTAATTCTCACGGGACATCTCACCAGGTGAAGAGTAGAAGTGAGGAGAGTGTGTTCCCCTGATGGTTTAACACGCACGGGACGTGTCACCAGGTGAAGAGTAGAAGTGAGGAGAGTGTGTTCCCCTGTTGGTCTAATATGCACGGAACATGTCACCAGCTGAACAGTATATGTGAAGAGAGTGTGTTCCCCTGATTGTTTAATACACACGGGACATGTTACCAGGTGAACAGTATAAGTGAGGACAGTGTGTTCCCCTGATGGTATAATATACACTGGACATGTTACCAGGTGAACAGTATAAGTGAGGAGGGTGTGTTTCCCTGATTGCTTAATACTCACGGGACATGTTACCAGGTGAACAGTCTAAGTGAGGACAGTGTGTTCCCCTGATGGTTTAATATACACAGGACATGTTACCAGGTGAACAGTATAAGTGAGGAGAGTGTGTTCGCCTGATTGTTTAATACTGACGGGACATGTCACCAGGTGAACAGTATAAGTGAGGAGAGTGTGTTCCCCTGATTGTTTAATACACACAGGACATGTCACCAGGTGAACAGTATAAGTGAGGAGAGAGTGTTCCCCTGATTGTTTAACACGTACGGGACAAGTTACCAGGTGAACAGTATAAGTGAGGAGAATGTGTTCCCCTGATGGTTTAATATACACAGGACGTGTAACCAGGTCAACAGCGTAAGTGAGTAGAATGTGTTCCACTGATGGTTTAATATACACGGGACATGTTACCAGGTGAACAGTATATGTGAAGAGAGTGTGTTCCCCTGATGGTTTAATATACATGGGACATGTTACCATGTAAACAGTATAAGTGAGGAGATTGTGTTCCCCTGATGGTTTAATACGCACGGGACATGTTACCAGGTGAACAGTGTAAGTGAGGAGAGTGAGTTCCCCTGATGGTTTAATACAAACAGGACATGTCACCAGGTGAACAGTATAATTGAGGAGAGAGTGTTCCCCTCATGGTTTAACATGCACGGGACATGTTACCAGGTGAACAGTATAAGTGAGGAGAGTGTGTTCCCCTGATTGTTTAATACTGACGGGACATCTCACCATGTGAACAGTTTAAGGGAGGAGAGTGTGTTCCCCTGATGTTTTAATACGCACGGGACATGTTACCAGGTGAACAGTATAAGTGAGGTGAGTGTCTTCCCCAGATTGTTTAATACAAACGGGACATGTTACGAGGTGAACAGAAAAGGGAGGAAAGTGTCTTCCCCTGATGGTTTAATATTGACGGGACATGTTACCAGGTGAACAGTATAAGTGAGGAGAGAGTGTTCCCCTCATGGTTTAACACGCACGGGACATGTTACCAGGTGAACAGTATAAGTGAGTAGAGTGTGTTCCCCTGATTGTTTAATGTACCCGGGACATGTCATCAGGTGAACAGTATAAGTGAGGAGAATGCGTTCCCCTGATTGTTCAATACACACAGGACATGTCACCAGGTGAACAGTATAATTGAGGAGAGTGTGTTCCCCTGATGGTTTAATATACACGGGACATGTTACCAGGTGAACAGTATAAGTGTGGAGACTGAGTTCCCCTCATTGTTTAATACTGACGGGACATGTCACCATGTGACCCCTTTAAGGGAGGAGAGTGTGTTCCCCTGATGGTTTAATACGCCCGGGACATGTTACCAGGTGAACAGTAGAAGTGAGGAGAGTGAGTTCCCCTGATGGTTTAATACTGTCGGGACATTTCCCCAGCTGAACAGTATACGTGAGGAGAGTGAATTCCCCTGATTGTTTAATACACAGAGGAAATGTTACCAGGTGAACAGTATAAGTGAGGAGAGTGTGTTCCCCTGATGGTTTAATATACACGGGACATGTTACCAGGTGAGCAGTATAAGAGAGGAGAGTGTGTTCCCCTGATGGTCTAATATACACGGGACATGTTACCAGGTGAACAGTATATGTGAAGTGAGTGTGTTCCCCAGATTGTTTAATACACACGGGACATGTAACCCAGTGAACAGTTTCTGTGAGGAGAGTGTGTTCCCCTGATTGTTTTATACGCACTGGACATGTTACCAGGTGAACAGTATAAGTGAAGAGAGTGTGTTCCCCTGATTGTTTAATATACACGGCACATGTTACCAGGTGAACATTATAAGTGAGGAGAGTGTGTTCCCCTGATGGTTTAATATACACGGGACATGTTACCAGGTGAACAGTATAACTGAGGAGAGTGTGTTCCCCTGATGGTTTAATACACACGGGACATGTTACCAGGTGAACAGTATATGTGAAGAGAGTGTGTTCCCCTGATGGTTTAATATACATGGGCCATGTTACTAGGTGAACAGTAGAAGTGAAGAGTGCGTGTTCCCCTGATTGTTTAATATACATGTGACATGTTACCATGTGAACAGTTTAATTGAGGAGAGTGTGTTCCCCTGATGGTTTAATACACACGGGACATGTTACCAGGTGAACAGTATAAGTGAGGAGAGTGTGTTCCCCTCATGGTTTAACACGCACGGGACATGTTACCAGGTGAACAGTATATGTGAGGAGAGTGTGTTCCCCTCATGGTTTAACACGCACGGGACATGTTACCAGGTGAACAGTATATGTGAGGAGAGTGTGTTCCCCTCATGGTTTAACACGCACGGGACATGTTACCAGGTGAACAGTGTAAGTGAGGAGAGTGATTTCCCCTGCTGGTTTAATACGAACAGGACATTTCACCAGGTGAACAGTATAAGTGAGGAGAGAGTGTTCCCCTCATGGTTTAACACGCACGGGACATGTTACCAGATGAACAGTATAGGTGAGGAGAGTGTGTTCCCCTCATGGTTTAACACGCACGGGACATGTTACCAGGTGAACAGTATAAGTGAGGAGAGTGTGTTCCCCTGATGGTTTAATACTGACGGGACATGTCACCATGTGACCAGTATAAGTGAGGAGAGAGTGTTCCCCTCATGGTTTAACACGCACGGGACATGTTACCAGGTGAACAGTATATGTGGGGAGAGTGTGTTCCCCTCATGGTTTAACACGCACGGGACATGTTACCAGGTGAACAGTATAAGTGAGGAGAGTGTGTTCCCCTGATTGTTTAATACGCACGGGACATGTACCCAACTGAACAGTATATGTGAGGAGAGTGTGTTCCCCTGATGGTTTAATATGCACGGGACATGTTACCAGGTGAACTGTATAAGTGAGGAGAGTGAGTTCCCCTGATTGTTTAATACATAAGGGACATGTTAACAGGTGAACAGTATAAGTGAGGAGATTGTGTTCCCCTGATGGTTTATTATACACGGGACATGTTAACAGGTGAACAGTATAAGTGAGGAGAGTGTGTTCCCCTGATTGTTTAATATACACGGGACATGTTAACAGGTGAACAGTATAAGTGAGGAGAGTGTGTTCCACTGATTGTTTAATACTGACGGGACATGTCACCATGTGACCAGTTTAAGGGAGGAGAGTGTGTTCCGCTGATGGTTTAATATACACTGGACATGATACCAGGCGAACAGTATAAGTGAGGAGAGTGTGTTCCCCTGATGGTTTAATATACACGGGATATGTTACCAGGTGAACAGTATATGTGAAGAGAGTGTGTTCCCCAGATTGTTTAATACACACGGGACATGTAACCCAGTGAACAGTTTCTGTGAGGAGAGTGTGTTCCCCTGATTGTTGAATACTCACTGGACATGTTACCAGGTGAACAGTATAAGTGAAGAGAGTGTGTTCCCCTGATTGTTTAATATACACGGGACATGTTACCAGGTGAACAGTATAAGTGAGGAGAGTGTGTTCCGCTGATGGTTTAATATACACGGGCCATGTTACCAGGTGAACAGTATAAGTGAGGGGAGTGTGTTCCCCTGATGGTTTAATATACACAGGACATGATACCAGGTGAACAGCATAAGTGAGGAGAGTGTGTTCCCCTGATGGTTTAATATACACAGGACATGTTACCAGGTGAACAGTATAAGTGAGGAGAATGTGTTCCCCTGATGGTTTAATACACACGGGACATGTTACCAGGTGAACAGTATATGTGAAGAGAGTGTGTTCCCCTGATGGTTTAATATACATGGGCCATGTTACCAGGTGAACAGTAGAAGTGAAGAGTGCGTGTTCCCCTGATTGTTTAATATACATGTGACATGTTACCAGGTGAACAGTTTAATTGAGGAGAGTGTGCTCCCCTGATGGTTTAATACACACGGGACATGTTACCAGGTGAACAGTGTAAGTGAGGAGAGTGAGTTCCCCTGCTGGTTTAATACAAACAGGACATTTCACCAGGTGAACAGTATAAGTGAGGAGAGAGTGTTCCCCTCATGGTTTAGCACGCACGGGACATGTTAACAGGTGAACAGTGTAAGTGAGGAGAGTGAGTTCCCCTGATGGTTTAATACAAACAGGAGATGATTCCAGGTGAACAGTAGAAGTGAGGAGAGTGTCTTCCTCTGATTGTTTAATACACAGGGGACATGTCACCAGGTGAACAGTAGAAGTGAGGAGAGTGAGTTCCCCTGATGGTTTAATACTGTCGGGACATTTCCCCAGCTGAACAGTATAAGTGAGGAGAGTGAATTCCCCTGATTGTTTAATACACACAGGACATGTTACCAGGTGAACAGTATAAGTGAGGAGAGTGAGTTCCCCTGATCGTTTAATACTGACAGGACATTTCCCCAGGTGAACATTATAAGTGAGGAGAGTGTGTTCCCCTGATGGTTTAATACTGACAGGACATTTCCCCAGGTGAACATTATAAGTGAGGAGAATGTGTTCCCATGATCATTTAATACTGACGGGACATTTCCCCAGGTGAACATTATAAGTGAGGAGAGTGTGTTCCCCTGATGGTTTAATACACACAGGACATGTTACCAGATGAACAGTATAAGTGAGGAGAGTGTGTTCCCCAGATGGTTTAATATAGACGGGACATGTTACCAGGTGAGCAGTATAAGAGAGGAGAGTGTGTTCCCCTGATGGTCTAATATACACGGGACATGTTACCAGGTGAACAGTATATGTGAAGAGAGTGTGTTCCCCAGATTGTTTAATACACACGGGGCATGTAACCCAGTGAACAGTTTCTGTGAGGAGAGTGTGTTCCCCTGATTGTTTAATACGCACTGGACATGTTACCAGGTGAACAGTATAAGTGAAGAGAGTGTGTTCCCCTGATTGTTTAATACACACGGGACATGTTACCAGGTGAACAGTATAAGTGAGGAGAGTGTGTTCCCCTGATTGTTTAATACGCACTGGACATGTTACCAGGTGAACAGTATAAGTGAGGAGAGTGTGTTCCCCTGATGGTTTAATATACACCGGACATGATACCAGGTGAACAATGTAAGTGAGGAGAGTGTGTTCCCCTGATGGTTTAATATACACTGGACGTGTTACCAGGTGAACAGTATAAGTGAGGAGAATGTGTTCCCCTGATGGTTTAATACACACGGGACATGTTACCAGGTGAACAGTATATGTGAAGAGAGTGTGTTCCCCTGATGGTTTAATATACATGGGCCATGTTACCAGGTGAACAGTAGAAGTGAAGAGTGCGTGTTCCCCTGATTGTTTAATATACTTGTGACATGTTACCATGTGAACAGTTTAATTGAGGAGAGTGTGTTCCCCTGATGGTTTAATACACACGAACATGTTACCAGGTGAACAGTATAAGTGAGGAGAGTGTGTTCCCCTCATGGTTTAACACGCACGGGACATGTTACCAGGTGAACAGTATATGTGAGGAGAGTGTGTTCCCCTCATGGTTTAAAACGCACGGGACATGTTACCAGGTGAACAGTATAAGTGAGGAGAGTGTGTTCCCCTGCTGGTTTAATACAAACAGGACATTTCACCAGGTGAACAGTATAAGTGAGGAGAGTGTGTTCCCCTCATGGTTTAACACGCAAGGGACATGTTACCAGGTGAACAGTATATGTGAGGAGAGTGTGTTCCCCTCATGGTTTAACACGCACGGGACATGTTACCAGGTGAACAGTGGAAGTGAGGAGAGTGTGTTCCCCTGCTGGTTTAATACAAACAGGACATTTCACCAGGTGAACAGTATAAGTGAGGAGAGTGTGTTCCCCTCATGGTTTAACACGCACGGGACATGTTACCAGGTGAACAGTATATGTGAGGAGAGTGTGTTCCCCTCATGGTTTAACACGCACGGGACATGTTACCAGGTGAACAGTATAAGTGAGGAGAGTGTGTTCCCCTGATTGTTTAATACACACGGGACATGTTACCAGGTGAACAGGATAAGTGAGGAGAGTGTGTTCCCCTGATGGTTTAATACTGACGGGACATGTTACCAGGTGAACAGTATAAGTGAGGAGAGTGTGTTCCCCTGATGGTTTAATACTGACGGGACATGTTACCAGGTGAACAGTATAAGTGAGGAGAGTGAGTTCCCCTGCTGGTTTAATACAAACAGGACATGTCACCATGTGACCAGTATAAGTGAGGAGAGAGTGTTCCCCTCATGGTTTAACACGCACGGGACATGTTACCAGGTGAACAGTATAAGTGAGGAGAGTGTGTTCCCCTGATTGTTTAATACGCACGGGACATGTACCCAACTGAACAGTATATGTGAGGAGAGTGTGTTCCCCTGATGGTTTAATATGCACGGGACATGTTACCAGGTGAACAGTATAAGTGAGGAGATTGTGTTCCCCTGATGGTTTATTATACACGGGACATGTTAACAGGTGAACAGTATAAGTGAGGAGAGTGTGTTCCCCTGATTGTTTAATACTGACGGGACATGTCACCAGGTGAACAGTAGAAGTGAGGAGAGTGTGTTCCGCTGATGGTTTAATATACACGGGACATGATACCAGGCGAACAGTATAAGTGTGGAGAACGTGTTCCCCTGATTGTTTAATATACACGGGACATGATACCAGGCGAACAGTATAAGTGAGGAGAGTGTGTTCCCCTGATGGTTTAATATACACGGGATATGTTACCAGGTGAGCAGTATAAGAGAGGAGAGTGTGTTCCCCTGATGGTCTAATATACACGGGACATGTTACCAGGTGAACAGTATATGTGAAGAGAGTGTGTTCCCCAGATTGTTTAATACACACGGGACATGTAACCCAGTGAACAGTGTTCTGTGAGGAGAGTGTGTTCCCCTGATTGTTTAATGCACACGGGACATGTTACCAGGTGAACAGTATAAGTGAGGAGAGTGTGTTCCCCTGATGGTTTAATATACACGGGACATGTTACCAGGTGAACAGTATAAGTGAGGAGAGTGTGTTCCCCTGATGGTTTAATATACACAGGACATGTTACCAGGTGAACAGTATAAGTGAGGAGAATGTGTTCCCCTGATGGTTTAATACACACGGGACATGTTACCAGGTGAACAGTATATGTGAAGAGAGTGTGTTCCCCTGATGGTTTAATATACATGGGCCATGTTACCAGGTGAACAGTAGAAGTGAAGAGTGCGTGTTCCCCTGATTGTTTAATATACATGTGACATGTTACCAGGTGAACAGTTTAATTGAGGAGAGTGTGCTCCCCTGATGGTTTAATACACACGGGACATGTTACCAGGTGAACAGTGTAAGTGAGGAGAGTGAGTTCCCCTGCTGGTTTAATACAAACAGGACATTTCACCAGGTGAACAGTATAAGTGAGGAGAGAGTGTTCCCCTCATGGTTTAACACGCACGGGACATGTTAACAGGTGAACAGTGTAAGTGAGGAGAGTGAGTTCCCCTGATGGTTTAATACAAACAGGAGATGATTCCAGGTGAACAGTAGAAGTGAGGAGAGTGTGTTCCCCTGATTGTTTAATACACAGGGGACATGTCACCAGGTGAACAGTAGAAGTGAGGAGAGTGAGTTCCCCTGATGGTTTAATACTGTCGGGACATTTCCCCAGCTGAACAGAATAAGTGAGGAGAGTGAATTCCCCTGATTGTTTAATACACACAGGACATGTTACCAGGTGAACAGTATAAGTGAGGAGAGTGAGTTCCCCTGATCGTTTAATACTGACAGGACATTTCCCCAGGTGAACATTATAAGTGAGGAGAGTGTGTTCCCCTGATGGTTTAATACTGACAGGACATTTCCCCAGGTGAACATTATAAGTGAGGAGAATGTGTTCCCATGATCATTTAATACTGACGGGACATTTCCCCAGGTGAACATTATAAGTGAGGAGAGTGTGTTCCCCTGATGGTTTAATACACACAGGACATGTTACCAGATGAACAGTATAAGTGAGGAGAGTGTGTTCCCCAGATGGTTTAATATACACGGGACATGTTACCAGGTGAGCAGTATAAGAGAGGAGAGTGTGTTCCCCTGATGGTCTAATATACACGGGACATGTTACCAGGTGAACAGTATATGTGAAGAGAGTGTGTTCCCCAGATTGTTTAATACACACGGGGCATGTAACCCAGTGAACAGTTTCTGTGAGGAGAGTGTGTTCCCCTGATTGTTTAATACGCACTGGACATGTTACCAGGTGAACAGTATAAGTGAAGAGAGTGTGTTCCCCTGATTGTTTAATATACAGGGGACATGTTACCAGGTGAACAGTATAAGTGAGGAGAGTGTGTTCCCCTGATGGTTTAATATACACCGGACATGATACCAGGTGAACAATATAAGTGAGGAGAGTGTGTTCCCCTGATGGTTTAATATACACTGGACATGTTACCAGGTGAACAGTATAAGTGAGGAGAATGTGTTCCCCTGATGGTTTAATACACACGGGACATGTTACCAGGTGAACAGTATATGTGAAGAGAGTGTGTTCCCCTGATGGTTTAATATACATGGGCCATGTTACCAGGTGAACAGTAGAAGTGAAGAGTGCGTGTTCCCCTGATTGTTTAATATACATGTGACATGTTACCATGTGAACAGTTTAATTGAGGAGAGTGTGTTCCCCTGATGGTTTAATACACACGAACATGTTACCAGGTGAACAGTATAAGTGAGGAGAGTGTGTTCCCCTCATGGTTTAACACGCACGGGACATGTTACCAGGTGAACAGTATATGTGAGGAGAGTGTGTTCCCCTCATGGTTTAAAACGCACGGGACATGTTACCAGGTGAACAGTATAAGTGAGGAGAGTGTGTTCCCCTGCTGGTTTAATACAAACAGGACATTTCACCAGGTGAACAGTATAAGTGAGGAGAGTGTGTTCCCCTCATGGTTTAACACGCACGGGACATGTTACCATTTGAACAGTATATGTGAGGAGAGTGTGTTCCCCTCATGGTTTAACACGCACGGGACATGTTACCAGGTGAACAGTGGAAGTGAGGAGAGTGAGTTCCCCTGCTGGTTTAATACAAACAGGACATTTCACCAGGTGAACAGTATAAGTGAGGAGAGTGTGTTCCCCTCATGGTTTAACACGCACGGGACATGTTACCAGGTGAACAGTATATGTGAGGAGAGTGTGTTCCCCTCATGGTTTAACACGCACGGGACATGTTACCAGGTGAACAGTATATGTGAGGAGAGTGTGTTCCCCTCATGGTTTAACACGCACGGGACATGTTACCAGGTGAACAGTATAAGTGAGGAGAGTGTGTTCCCCTGATTGTTTAATACACACGGGACATGTTACCAGGTGAACAGGATAAGCGAGGAGAGTGTGTTCCCCTGATGGTTTAATACTGACGGGACATGTTACCAGGTGAACAGTATAAGTGAGGAGAGTGTGTTCCCCTGATGGTTTAATACTGACGGGACATGTTACCAGGTGAACAGTATAAGTGAGGAGAGTGAGTTCCCCTGCTGGTTTAATACAAACAGGACATGTCACCATGTGACCAGTATAAGTGAGGAGAGAGTGTTCCCCTCATGGTTTAACACGCACGGGACATGTTACCAGGTGAACAGTATAAGTGAGGATAGTGTGTTCCCCTGATTGTTTAATACGCACGGGACATGTACCCAACTGAACAGTATATGTGAGGAGAGTGTGTTCCCCTGATGGTTTAATATGCACGGGACATGTTACCAGGTGAACAGTATAAGTGAGGAGATTGTGTTCCCCTGATGGTTTATTATACACGGGACATGTTAACAGGTGAACAGTATAAGTGAGGAGACTGTGTTCCCCTGATTGTTTAATATACACGGGACATGTTAACAGGTGAACAGTATAAGTGAGGAGAGTGTGTTCCCCTGATTGTTTAATACTGACGGGACATGTCACCAGGTGAACAGTAGAAGTGAGGAGAGTGTGTTCCGCTGATGGTTTAATATACACGGGACATGATACCAGGCGAACAGTATAAGTGAGGAGAACGTGTTCCCCTGATTGTTTAATATACACGGGACATGATACCAGGCGAACAGTATAAGTGAGGAGAGTGTGTTCCCCTGATGGTTTAATATACACGGGATATGTTACCAGGTGAGCAGTATAAGAGAGGAGAGTGTGTTCCCCTGATGGTCTAATATACACGGGACATGTTACCAGGTGAACAGTATATGTGAAGAGAGTGTGTTCCCCTGATTGTTTAATACACACGGGACATGTAACCCAGTGAACAGTTTCTGTGAGGAGAGTGTGTTCCCCTGATTGTTTAATGCACACGGGACATGTTACCAGGTGAACAGTATAAGTGAGGAGAGTGTATTCCCCTGATGGTTTAATATACACGGGACATGTTACCAGGTGAACAGTATAAGTGAGGAGAGTGTGTTCCCCTGATGGTTTAATATACACGGGACATGTTACCAGGTGAACAGTATAAGTGAGGGGAGTGTGTTCCCCTGATGGTTTAATATACACAGGACATGATACCAGGTGAACAGCATAAGTGAGGAGAGTGTGTTCCCCTGATGGTTTAATATACACAGGACATGTTACCAGGTGAACAGTATAAGTGAGGAGATTGTGTTCCCCTGATGGTTTAATACACACGGGACATGTTACCAGGTGAACAGTATATGTGAAGAGAGTGTGTTCCCCTGATGGTTTAATATACATGGGCCATGTTACCAGGAGAACAGTAGAAGAGAAGAGTGCGTGTTCCCCTGATTGTTTAATATACATGTGACATGTTACCATGTGAACAGTTTAATTGAGGAGAGTGTGTTCCCCTGATGGTTTGATACACACTGGACATGTTACCAGGTGAACAGTGTAAGTGAGGAGAGTGATTTCCCCTGCTGGTTTAATAGAAACAGGACATTTCACCAGGTGAACAGTATAAGTGAGGAGAATGTGTTCCCCTGATCGTTTAATACTGACAGGACATTTCCCCAGGTGAACATTATAAGTGAGGAGAGTGTGTACCCCTGATGGTTTAATACACACAGGACATGTTACCAGGTGAACAGTATAAGTGAGGAGAGTGTGTTCCCCTGATGGTTTAATATACACGGGACATGTTACCAGGTGAGCAGTATAAGAGAGGAGAGTGTGTTCCCCTGATGGTCTAATATACACGGGACATGTTACCAGGTGAACAGTATATGTGAGGAGAGTGTGTTCCCCTGATTGTTTAATACGCACTGGACATGTTACCAGGTGAACAGTATAAGTGAGGAGAGTGTGTTCCCCTGATGGTTTAATATACACGGGACATGTTACCAGGTGAACAGTATAAGTGAGGAGAGTGTGTTCCCCTGATGGTTTAATATACACAGGACATGATACCAGGTGAACAGCATAAATGAGGAGAGTGTGTTCCCCTGATGGTTTAATATACACAGGACATGTTACCAGGTGAACAGTATAAGTGAGGAGAATGTGTTCCCCTGATGGTTTAATACACACGGGACATGTTACCAGGTGAACAGTATATGTGAAGAGAGTGTGTTCCCCTGATGGTTTAATATAAATGGGCCATGTTACCAGGTGAACAGTAGAAGTGAGGAGTGCGTGTTCCCCTGATTGTTTAATATACATGTGACATGTTACCATGTGAACAGTTTAATTGAGGAGATTGTGTTCCCCTGATGGTTTAATACACACGGGACATGTTACCATGTGAACAGTATAAGTGAGGAGAGTGTGTTCCCCTCATGGTTTAACACGCACGGGACATGTTACCAGGTGAACAGTATATGTGAGGAGAGTGTGTTCCCGTCATGGTTTAACACGCACAGGACATGTTACCAGGTGAACAGTATAAGTGAGGAGAGTGTGTTCCCCTGCTGGTTTAATACAAACAGGACATTTCACCAGGTGAACAGTATAAGTGAGGAGAGTGTTTTCCCCTCATGGTTTAACACGCACGGGACATGTTACCCGGTGAACAGTATATGTGAGGAGAGTGTGTTCCCCTCATGGTTTAACACGCACGGGACATGTTACCAGGTGATGAGTGTAAGTGAGGAGAGTGAGTTCCCCTGCTGGTTTAATACAAACAGGACATTTCACCAGGTGAACAGTATAAGTGAGGAGAGTGTTTTCCCCTCATGGTTTAACAAGCACGGGACATGTTACCAGGTGAACAGTATATGTGAGGAGAGTGTGTTCCCCTGATTGTTTAATACACACAGGACATGTAACCAGGAAAACAGTAAAAGTGAGGAGAGTGTGTTCCCCTGATGGTTTAATACTGACGGGACATGTCACCATGTGACCAGTATAAGTGAGGAGAGAGTGTTCCCCTCATGGTTTAACACGCACGGGACATGTTACCAGGTGAACAGTATATGTGAGGAGAGTGTGTTCCCCTCATGGTTTAACACGCACGGGACATGTTACCAGGTGAACAGTATAAGTGAGGAGAGTGTGTTCCCCTGATTGTTTAATACGCACGGGACATGTAACCAAGTGAACAGTATAAGTGAGGAGATTGTGTTCCCCTGATTGTTTAATACGCACGGGACATGTACCCAACTGAACAGTATATGTGAGGAGAGTGTGTTCCCCTGATGGTTTAATATGCACGGGACATGTTACCAGGTGAACAGTATAAGTGAGGAGATTGAGTTCCCCTGATTGTTTAATACATAAGGGACATGTTACCAGGTGAACAGTATAAGTGAGGAGATTGTGTTCCCCTGATGGTTTATTATACACGGGACATGTTAATAGGTGAACAGTATAAGTGAGGAGAGTGAGTTCCCCTGATTGTTTAATACTGACGGGACATGTTAACAGGTGAACAGTATAAGTGAGGAGAGTGTGTTCCCCTGATGGTTTAATATGCACGGGACATGTTACCAGGTGAACAGTATAAGGGAGGAGAGTGTGTTCCCCTGATGGTTTAATACACACAGGACATGATACCAGGCGAACAGTATAAGTGAGGAGAGTGTGTTCCCCTGATGGTTTAATATGCACGGGACATGTTACCAGGTGAACAGTATAAGGGAGGAGAGTGTGTTCCCCTGATGGTTTAATATACACGGGACATGTTACCAGGTGAACAGTATAAGGGAGGAGAGTGTGTTCCCATGATGGTTTAATATACACAGGACATATTACCAGGTGAACAGTATAAGTGAGGAGAACGTGTTCCCCTGATTGTTTAATATACACGGGACATGATACCAGGCGAACAGTATAAGTGAGGAGAACGTGTTCCCCTGATTGTTTAATATACACGGGACATGTTACCAGGTGAACAGTATAAGTGAGGAGAGTGTGTTCCCCTGATGGTTTAATATTCACGGGACATGTTACCAGGTGAACAGTATAAGTGAGGAGAGTGTGTTCCCCTGATGGTTTAATATACACGGGACATGTTACCAGGTGAACAGTATAAGTGAGGAGAGTGTGTCCCCCTGATGGTTTAATATACACAGGACATGATACCAGGTGAACAGCATAAGTGAGGAGAGTGTGTTCCCCTGATGGTTTAATATACATGGGCCATGTTACCAGGTGAACAGTAGAAGTGAGGAGAGTGTGTTCCCCTGATGGTTTAATATACACAGGACATGTTACCAGGTGAACAGTATAAGTGAGGAGAATGTGTTCCCCTGATGGTTTAATACACACGGGACATGTTACCAGGTGAACAGTATATGTGAAGAGAGTGTGTTCCCCTGATGGTTTAATACACACGGGACATGTTACCAGGTGAACAGTGTAAGTGAGGAGAGTGAGTTCCCCTGCTGGTTTAATACAAACAGGACATGTAACCTGGTGAACAGTAAATGTGAGGAGAGTGTGTTCCCCTGATGGTTTAATATACACGGGACATGATACCATGTGAACAGTATAAGTGAGGAGAGTGTGTTCCCCTGATTGTTTAATATTCACGGGACTTGTTACCAGGTGAGCAGTATAAGTGAGGAGAGTGTGTTCCCCTGATGTTTTAACACGCACGGGACGTGTCACCTGTTGAAGAGTAGAAGTGAGGAGAGGGTGTTCCCCTGATGGTTTAATATACATGGGACATGTTACCTGGTGAACAGTAGATGTGAAGAGAGCGTGTTCCCCTGATTGTTTAATATACACGGGACATGTTACCATGTAAACAGTGTAAGTGAGGAGAGTGTGTTCCACTGATGGTTTAATACTGACGGGACATGTTACCAGATGAACAGTATAAGTGAGGAGAATGTGTTCCCCTGATGGTATAATATACACGGGACATGTTACCAGGTGAACAGTATAAGTGAGGAGAGAGTGTTCCCCTGATGGTCTCATATACAGGGGACATGTTACCAGGTGAACAGTATAAGTTAAGAGAGTGTGTTCCGCTGATGGTTTAATACACATGGGACACGTTACCAGGTGAACAGTATAAGTGAAGAGAGTGTGTTCCCCAGATTGTTCAATACTGAAGGGACATGTCACCATGTGAACAGTTTAAGTGAGGAGAGTGTGTTCCCCTGATGTTTTAATACGCACGGGACATGTTACCAGGTGAACAGTATAAGTGAGGTGAGTGTCTTCCCCGGATTGTTTAATACAAACGGGACATGTTACCAGGTAAACAGTACAGGTGAGGAGAGTGAGTTCCCCTGATGGTTTAATACACACAGGACATGTCAACAGGTAAACAGTATAAGTGAGGAGAGTGTGTTCCCCTGATTGTTTAATACTGACGGGACATCTCACCATGTGAACAGTTTAAGGGAGGAGAGTGTGTTCCCCTGATGTTTTAATACGCACGGGACATGTTACCAGGTGAACAGTATAAGTGAGGTGAGTGTCTTCCCCGGATTGCTTAATAAAATTGGGACATGTTACGAGGTGAACAGAAAAGGGAGGAGAGTGTATTCCCCTGATGGTTTAATATACACGGGACATGTCACCAGGTGAACAGTATAAGTGAGGAGAGTGAGTTCCCCTGATTGTTTAATATGCACGGGACATGTTACCAGGTGAACAGTATAAGTGAGGAGAGAGTGTTCCCCTCATGGTTTAACACGCACGGGACATGTTACCTTTTGAACAGTATAAGTGAGTAGAGTGAGTTCCCCTGATTGTTTAATATACAAGGGACATGTCACCAGGTGAACAGTATAAGTGAGGAGAGTGTGTTCCCCTGATTGTTTAATATACACGGGACATGTTACCAGGTGAACAGTATAAGTGAGGAGAGTGAGTTCCCCTGATGCTTTAATACAGTCAGGACATGTCAACAGATGAACAATATAAGTGAGGAGAGTGTGTTCCCCTGATGGTTTGATACTGTCGGGACATTTCCCCAGGTAAACAGTATAAGTGATGAGAGTGGGTTCCCCTGATAGTTTAATAATGACGGGACATGTTACCAGGTGTACAGTATAAGTGTGGAGAGTGTGTTCCCCTGATTGTTTAATACACACAGGACATGTTACCAGGTGTACAGTATAAGTGTGGAGAGTGTGTTCCCCTGATGCTTTAATACACACAGGACATGTCAACAGGTGAACAGGATGAGTGAGGAGAGTGTGTTCCCCTGATTGTTTAATACGCACGGGACATGTACCCAACTGAACATTATATGTGAGGAGAGTGTGTTCCCCTGATGGTTTAATATGCACGGGACATGTTACCAGGTGAACAGTATAAGTGAGGAGAGTGTGTTCCCCTCATGGTTTAACACGCATGGGACATGTTACCAGGTGAACAGTATAAGTGAGGAGAGTGAGTTCCCCTGATTGTTTAATACACACGGGACATGTCACCAGGTGAACAGAATAAGTGAGGAGAGTGAATTCCCCTGATGGTTTAATATACACAGGACATGCTACCATGTGACCAGATTAAGGGAGGAGAGTGTGTTCCCCTGATGCTTTAATAAACACAGGACATGTCAACAGGTGAACAGTTTTCGTGAGGAGAGTGTGTTCCCCTGATGGTTTAATACTGACAGGACATTTCCCCAGGTGAACATTATAAGTGAGGAGAGTGTGTTCCCCTGATGGTTTAATACTGACAGGACATTTCCCCAGGTGAACATTATAAGTGAGGAGAGTGTGTTCCCCTGATGGTTTAATACACACCGGACATGTTACCAGGTGAACAGTATAAGTGAGGAGATTGTGTTCCCCTGATGGTTTAATACTGACAGGACATTTCCCCAGGTGAACAGGATAAGTGAGGAGAGTGTGTTCCCCTGATGGTTTAATACACACAGGACATGTTTCCAGGTGAACAGTATAAGTGAGGAGAGTGTGTTCCCCTGATGGTTTAATACTGACAGGACATTTCCCCAGGTGAACAGTATAAGTGAGGAGAGTGTGTTCCCCTGATGGTTTAATACTGACAGAACATTTCCCCAGGTGAACAGTATAAGTGAGGAGAGTGTGTTCCCCTCATGGTTTAATACAGACAGGACATGTCTACAGGTGAACAGTATAAGTGAAGAGAGTGAGTTCCCCTGATTGTTTTATACACACGGGACATGTAACCAAGTGAACAGTATAAGTGCGGAGAGTGTGTTCCCCTGATGGTTTAATATACACAGGATATGATACCAGGTGAAAAGTATAAGTGAGGAGAGTGTGTTCCCCTGATTGTTTAATTCTCACGGGACATGTTACCAGGTGAGCAGTATAAGAGAGGAGAGTGTGTTCCCCTGATGGTTTAATACTGACGGGACATTTCCCCAAGTGAACATTATAAGAGAGAAGAGTGTGTTCCACTGATTGTTTAACACACACGGGACATGTTACCAGGTGAACAGTATAAGTGAGGAGAGTGTGTTCCCCTGATGGTTTAATTCTCACGGGACATGTCACCAGGTGAGCAGTATAAGAGAGGAGAGTGTGTTCCCCTGATGGTTTAATACTGACATAACATTTCCCCAGTTGAACAGTATAAGTGAGGAGAGTGTGTTCCCCTCATGGTTTAATACACACAGGACATGTTGACAGGTGAACAGTGTAAGTGAGGAGAGTGTGTTCCCCTGATGGTTTAATATACACAGGACATGATACCAGGTGAACAGCATAAGTGAGGAGAATGTGTTTCCCTGATGGTTTAATATACACTGGACATGATACCAGGTGAACGGTATAAGTGAGGAGAGAGTGTTCCCCTCATGGTTTAACACGCACGGGACATGTTACCAGGTGAACAGTAAAAGTGAGGAGAGTGTGTACCCCTGATGGTTTAATGTACACGGGACATGTCATCAGGTGAACAGTATAAGTGAGGAGAGTGTGTTCCCCTGATGGTTTAATATACACGGGACATGTTACCAGGTGAACAGTAGAAGTGAGGAGAGTGTGATCCGCTGATTGTTTAATACACACGGGACATGTCACCAGGTGAACAGTATAAGTGAGGAGAGTGTGTTCCCCTGATGGTTTAATATACACGGGACATGTTACCAGGTGAACAGTAGAAGTGAGGAGAGTGTGATCCGCTGATTGTTTAATACACACGGGACATGTCACCAGGTGAACAGTAGAAGTGAGGAGAGTGTGTTCCCCTGATGGTTTAATACTGACGGGACATGTCACCATGTGACCAGTTTAAGGGAGGAGAGTGTTTTCCCCTGATTGTTTAATACGCACGGGACATGTACCCAACTGAGCAGTATATGTGAGGAGAGTGTGTTCCCCTGATGGTTTAATACTGACAGGACATTTCCCCAGGTGAACATTATAAGTGAGGAGAGTGTGTTCCCCTGATGGTTTAATACTGACGGGACATTTCCCCAGGTGAACAGTATAAGTGAGGAGAGTGTGTTCCCCTCATGGTTTAATACACACAGGACATGTCTACAGGTGAACAGTATAAGTGAAGAGAGTGAGTTCCCCTGATTGTTTAATACACACGGGACATGTAAACAAGTGACCAGTTTAAGGGAGGAGAGTGTGTTCCCCTGATGGTTTAATACGCATGGGACATGTTACCAGGTGAACAGCATAAGTGTGGAGAGTGAGTTCCCCTGATGCTTTAATACACACAGGACATGTCAACAGGTGAACAGTATAAGTGAGGAGAGTGTGTTCCCCTAATTGTTTAATACACACGGGACATGCAACCAAGTGACCAGTTTAAGGGAGGAGAGTGTGTTCCCCTGATGGTTTAATATACACAGGATATGATACCAGGTGAAAAGTATAAGTGAGGAGAGTGTGTTCCCCTGATTGTTTAACACACAGGGGACATGTTACCAGGTGAACAGTATAAGTGAGGAGAGTGTGTTCCCCTGATGGTTTAATTCTCACGGGACATGTCACCAGGTGAGCAGTATAAGAGAGGAGAGTGTGTTCCCCTGATGGTTTAATACTGACAGAACATTTCCCCAGTTGAACAGTATAAGTGAGGAGAGTGTGTTCCCCTCATGGTTTAATACACACAGGACATGTTCACAGGCGAACAGTGTAAGTGAGGAGAGTGTGTTCCCCTGATGGTTTAATATACACAGGACATGATACCAGGTGAACAGCATAAGTGAGGAGAATGTGTTTCCCTGATGGTTTAATATACACGGGACATGATACCAGGTGAACAGTATAAGTGAGGAGAGAGTGTTCCCCTCATGGTTTAACACGCACGGGACATGTTACCAGGTGAACAGTAAAAGTGAGGAGAGTGTGTACCCCTGATGGTTTAATGTACACGGGACATGTTACCAGGTGAACAGTAGAAGTGAGGAGAGTGTGATCCGCTGATTGTTTAATACACACGGGACATGTCACCAGGTGAACAGTATAAGTGAGGAGAGTGTGTTCCCCTGATGGTTTAATATACACGGGACATGTTACCAGGTGAACAGTAGAAGTGAGGAGAGTGTGTTCCCCTGATGGTTTAATACTGACGGGACATGTCACCATGTGACCAGTTTAAGGGAGGAGAGTGTTTTCCCCTGATTGTTTAATACGCACGGGACATGTACCCAACTGAACAGTATATGTGAGGAGAGTGTGTTCCCCTGATGGTTTAATACTGAAAGGACATTTCCCCAGGTGAACATTATAAGTGAGGAGAGTGTGTTCCCCTGATGGTTTAATGCTGACGGGACATTTCCCCAGGTGAACAGTATAAGTGAGGAGAGTGTGTTCCCCTCATGGTTTAATACACACAGGACATGTCTACAGGTGAACAGTATAAGTGAAGAGAGTGAGTTCCCCTGATTGTTTAATACACACGGGACATGTAAACAAGTGACCAGTTTAAGGGAGGAGAGTGTGTTCCCCTGATGGTTTAATACGCACGGGACATGTTACCAGGTGAACAGCATAAGTGTGGAGAGTGAGTTCCCCTGATGCTTTAATACACACAGGACATGTCAACAGGTGAACAGTATAAGTGAGGAGAGTGTGTTCCTCTAATTGTTTAATACACACGGGACATGCAACCAAGTGACCAGTTTAAGGGAGGAGAGTGTGTTCCCCTGATTGTTTAATACGCACGGGACATGTTACCAGGTGAACAGCATAAGTGTGGAGAGTGAGTTCCCCTGATGCTTTAATACACACGGGACATGTTACCAGGTGAACAGCATAAGTGAGGAGAGAGTATTCCCCTGATTGTTTAACACGCACGGGACATGTTACCAGGTGAACAGTATAAGTGAGGAGAGTGTGTTCCCCTGATGGTTTAATATACACGGGACATGATACCAGGTGAACAGCATAAGTGAGGAGAATGTGTTCCCCTGATGGTTTAATATGCACGGGACATGTTACCAGGTGAACAGTAAGGTGAGGAGAGTGTGTTCCCCTGATGGTTTAATATACACGGGACATGATACCAGGTGAACAGCATAAGTGAGGAGAATGTGTTCCCCTGATGGTTTAATATACATGGGACATGTTACCAGGTGAACAGTATAAGTGAGGAGAGTGTGTTCCCCTGATGGTTTAATATACACAGGACATGATACCAGTTGAGCAGCATAAGTGAGGAGAGTGTGTTCCCCTGATGGTTTAATATGCACGGGACATGTTACCAGGTGAAAAGTATATGAGAGGAGAGTGTGTTCCCCTGATGGTTTAATACTGAAGGGACATTTCCACAGGTGAAAATTATAAGTGAGGAGAGTGTGTTCCCTGATTGTTTAAAACACACGACATGTCAACAGGTGAACAGTATAAGTGAGGAGAGTGTGTTCCCCTGATTGTTTAAAACACACGACATGTTACCAGGTGAACAGTATAAGTGAGGAGAGTGTGTTCCCCTGATGGTTTAATTCTCACGGGACATGTTAATAGGTGAGCAGTATAAGTGAGGAGAGTGTGTTCCCCTCATGGTTTAATACACACAGGACATGTCGACAGGTGAACAGTATAAGTGAAGAGAGTGAGTTCCCCTGATTGTTTAATACACACGGGACATGTAACCAAGTGAACAGTATAAGTGAGGAGAGTGTGTTCCGCTGATGGTTTAACACGCACGGGACATGTTACCAGGTGAACAGTATAAGTGAGGAGAGTGTGTTCCCCTGATGGTTTAATACTGACAGGACATTTCCCCAGGTGAACAGTATAAGTGAGGAGAGTGTGTTCCCCTGATGGTTTAATACACACAGGACATGTTTCCAGGTGAACAGTATAAGTGAGGAGAGTGTGTTCCCCTGATGGTTTAATACTGACAGGACATTTCCCCAGGTGAACAGTATAAGTGAGGAGAGTGTGTTCCCCTGATGGTTTAATACTGACAGAACATTTCCCCAGGTGAACAGTATAAGTGAGGAGAGTGTGTTCCCATCATGGTTTAATACAGACAGGACATGTCTACAGGTGAACAGTATAAGTGAAGAGAGTGAGTTCCCCTGATGCGTTAATACACACGGGACATGTTACCAGGTGAACAGCATAAGTGAGGAGAGAGTATTCCCCTGATTGTTTAACACGCACGGGACATGTTACCAGGTGAACAGCATAAGTGTGGAGAGTGAGTTCCCCTGATGCTTTAATACACACAGGACATGTCAACAGGTGAACAGTATAAGTGAGGAGAGTGTGTTCCTCTAATTGTTTAATACACACGGGACATGCAACCAAGTGACCAGTTTAAGGGAGGAGAGTGTGTTCCCCTGATTGTTTAATACGCACGGGACATGTTACCAGGTGAACAGCATAATGGTGGAGAGTGAGTTCCCCTGATGCTTTAATACACACGGGACATGTTACCAGGTGAACAGCATAAGTGAGGAGAGAGTATTCCCCTGATTGTTTAACACGCACGGGACATGTTACCAGGTGAACAGTATAAGTGAGGAGAGTGTGTTCCCCTGATGGTTTAATATACACGGGACATGATACCAGGTGAACAGCATAAGTGAGGAGAATGTGTTCCCCTGATGGTTTAATATGCACGGGACATGTTACCAGGTGAACAGTAAGGTGAGGAGAGTGTGTTCCCCTGATGGTTTAATATACACGGGACATGATACCAGGTGAACAGCATAAGTGAGGAGAATGTGTTCCCCTGATGGTTTAATATACATGGGACATGTTACCAGGTGAACAGTATAAGTGAGGAGAGTGTGTTCCCCTGATGGTTTAATATACACAGGACATGATACCAGTTGAGCAGCATAAGTGAGGAGAGTGTGTTCCCCTGATGGTTTAATATGCACGGGACATGTTACCAGGTGAAAAGTATATGAGAGGAGAGTGTGTTCCCCTGATGGTTTAATACTGAAGGGACATTTCCACAGGTGAAAATTATAAGTGAGGAGAGTGTGTTCCCTGATTGTTTAAAACACACGACATGTCAACAGGTGAACAGTATAAGTGAGGAGAGTGTGTTCCCCTGATTGTTTAAAACACACGACATGTTACCAGGTGAACAGTATAAGTGAGGAGAGTGTGTTCCCCTGATGGTTTAATTCTCACGGGACATGTTACCAGGTGAGCAGTATAAGTGAGGAGAGTGTGTTCCCCTCATGGTTTAATACACACAGGACATGTCGACAGGTGAACAGTATAAGTGAAGAGAGTGAGTTCCCCTGATTGTTTAATACACACGGGACATGTAACCAAGTGAACAGTATAAGTGAGGAGAGTGTGTTCCGCTGATGGTTTAACACGCACGGGACATGTTACCAGGTGAACAGTATAAGTGAGGAGAGTGTGTTCCCCTGATGGTTTAATACTGACAGGACATTTCCCCAGGTGAACAGTATAAGTGAGGAGAGTGTGTTCCCCTGATGGTTTAATACACACAGGACATGTTTCCAGGTGAACAGTATAAGTGAGGAGAGTGTGTTCCCCTGATGGTTTAATACTGACAGGACATTTCCCCAGGTGAACAGTATAAGTGAGGAGAGTGTGTTCCCCTGATGGTTTAATACTGACAGAACATTTCCCCAGGTGAACAGTATAAGTGAGGAGAGTGTGTTCCCATCATGGTTTAATACAGACAGGACATGTCTACAGGTGAACAGTATAAGTGAAGAGAGTGAGTTCCCCTGATTGTTTTATACACACGGGACATGTAACCAAGTGAACAGTATAAGTGCAGAGAGTGTGTTCCCCTGATGGTTTAATATACACAGGATATGATACCAGGTGAAAAGTATAAGTGAGGAGAGTGTGTTCCCCTGATTGTTTAATTCTCACGGGACATGTTACCAGGTGAGCAGTATAAGAGAGGAGAGTGTGTTCCCCTGATGGTTTAATACTGACGGGACATTTCCCCAGGTGAACATTATAAGAGAGGAGAGTGTGTTCCCCTGATTGTTTAACACACACGGGACATGTTACCAAGTGAACAGTATAAGTGAGGAGAGTGTGTTCCCCTGATGGTTTAATTCTCACGGGACATGTCACCAGGTGAGCAGTATAAGAGAGGAGAGTGTGTTCCCCTGATGGTTTAATACTGACAGAACATTTCCCCAGTTGAACAGTATAAGTGAGGAGAGTGTGTTCCCCTCATGGTTTAATACACACAGGACATGTTCACAGGCGAACAGTGTAAGTGAGGAGAGTGTGTTCCCCTGATGGTTTAATATACACAGGACATGATACCAGGTGAACAGCATAAGTGAGGAGAATGTGTTTCCCTGATGGTTTAATATACACGGGACATGATAGCAGGTGAACAGTATAAGTGAGGAGAGAGTGTTCCCCTCATGGTTTAACACGCACGGAACATGTTACCAGGTGAACAGTAAAAGTGAGGAGAGTGTGTACCCCTGATGGTTTAATGTACACGGAACATGTCATCAGGTGAACAGTATAAGTGAGGAGAGTGTGTTCCCCTGATGGTTTAATATACACGGGACATGTTACCAGGTGAACAGTAGAAGTGAGGAGAGTGTGATCCGCTGATTGTTTAATACACACGGGACATGTCACCAGGTGAACAGTATAAGTGAGGAGAGTGTGTTCCCCTGATGGTTTAATATACACGGGACATGTTACCAGGTGAACAGTAGAAGTGAGGAGAGTGTGATCCGCTGATTGTTTAATACACACGGGACATGTCACCAGGTGAACAGTAGAAGTGAGGAGAGTGTGTTCCCCTGATGGTTTAATACTGACGGGACATGTCACCATGTGACCAGTTTAAGGGAGGAGAGTGTTTTCCCCTGATTGTTTAATACGCACGGGACATGTACCCAACTGAACAGTATATGTGAGGAGAGTGTGTTCCCCTGATGGTTTAATACTGACAGGACATTTCCCCAGGTGAACATTATAAGTGAGGAGAGTGTGTTCCCCTGATGGTTTAATACTGACGGGACATTTCCCCAGGTGAACAGTATAAGTGAGGAGAGTGTGTTCCCCTCATGGTTTAATACACACAGGACATGTCTACAGGTGAACAGTATAAGTGAAGAGAGTGAGTTCCCCTGATTGTTTAATACACACGGGACATGTAAACAAGTGACCAGTTTAAGGGAGGAGAGTGTGTTCCCCTGATGGTTTAATACGCACGGGACATGTTACCAGGTGAACAGCATAAGTGTGGAGAGTGTGTTCCGCTGATGCTTTAATACACACAGGACATGTCAACAGGTGAACAGTATAAGTGAGGAGAGTGTGTTCCCCTGATTGTTTAATACACACGGGACATGCAACCAAGTGACCAGTTTAAGGGAGGAGAGTGTGTTCCCCTGATTGTTTAATACGCACGGGACATGTTACCAGGTGAACAGCATAAGTGTGGAGAGTGAGGTCCCCTGATGCTTTAATACACACGGGACATGTTACCAGGTGAACAGCATAAGTGAGGAGAGAGTGTTCCCCTGATTGTTTAACACGCACGGGACATGTTACCAGGTGAACAGTATAAGTGAGGAGAGTGTGTTCCCCTGACGGTTTAATATACACGGGACATGATACCAGGTGAACAGCATAAGTGAGGAGAATGTGTTCCCCTGATGGTTTATTATGCACGGGACATGTTACCAGGTGAACAGTAAGGTGAGGAGAGTGTGTTCCCCTGATGGTTTAATATACACGGGACATGATACCAGGTGAACAGCATAAGTGAGGAGAATGTGTTCCCCTGATGGTTTAATATACATGGGACATGTTACCAGGTGAACAGTATAAGTGAGGAGAGTGTGTTCCCCTGATGGCTTAATATATACAGGACATGATACCAGGTGAACAGTATAAGTGAGGAGAGTGTGTTCCCCTGATGGTTTAATACTGTCGGGACATTTCCCCAGGTGAACAGTATAAGTGAGGAGAGTGTGTTCCCCTCATGGTTTAATACACACAGGACATGTCTACAGGTGAACAGTATAAGTGAAGAGAGTGAGTTCCCCTGATTGTTTAATACACACGGGACATGTAAACAAGTGACCAGTTTAAGGGAGGAGAGTGTGTTCCCCTGATGGTTTAATACGCACGGGACATGTTACCAGGTGAACAGCATAAGTGTGGAGAGTGAGTTCCCCTGATGCTTTAATACACACGGGACATGTTACCAGGTGAACAGCATAAGTGAGGAGAGAGTGTTCCCCTGATTGTTTAACACGCACTGGACATGTTACCAGGTGAACAGTATAAGTGAGGAGAGTGTGTTCCCCTGATGGTTTAATATACACGGGACATGATACCAGGTGAACAGCATAAGTGAGGAGAATGTGTTCCCCTGATGGTTTAATATGCACGGGACATGTTACCAGGTGAACAGTATAGGTGAGGAGAGTGTGTTCCCCTGATGGTTTAATATACACGGGACATGATACCAGGTGAACAGCATAAGTGAGGAGAATGTGTTCCCCTGATGGTTTAATATACATGGGACATGTTACCAGGTGAACAGTATAAGTGAGGAGAGTGTGTTCCCCTGATGGTTTAATATACACGGGACATGATACCAGGTGAACAGCATAAGTGAGGAGAGTGTGTTCCCCTGATGGTTTAATATGCACGGGACATGTTACCAGGTGAAAAGTATATGAGAGGAGAGTGTGTTCCCCTGATGGTTTAACACTGAAGGGACATTTCCACAGGTGAAAATTATAAGTGAGGAGAGTGTGTTCCCCTGATGGTTTAATTCTCACGGGACATGTTACCAGGTGAGCAGTATAAGTGAGGAGAGTGTGTTCCCCTCATGGTTTAATACACACAGGACATGTCGACAGGTGAACAGTATAAGTGAAGAGAGTGAGTTCCCCTGATTGTTTAATACACACGGGACATGTAACCAAGTGAACAGTATAAGTGAGGAGAGTGTGTTCCGCTGATGGTTCAACACGCACGGGACATGTTACCAGGTGAACTGTATAAGTGTGGAGAGTGAGTTCCCCTGATGCTTTAATACACACAGGACATGTTACCAGGTGAACAGTATAAGTGAGGAGAGTGTGTTCCCCTGATAGTTTAATATACATGGGACATGTTACCAGGTGAACAGTGTAAGTGAAGAGAGTGTGTTCCCCTGATTGTTTAATATGCACGGGACATGTAACCAAGTGACCAGTATAAGTGAGGAAAGTGTGTTCCCCTGATGCTTTAATACACACAGGACATGTTACCAGGTGAACAGTATAAGTGAGGAGAGTGTGTTCCCCTGATAGTTTAATATACATGGGACATGTTACCAGGTGAACAGTATAACTGAGGAGAGTGTGTTCCCCTGATTGTTTAATACACACAGGACATGTAACCAAGTGAAAAATATCTGTGAGGAGAGTGTGTTCCCCTGATTTTTTAATACGCACTGGACATGTTACCAGGTGAACAGTATAAGTGAGGAGAGTGTGTTCCACAGATGGTTTAATATACACGGGACATGTCACCAGGTGAACAGCATAAGTGAGGAGAGTGTGTTCCCCTGATTGTTTAATACACACGGGACTTGTCACCAGTTGAACAGTATAAGTGAGGAGAGAGTGTTCCCCTGATTGTTTAACACGCACGGTACATGTTACCAGGTGAACAGTATAAGTGAGGAGAGTGTGTTCCCCTGATCGTTTAATATACGCAGGACATGATACCAGGTGAACAGCATAAGTGAGGAGAATGTGTTCCCCTGATTGTTTAATATACACGGGACATGATACCAGGTGAACAGTATAAGTGAGGAGAGTGTGTTCCCCTGATTGTTTAATTCTCTTGGGACATGTTACCAGGTGAGCAGTATAAGAGAGGAGAGTGTGTTCCCCTGATGGTTTAATACTGACGGGACATTTCCACAGGTGAACATGAGAAGAGAGGAGAGTGTGTTCCCCTGATGGCTTAATACTGACGGGGCATTTCCCCAGGTGAACAGTATAAGTGAGGAGAGAGTGTTCCCCTGATAGTTTAACACACACGGGACATGTTACCAGGTGAACAGTATAAGTGAGGAGAGTGTGTTCCCCTGATTGTTTAATATACATGGGACATGTTACCAGGTGAACAGTGTAAGTGAAGAGAGTGTGTTCCCCTGATTGTTTAATACACACGCGACATGTAATCAAGTGAACAGTATCTGTGAGGAGAATGTGTTCCCCTGATGGTTTAATATACACGGGACATGATACCAGGTGAACAGTATAAGTGAGTAGAGTGTGTTCCCCTGATTGTTTAATACACACGGGACATGTCACCAGTTGAACAGTATAAGTGAGGAGAGAGTGTTCCCCTGATTGTTTAACACGCACGGGACATGTTACCATGTGAACAGTATAAGTGAGGAGAGTGTGTTCCCCAGATGGTTTAATATACACGGGACATGTTACCAGGTGAACAGTATAAGTGAGGGGAGTGTGTTCCCCTGATGGTTTAATATACACAGGACATGATACCAGGTGAACAGCATAAGTGAGGAGAGTGTGTTCCCCTGATGGTTTAATATACACAGGACATGTTACCAGGTGAACAGTATAAGTGAGGAGAATGTGTTCCCCTGATGGTTTAATACACACGGGACATGTTACCAGGTGAACAGTATATGTGAAGAGAGTGTGTTCCCCTGATGGCTTAATATACATGGGCCATGTTACCAGGTGAACAGTAGAAGTGAAGAGTGCGTGTTCCCCTGATTGTTTAATATACATGTGACATGTTACCATGTTAACAGTTTAATTGAGGAGAGTGTGTTCCCCTGATGGTTTAATACACACGGGACATGTTACCAGGTGAACAGTGTAAGTGAGGAGAGTGAGTTCCCCTGCTGGTTTAATACAAACAGGACATTTCACCAGGTGAACAGTATAAGTGAGGAGAATGTTTTCCCCTGATCGTTTAATACTGACAGGACATTTCCCCAGGTGAACATTATAAGTGAGGAGAGTGTGTTCCCCTGATGGTTTAATACACACAGGACATGTTACCAGGTGAACAGTATAAGTGAGGAGAGTGTGTTCCCCTGATGGTTTAATATACACGGGACATGTTACCAGGTGAACAGTATAAGTGAGGAGAGTGTGTTCCCCTGATGGTTTAATATACACGGGACATGTTACCAGGTGAGCAGTATAAGAGAGGAGAGTGTGTTCCCCTGATGGTCTAATATACACGGGACATGTTACCAGGTGAACAGTATATGTGAAGAGAGTGTGTTCCCCAGATTGTTTAATACACATGGGACATGTAACCCAGTGAACAGTTTCTGTGAGGAGAGTGTGTTCCCCTGATTGTTTAATACGCACTGGACATGTTACCAGGTGAACAGTATAAGTGAAGAGAGTGTGTTCCCCTGATTGTTTAATATACACGGGACATGTTACCAGGTGAACAGTATAAGTGAGGAGAGTGTGTTCCCCTGATTGTTTAATATACATGTGACATGTTACCATGTGAACAGTTTAATTGAGGAGAGTGTGTTCCCCTGATGGTTTAATACACACGGGACATGTTACCAGGTGAACAGTATAAGTGAGGAGAATGTGTTCCCCTGATGGTTTAATATACATGGGCCATGTTACCAGGTGAAAAGTAGAAGTGAGGAGTGCGTGTTCCCCTGATTGTTTAATATACATGTGACATGTTACCATGTGAACAGTTTAATTGAGGAGAGTGTGTTCCCCTGATGGTTTAATACACACGGGACATGTTACCAGGTGAACAGTATAAGTGAGGAGAGTGTGTTCCCCTCATGGTTTAACACGCACGGGACATGTTACCAGGTGAACAGTATATGTGAGGAGAGTGTGTTCCCCTCATGGTTGAACACTCACGGGACATGTTACCAGGTGAACAGTATAAGTGCGGAGAGTGTTTTCCCCTGCTGGTTTAATACAAACAGGACATTTCTCCAGGTGAACAGTATAAGTGAGGAGAGTGTTTTCCCCTCATGGTTTAACAAGCACGGGACATGTTACCAGGTGAACAGTATATGTGAGGAGAGTGTGTTCCCCTCATGGTTTAACACGCACGGGACATGTTACCAGGTGAACAGTGTAAGTGAGGAGAGTGAGTTCCCCTGCTGGTTTAATACAAACAGGACATTTCACCAGGTGAACAGTATAAGTGAGGAGAGAGTGTTCCCCTCATGGTTTAACATGCACGGGACATGTTACCAGGTGAACAGTATAAGTGAGGAGAGTGTGTTCCCCTGATGGTTTAATATACACGGGACATGTTACCAGGTGAACAGTATAAGTGAGGAGAGTGTGTTCCCCTGATGGTTTAATATACACGGGACATGTTACCAGGTGAGCAGTATAAGAGAGGTGAGTGTGTTCCCCTGATGGTCTAATATACACGGGACATGTTACCAGGTGAACAGTATATGTGAAGAGAGTGTGTTCCCCAGATTGTTTAATACACATGGGACATGTAACCCAGTGAACAGTTTCTGTGAGGAGAGTGTGTTCCCCTGATTGTTTAATACGCACTGGACATGTTACCAGGTGAACAGTATAAGTGAAGAGAGTGTGTTCCCCTGATTGTTTAATATACACGGGACATGTTACCAGGTGAACAGTATAAGTGAGGAGAGTGTGTTCCCCTGATGGTTTAATATACACAGGACATGATACCAGGTGAACAGCATAAGTGAGGAGAGTGTGTTCTTCTGATGGTTTAATATACACAGGACATGTTACCAGGTGAACAGTATAAGTGAGGAGAATGTGTTCCCCTGATGGTTTAATATACATGGGCCATGTTACCAGGTGAACAGTAGAAGTGAGGAGTGCGTGTTCCCCTGATTGTTTAATATACATGTGACATGTTACCATGTGAACAGTTTAATTGAGGAGAGTGTGTTCCCCTGATGGTTTAATACACACGGGACATGTTACCAGGTGAACAGTATAAGTGAGGAGAGTGTGTTCCCCTCATGGTTTAACACGCACGGGACATGTTACCAGGTGAACAGTATATGTGAGGAGAGTGTGTTCCCCTCATGGTTGAACACTCACGGGACATGTTACCAGGTGAACAGTATAAGTGCGGAGAGTGTTTTCCCCTGCTGGTTTAATACAAACAGGACATTTCTCCAGGTGAACAGTATAAGTGAGGAGAGTGTTTTCCCCTCATGGTTTAACAAGCACGGGACATGTTACCAGGTGAACAGTATATGTGAGGAGAGTGTGTTCCCCTCATGGTTTAACACGCACGGGACATGTTACCAGGTGAACAGTGTAAGTGAGGAGAGTGAGTTCCCCTGCTGGTTTAATACAAACAGGACATTTCACCAGGTGAACAGTATAAGTGAGGAGAGAGTGTTCCCCTCATGGTTTAACATGCACGGGACATGTTACCAGGTGAACAGTATATGTGAGGAGAGTGTGTTCCCCTCATGGTTTAACACGCACGGGACATGTTACCAGGTGAACAGTATAAGTGAGGAGAGTGTGTTCCCCTGATTGTTTAATACACACAGGACATGTAACCAGGTGAACAGTAAAAGTGAGGAGAGTGTGTTCCCCTGATGGTTTAATACTGACGGGGCATGTCACCATGTGACCAGTATAAGTGAGGAGAGAGTGTTCCCCTCATGGTTTAACACGCACGGGACATGTTACCAGGCGAACAGTATATGTGAGGAGAGTGTGTTCCCCTCATGGTTTAACAAGCACGGGACATGTTACCAGGTGAACAGTAGAAGTGAGGAGCGTGTGTTCCCCTGATTGTTTAATACGCACGGGACATGTAACCAAGTGAACAGTATAAGTGAGGAGAGTGTGTTCCCCTGATTGTTTAATACGCACGGGACATGTACCCAACTGAACAATATATGTGAGGAGAGTGTGTTCCCCTGAAGGTTTAATATGCACGGGACATGTTACCAGGTGAACAGTATAAGTGAGGAGAGTGAGTTCCCCTGATGGCTTAATATACAAGGGACATGATACCAGGTGAACAGTATAAGTGAGGAGAGTGTGTTCTCCTGATGGTTTAATATACACGGGACATGTTACCAGGTGAGCAGTATAAGAGAGGAGTGTGTGTTCCCCTGATGGTCTAATATACACGGGACATGTTACCAGGTGAACAGCATATGTGAAGAGAGTGTGTTCCCCAGATTGTTTAATACACATGGGACATGTAACCCAGTGAACAGTTTCTGTGAGGAGAGTGTGTTCCCCTGATTGTTTAATACGCACTGGACATGTTACCAGGTGAACAGTATAAGTGAAGAGAGTGTGTTCCCCTGATTGTTTAATATACACGGGACATGTTACCAGGTGAACAGTATAAGTGAGGAGAGTGTGTTCCCCTGATGGTTTAATATACACAGGACATGATACCAGGTGAACAGCATAAGTGAGGAGAGTGTGTTCCCCTGATGGTTTAATATACACAGGACATGTTACCAGGTGAACAGTATAAGTGAGAAGAATGTGTTCCCCTGATGGTTTAATACACACGGGACATGTTACCAGGTGAACAGTATATGTGAAGAGAGTGTGTTCCCCTGATGGTTTAATATACATGGGCCATGTTACCAGGTGAACAGTAGAAGTGAGGAGTGCGTGTTCCCCTGATTGTTTAATATACATGTGACATGTTACCATGTGAACAGTTTAATTGAGGAGAGTGTGTTCCCCTGATGGTTTAATACACACGGGACATGTTACCAGGTGAACAGTATAAGTGAGGAGAGTGTGTTCCCCTCATGGTTTAACACGCACGGGACATGTTACCAGGTGAACAGTATATGTGAGGAGAGTGTGTTCCCCTCATGGTTGAACACTCACGGGACATGTTACTAGGTGAACAGTATAAGTGAGGAGAGTGTTTTCCCCTGCTGGTTTAATACAAACAGGACATTTCACCAGGTGAACAGTATAAGTGAGGAGAGTGTTTTCCCCTCATGGTTTAACAAGCACGGGACATGTTACCAGGTGAACAGTATATGTGAGGAGAGTGTGTTCCCCTCATGGTTTAACACGCACGGGACATGTTACCAGGTGAACAGTGTAAGTGAGGAGAGTGAGTTCCCCTGCTGGTTTAATACAAACAGGACATTTCACCAGGTGAACAGTATAAGTGAGGAGAGAGTGTTCCCCTCATGGTTTAACACGCACGGGACATGTTACCAGGTGAACAGTATATGTGAGGAGAGTGTGTTCCCCTCATGGTTTAACACGCACGGGACATGTTACCAGGTGAACAGTATATGTGAGGAGAGTGTGTTCCCCTGATTGTTTAATACACACAGGACATGTAACCAGGTGAACAGTAAAAGTGAGGAGAGTGTGTTCCCCTGATGGTTTAATACTGACGGGACATGTCACCATGTGACCAGTATAAGTGAGGAGAGAGTGTTCCCCTCATGGTTTAACACGCACGGGACATGTTACCAGGTGAACAGTATATGTGAGGAGAGTGTGTTCCCCTCATGGTTTAACACGCACGGGACATGTTACCAGGTGAACAGTATAAGTGAGGAGAGTGTGTTCCCCTGATTGTTTAATACGCACGGGACATGTAACCAAGTGAACAGTATAAGTGAGGAGAGTGTGTTCCCCTGATTGTTTAATACGCACGTGACATGTACCCAACTGAACAATATATGTGAGGAGAGTGTGTTACCCTGAAGGTTTAATATGCACGGGACATGTTACCAGGTGAACAGTATAAGTGAGGAGAGTGAGTTCCCCTGATTGTTTAATACATAAGGGACATGTTACCAGGTGAACAGTATAAGTGAGGAGAGTGAGTTCCCCTGATTGTTTAATACTGACGGGACATGTTAACAGGTGAACAGTATAAGTGAGGAGAGTGTGTTCCCCTGATGGTTTAATATGCACGGGACATGTTACCAGGTGAACAGTATAAGGGAGGAGAGTGTGTTCCCCTGATGGTTTAATACACACAGGACATGATACCAGGCGAACAGTATAAGTGAGGAGAGTGTGTTCCCCTGATGGTTTAATATACACGGGACATGTTACCAGGTGAACAGTATAAGGGAGGAGAGTGTGTTCCCCTGATGGTTTAATATACACGGGACATGATACCAGGCGAACAGTATAAGTGAGGAGAGTGAGTTCCCCTGATTGTATAATACGCACGGGACATGTACCCAACTGAACAGTATATGTGAGGAGTGTGTGTTCCCCTGATGGTTTAATACTGACGGGACATTTCCCCAGGTGAACATTATAAGTGAGGAGAGTTTGTTCCCCTCATGGTTTAATACACACAGGACATGTCTCCAGATGAACATTATATTTCAGGAGAGTTTGTTCCCCTCATGGTTTAATACACACAGGACATGTCACCAGGTGAACATTATAAGTGAGGAGAGTGTGTTCCCCTGATGGTTTAATATACACGGGACATGATACCAGGTGAACAGTATAAGTGAGGAGAATGTGTTCCCCTGATGGTTTAATGTACACGGGACATGTTACCAGGTGAAAAGTATAAGTGAGGAGAGTGTGTTCCCCTGATTGTTTAATACTCACGGGACATGTTACCAGGTGAGCAGTATAAGTGAGGAGAGTGTGTTCCCCTGATGTTTTAACACGCACGGGACGTGTCACCTGTTGAAGAGTAGAAGTGAGGAGAGGGTGTTCCCCTGATGGTTTAATATACATGGGACATGTTACCTGGTGAACAGTAGAAGTGAAGAGAGCGTGTTCCCCTGATTGTTTAATATACACGGGACATGTTACCATGTAAACAGTTTAAGTGAGGAGAGTGTGTTCCACAGATGGTTTAATACTGACGGGACATGTTACCAGATGAACAGTATAAGTGAAGAGAGTGTGTTCCCCTGATGGTATAATATACACGGGACATGTTACCAGGTGAACAGTATAAGTGAGGAGAGAGTGTTCCCCTGATGGTCTCATATACAGGGGACATGTTACCAGGTGAACAGTATAAGTTAAGAGAGTGTGTTCCGCTGATGGTTTAATACACATGGGACACGTTACCAGGTGAACAGTATAAGTGAGGAGTGTGTGTTCCCCAGATTGTTCAATACTGAAGGGACATGTCACCATGTGAACAGTTTAAGTGAGGAGAGTGTCTTCCCCTGATGGTTTAATACGCACGGGACATGTTACCAGGTGAAGAGTATAAGTGAGGTGAGTGTCTTCCCCGGATTGTTTAATACAAACGGGACATGTTACGAGGTGAACAGAAAAGGGAGGAGAGTGTGTTCCCCTGATGGTTTAATACTGATGGGACATGTCACCAGGTGAACAGTATATGTGAGGAGAGTGTGTTCCCCAGATTGTTTAATACACACGGGTCATGTTACAAGGTAAACAGTACAGGTGAGGAGAGTGAGTTCCCCTGATGGTTTAATACACACAGGACATGTCAACAGGTCAACAGTATAAGTGAGGAGAGTGTGTTCCCCTGATTGTTTAATACTGACAGGACATCTCACCATGTGAACAGTTTAAGGGAGGAGAGTGTGTTCCCCTGATGTTTTAATACGCACGGGACATGTTACCAGGTGAACAGTATAAGTGAGGTGAGTGTCTTCCCCGGATTGTTTAATACAAACGGGACATGTTACGAGGTGAACAGAAAAGGGAGGAGAGTGTGTTCCCCTGATGGTTTAATACTGATGGGACATGTCACCAGGTGAACAGTATAAGTGAGGAGAGTGTGTTCCCCTGATGTTTTAATACTGTCGGGACATTTCCCCAGGTGAACAGTATAAGTGAGGAGAGTGAGTTCCCCTGATTGTTTAATAGTGACGGGACATGTTACCAGGTGAACAGTATAAGTGAGGAGAGAGTGTTCCCCTCATGGTTTAACACGCACGGGACATGTTACCTTTTGAACAGTATAAGTGAGTAGAGTGAGTTCCCCTGATTGTTTAATATACCCGGGACATGTCACCAGGTGAACAGTATAAGTGAGGAGAGTGTGTTCCCCTGATTGTTTAATATACACGGGACATGTTACCAGGTGAACAGTATAAGTGAGGAGAGTGAGTTCCCTGATGCTTTAATACAGTCAGAACATGTCAACAGATGAACAATATAAGTGAGGAGAGTGTGTTCCCCTGATGGTTTGATACTGACGGGACATTTCCACAGGTGAACATGAGAAGAGAGGAGAGTGTGTTTCCCTGATGGTTTAATACTGACGAGACATTTCCCCAGGTGAACAGTATAAGTGAGGAGAGAGTGTTCCCCTGATTGTTTAACACACACGGGACATGTTACCAGGTGAACAGTATAAGTGAGGAGAGTGTGTTCCACTGATGCTTTAATATACACGGGACATGTCACCAGGTGAACAGTATAAGTGAGTAGAGTGTGTTCCCCTGATTGTTTAATACACACGGGACATGTAACCAAGTGAACAGTATCTGTGAGGAGAGAGTGTTCCCCTGATTGTTTAACACGCACGGGACATGTTACCAGGTGAACAGTATAAGTGAGGAGAGTGTGTTCCCCTGATGGTTTAATATACACAGGACATGATACCAGGTGAACAGCATAAGTGAGGAGAATGTGTTCCCCTGATGGTCTAATATACACGAGATATGATACCAGGTGAACAGTATAAGTGAGGAGAGTGTGTTCCCCTGATTGTTTAATTCTCACGGGACATGTTACCAGGTGAGCAGTACAAGAGAGGAGAGTGTGTTCCCCTGATGGTTTAATATACACGGGACATGTAAACAAGTGAACAGTATCTGTGAGGAGAGTGTGTTCCCCTGATTGTTTAATACGCACTGGACATATTACCAGGTGAACAGTATAAGTGAGGAGAGTGTGTTCAGCTGATGGTTTAATATACACAGGACATGATACCAGGTGAACAGCATAAGTGAGGAGAATGTGTTTCCCTGATTGTTTAATATACACGGGACATGATACCAGGTGAAAAGTATAAGTGAGGAGAGAGTGTTCCCCTCATGGTTTAACACGCACGGGACATGTTACCAGGTGAACAGTAAAAGTGAGGAGAGTGTGTTCCCCTGATTGTTTAATATACACTGGACATGTCATCAGGTGAACAGTATAAGTGAGGAGAGTGTGTTCCCCTGATGGTTTAATATACACGGGACACGTTACCAGGTGAACAGTAGAAGTGAGGAGACTGTGATCCCCTGATGGTTTAATACGCACGGGACATGTTACCAACTGAACAGTATAAGTGAGGAGAGTGTGTTCCCCTGATTGTTTAATACGCACGGGACATGTACCCAACTGAACAGTATATGTGAGGAGAGTGTGTTCCCCAGATGGTTTAATACTGACAGGACATTTCCCCAGGTGAACAGTATAAGTGAGGAGAGTGTGTTCCCCTCATGGTTTAATACACACGGGACATGTGAACAAGTGACCAGTTTAAGGGAGGAGAGTGTGTTCCCTTGATGGTTTAATACGCACGGGACATGTGACCAGGTGAACAGCATAAGTGTGGAGAGTGAGTTCCCCTGATGCTTTAATACACACAGGACATGTCAACAGGTGAACAGTATAAGTGAGGAGAGTGTGTTCCCCTGATTGTTTAATACGCACGGGACATGTTACCAGGTGAACAGCATAAGTGTGGAGAGTGAGTTCTAATGATGCTTTAATACACACGGGACATGTTACCAGGTGAACAGCATAAGTGAGGAGAGAGTGTTCCCCTGATTGTTTAACACGCACGGGACATGTTACCAGGTGAACAGTATAAGTGAGGAGAGTGTGTTCCCCTGATGGTTTAATATACACGGGACATGTTACCAGGTGAACAGTATAAGTGAGGAGAGTGTGTTCCCCTGATGGTTTAATATACACGGGACATGATACCAGGTGAACAGCATAAGTGAGGAGAATGTGTTCCCCTGATGGTTTAATATGCACGGGACATGTTACCAGGTGAAAAGTATAAGTGAGGAGAGTGTGTTCCCCTGATGGTTTAATACTGAAGGGACATTTCCACAGGTGAAAATTATAAGTGAGGGGAGTGTGTTCCCCTGATTGTTTAAAACACACGACATGTCAACAGGTGAAAAGTATAAGTGAGGAGAGTGTGTTCCCCTGATTGTTTAAAACACACGACATGTTACCAGGTGAACAGTATAAGTGAGTAGAGTGTGTTCCCCTGATGGTTTAATTCTGACGGGACATGTTACCAGGTGAGCAGTATAAGTGAGGAGAGTGTGTTCCCCTGATGGTTGAATACTGACAGAACATTTCCCCAGGTGAACAGTATAAGTGAGGAGAGTGTGTTCCCCTCATGGTTTAATACACACAGGACATGTCGACAGGTGAACAGTATAAGTGAAGAGAGTGAGTTCCCCTGATTGTTTAATGCACACGGGACATGTAACCAAGTGAACAGTATAAGAGAGGAGAGTGTGTTCCCCTGATGGTTTAATACTGACGGGACATTTCCCCAGGTGAACAGTATAAGTGAGGAGAGAGTGTTCCCCTGATTGTTTAACACACACGGGACATGTTACCAGGTGAACAGTATAAGTGAGGAGAGTGTGTTCCCCTGATGGTTTAATTCTCACGGGACATGTCACCAGGTGAGCAATATAAGAGAGGAGAGTGTGTTCCCCTGATGGTTTAATACTGACAGAACATTTCCCCAGGTGAACAGTATATGTGAGGAGAGTGTGTTCCCTTGATCGTTTAATACACAAGGGACATGTCACCAGGTGAACAGAATAAGTGAGGAGAGAGTGTTCCCCTGATGGTTAAATATACACGGGACATGATACCAGGTGAACAGTATAAGTGAGGAGAAGGTGTTCCCCTGATGGTTTAAAAATCACGGGACATGTTACCAGGTTAAAAGTATAAGTGAGGAGAGTGTGTTCCCCTGATTGTTTAATTCTCACAGGACATGTTACCAGGTGAGCAGTATAAGAGAGGGGAGTGTGTTCCCCTGATGGTTTAACACGCACGGAACGTGTTACCAGGTGAACAATATAAGTGTGGAGAGTGAGTTCCCCTGATGCTTTAATACACACAGGACATGTTACCAGGTGAACAGTATAAGTGAGGAGAGTGTGTTCCCCTGATAGTTTAATATACATGGGACATGTTACCAGGTGAACAGTGTAAGTGAAGAGAGTGTGTTCCCCTGATTTTTTAATACGCACTGGACATGTTGCCAGGTGAACATTATAAGTGAGGAGAGTGTGTTCCACTGATGGTTTAATATACACGGGACATGTCACCAGGTGAACAGTATAAGTGAGGAGAGAGTGTTCCCCTGATTGTTTAACACGCACGGGACATGTTACCAGGTGAACAGTATAAGTGAGGAGAGTGTGTTCCCCTGATCGTTTAATATACACAGGACATGATACCAGGTGAACAGCATAAGAGAGGAGAATGTGTTCCCCTGATGGTTTAATATACACGGGACATGATACCAGGTGAAAAGTATAAGTGAGGAGAGTGTGTACCCCCTGATTGTTTAATTCTCTTGGGACATGTTACCAGGTGAGCAGTATAAGAGAGGAGAGTGTGTTCCCCTGATGGTTTAATACTGACGGGACATTTCCCCAGGTGAACATGAGAAGAGAGGAGAGTGTGTTCCCCTGATGGTTTAATACTGACGGGACATTTCCCCAGGTGAACAGTATAAGTGAGGAGAGAGTGTTCCCCTGATTGTTTAACACACACGGGACATGTTACCAGGTGAACAGTATAAGTGAGGAGAGTGTGTTCCCCTGATGGTTTAATTCTCACGGGACATGTCACCAGGTGAGCAATATAAGAGAGGAGAGTGTGTTCCCCTGATGGTTTAATACTGACAGAACATTTCCCCAGGTGAACAGTATATGTGAGGAGAGTGTGTTCCCTTGATCGTTTAATACACAAGGGACATGTCACCAGGTGAACAGAATAAGTGAGGAGAGAGTGTTCCCCTGATGGTTAAATATACACGGGACATGATACCAGGTGAACAGTATAAGTGAGGAGAACGTGTTCCCCTGATGGTTTAAAAATCACGGGACATGTTACCAGGTTAAAAGTATAAGTGAGGAGAGTGTGTTCCCCTGATTGTTTAATTCTCACAGGACATGTTACCAGGTGAGCAGTATAAGAGAGGAGAGTGTGTTCCCCTGATGGTTTAACATGCACGGGATGTTTCACCAGGTGAAGAATAGAAGTGAGGAGAATGGGTTCCCCTGATGATCTAATATACACGGGACATGTTACCAGGTGAACAGTATATGTTAAGAGAGTGTGTTCCCCTGATTGTTTAATACACACTGGACATGTTACCAGGTGAACAGTATAAGTGAGGAGAGTGTGTTCCACTGATGGTTTAATATACACGGACATGTTACCAGGTGAACAGTATAAGTGAGGAGAGTGTGTTCCACTGATGGTTTAATATACACGGGACATGTCACCAGGTGAACAGTGTAAGTGAGGAGAGTGTATTCCCCTGATGGTTTAATATACATGGGAAATGTTACCAGGTGAACAGTATAAGTGAGGAGAGTGTGTTCCACTGATGGTTTAATATACACGGGACATGTCACCAGGTGAACAGTATAAGTGAGGAGAGTGTGTTCCCCTGATGGTTCAATATACACGGGACATGTTACCAGGTGAACAGTATAAGTGAGGAGAGTGTGTTCCACTGATGGTTTAATATACACGGGACATGTCACCAGTTGAACAGTATAAGTGAGGAGAGTGTGTTCCCCTGATGGTTTAATATACATGGGACATGTTACCAGGTGAACAGTATAAGTGAGGAGAGTGTGTTCCACTGATGGTTTAATATACCCGGGGCATGTCACCAGGTGAACAGTGTAAGTGAGGAGAGTGTATTCCCCTGATGGTTTAATATACATGGGAAATGTTACGAGGTGAACAGTATAAGTGAGGAGAGTGTGTTCCACTGATGGTTTAATATACACGGGACATGTCACCAGGTGAACAGTATAAGTGAGGAGAGTGTGTTCCCCTGATGGTTCAATATACACAGGACATGATACCAGGTGAACAGCATAAGTGAGGAGAATGTGTTCCCCTGATGGTTTAATATACACGGGACATGATACCAGGTGAACAGTATAAGTGAGGAGAATGTGTTACCCTGATGGTTTAATATACATGGGCCATGTTACCATGTGAACAGTTTAATTGAGGAGAGTGTGTTCCCCTGATGGTTTAATACGCACGGGACATGTTACCAGATGAACAGTATAAGTGAGGAGAGTCTGTTCCCCTGATGGTTTAATATACACGGGACATGTTACCAGGTGAACAGTATAAGTCAGGAGAATGTGTTCCCCTGATGGTTTAATACTGACAGAACATATCCCCAGGTGAACAGTATAAGTGAGGAGAGTGTGTTCCCCTCATGGTTTAATACACACAGGACATGTCGACAGGAGAACAGTATAAGTGAAGAGAGTGAGTTCCCCTGATTGTTTAATATACACGGGACATGTAACCAAGCGAACAGTATAAGTGAGGAGAGTGTGTTCCCCTGATAGTTTAATACACAAGGGACATGTCACCAGGTGAACAGTATAAGTGAGGAGAGAGTGTTCCCCTGATTGTTTAATACGCACTGGACATGTTACCAGGTGAACAGTATAAGTGAGGAGAGTGTGTTCCCCTGATGGTTTAATATACATGGGACATGTTACCAGGTGAACAGTATAAGTGAGGAGAGTGTGTTCTACTGATGGTTTAATATGCACGGGACATGTCACCAGGTGAACAGTATAAGTGAGGAGAGAGTGTTCCCCTGATTGTTTAATACGCACTGGACATGTTACCAGGTGAACAGTATAAGTGAGGAGAGTGTGTTCCCCTGATAGTTTAATATACATGGGACATGTTACCAGGTGAACAGTAGAAGTGAGGAGAGTGTGTTCCAATGATGGTTTAATATACACGGGACATGTCACCAGGTGAACAGTATAAGTGAGGAGAGTGTGTTCCACTGATGGTTTAATATACACGGGACATGTTACCAGGTGAACAGTATAAGTGAGTTGAATGTATTCCCCTGATGGTTTAATACACACGGGACATGTTACCAGGTGAACAGTATAAGTGAGGAGAGTGTGTTCCCCTGATGGTTCAATATACACAGGACATGTTACCAGGTGAACAGTATAAGTGAGGAGATTGTGTTCCCCTGATGGTTTAATATACACAGGACATGATACCAGGTGAACAGCATAAGTGAGGAGAATGTGTTCCCCTGATGGTTTAATATACACGGGACATGATACCAGGTCAACAGTATAAGTGAGGAGAATGTGTTCCCCTGATGGTTTAATACGCACCGGACATGTTACCAGGTGAACAGTATAAGTGAGGAGAGTGAGTTCCCCTGCTGGTTTAATACAAACAGGACATGTCACCAGGTGAACAGTATAAGTGAGGAGAGAGTGCTCCCCTCATGGTTTAACACGCACGGGACATGTTATCAGGTGAACAGTAAAAGTGAGGAGAGTGTGTACCCCTGATTGTTTAATATACACGGGACGTGTCACCAGGTGAACAGTATATGTGAAGAGAGTGTGTTCCCCTGATGGTTTAATATACACGGGACATGTTACCAGGTGAACAGTATAAGTGAGGAGAGTGTGTTCCCCTGATGGTTTAATATACACAGGACATGTTACCAGGTGAACAGTATAAGTGAGGAGAATGTGTTCCCCTGATGGTTTAATATACACAGGACATGTTACCAGGTGAAAAGTATAAGTCAGGAGAGTGTGTTCACCTGATTGTTTAATACTCACGGGACATGTTAACAGGTGAGCAGTATAAGTGAGGAGAGTGTGTTCCCCTGATGGTTTAACACGCACGGGACGTGTCGCCAGGTGAAGAGCAGAAGTGAGGAGTGTGTGTTCCCCTGATGTAATAATATACACGGGACATGTTACCAGCTGAACAGCATAAGTGAGGAGAAGGCTTTCCCCTGATGGTTTAATATACATGGGACATGTTACCAGGTGAACAGTATAAATGAGGAGAGTGTGTTGCCCTGATGGTTTAATATACACGGGACATGTTACCAGCTGAGCAGCATAAGTGAGGAGAGGGCTTTCCCCTGAAGGTTTAATATACAAGGGACATGTTACCAGGTGAACAGTATAAGTGAGGAGAATGTGTTCCAAGGATGGTTTAATATACACGGGACATGTTACCAGGTGAACAGTATAAGTGAGCAGAGTGTGTTCCCCTGATGGTTTAATATACACAGGACATGATACCAGGTGAACAGGATAAGTGAGGAGAATGTGTTTCCCTGATGGTTTAATATACACGGGACATGATACCAGGTGAACAGTATAAGTGAGGAGAGAGTGTTCCCCTCATGGTTTAACACGCACGGGACATGTTACCAGGTGAACAGCATAAGTGAGGAGAATGTGTTTCCCTGATGGTTTAATATACACGGGACATGATACCAGGTGAACAGTATAAGTGAGGAGAGAGTGTTCCCCTGAAGGTTTAATATACAAGGGAAATGTTCCCAGGTGAATAGTAGAAGTGAGGAGAGTGAGTTCCCCTGATGATTTAATACAGTCAGGACATGTCAACAGATGAACAGTATAAGTGAGGAGAGTGTGTTCCCCTGATGGTTTAATACTGTCGGGACATTTCCCCAGGTGAACAGTATAAGTGAGGAGAGTGAGTTCCCCTGATAGTTTAATAATGACGGGACATGTTACCAGGTGAACAGTATAAGTGAGGAGAGTGTGTTCCCCTGATAGTTTAATACTGACGGGACATGTCACCATGTGACCAGTTTAAGGGAGGAGAGTGTTTTCCCCTGATGGTTTAATACGCACGGCACATGTTACCAACTGAACAGTATAAGTGAGGAGAGTGTTTTCCCCTGATGGTTTAATACGCACGGGACATGTACCCAACTGAACAGTATATGTGAGGGGAGTGTGTTCCCCTGATGGTTTAATACTGACAGGACATTTTCCCAGGTGAACATTATAAGTGAGGAGAGTGTGTTCCCATGATGGTTTAATACTGACGGGACATTTCCCCAGGTGAACAGTATAAGTGAGGAGAGTGTGTTCCCCTCATGGTTTAATACACACAGGACATGTCTACAGGTGAACAGTATAAGTGAAGAGAGTGAGTTCCCATGATTGTTTAATACACACGGGACATGTAAACAAGTGACCAGTTTAAGGGAGGAGAGTGTGTTCCCCTGATGGTTTAATACGCACGGGACATGTTACCAGGTGAACAGCATAAGTGTGGAGAGTGAGTTCACCTGATGCTTTAAGACACACAGGACATGTTACCAGGTGAACAGCATAAGTGAGGAGAGAGTGTTCCCCTGATTGTTTAACACGCACGGGACATGTTACCAGGTGAACAGTATAAGTGAGGAGAGTGTGTTCCCCTGATGGTTTAACACGCACGGGACATGTTACCAGGTGAACAGTATAAATGTGGAGAGTGAGTTCCCCTGATGCTTAAATACACACAGGACATGTTACCAGGTGAAAAGTGTAAGTGAGGAGAGTGTGTTCCCCTGATAGTTTAATATACATGGGACATGTTACCAGGTGAACAGTGTAAGTGAAGAGAGTGTGTTCCCCTGATTGTTTAATACACACGGGACATGTAACCAAGTGAAAAGTATCTGTGAGGAGAGTGTGTTCCCCTGATTGTTTAATACACACGGGACATGTCACCAGTTGAACAGTATAAGTGAGGAGAGAGTGTTCCCCTGATGGTTTAATATACACAGGACATGATTCCAGGTGAACAGCATAAGTGAGGAGAATGTGTTCCCCTGATGGTTTAATATACACGGGACATGAGACCAGGTGAACAGTATAAGTGAGGAGAGTGTGTTCCCCTGATTGTTTAATTCTCTTGGGACATGTTACCAGGTGAGCAGTATAAGAGAGGAGAGTGTGTTCCCCTGATGGTTTAATACTGACGGGACATTTCCCCAGGTGAACATGAGAAGAGAGGAGTGTGTGTTCCCCTGATGGTTTAATACTGACGGGACATTTCCCCAGGTGAACAGTATAAGTGAGGAGAGAGTGTTCCCCTGATTGTTTAACACACACGGGACATGTTACCAGGTGAACAGTATAAGTGAGGAGAGTGTGTTCCCCTGATGGTTTAATTCTCACGGGACATGTCACCAGGTGAGCAGTATAAGTGAGGAGAGTGTGTTCCCCTGATGGTTTAATACTGACAGAACATTTCCCCAGGTGAACAGTATAAGTGAGGAGAGTGAGTTCCCCTGATGTTTTAATATACACGGGACATGTTACCAGGTGAACAGTATAAGTGAGCAGAGGGCTTTCCCCTGATGGTTTAATATACAAGGGACATGTTACCAGGTGAACAGTATAAGTGAGGAGAGTGTGTTCCCCTGATGGTATAATGTACTTGGGACATGTTACCAGCTGAACAGTATAAGTGAGGAGAGGGCTTTCCCCTGAAGGTTTAATATACAAGGGACATGTTACCAGGTGAACAGTATAAGTGAGGAGAGGGCTTTCCCCTGATGGTTTAATATACAAGGGACATGTTACCAGGTGAACAGTATAAGTGAGGAGAGTGTGTTCCCCTGATGGTTTAATATACACGGGACATGTTACCAGGTGAACAGTAAAGTGAGGACAGTGTGTTCCCCTGATGGTATAATATACACGGGAAATGTTACCAGCTGAACAGTATAAGTGAGGAGAATGTGTTCCCCTGATGGTTCAATATATACGGGACATGTTACCAGGTGAACAGTATAAGTGAGGAGAAGGCTTTCCCCTGATGGTTTAATATACACGGGACATGTTACCAGATGAACAGTATAAGTGAGGAGAGTGTGTTCCCCTGATGGTATAATATACACAGGACATGTTAGCAGGTGAACAGTATAAGTGAGGAGAATGTATTCCCCTGATGGTTTAATATACACGGGACATGTTACCAGGTGAACAGTATAAGTGAGGAGAGTGTGTTCCCCTGATGGTTTAATATACACAGGACATGTTACCTGTTGAACAGTATAAGTGAGGAGAATGTGTTCCCCTGATGGTTTAATATACGCAGGACATGTTACCAGGTGAAAAGTATAAGTCAGGAGAGTGTGTTCCCCTGATTGTTTAATACTCACAGGACATGTTACCAGGTGAGCAGTATAAGTGAGGAGAGTGTGTTCCCCTGATGGTTTAACACGCATGGGATGTGTCACCAGGTGAAGAGTAGAAGTGAGGAGAGTGTGTTCCCCTGATGGTCTAATATACACGGGACATGTTACCAGGTGAACAGTATATGTGAAGAGAGTGTTTTCCACTCATTGTTTAATATACACGGGACATGTTAGCAGGTGAACAGTATCAGTGAGGAGAATGTGTTCCCCTGATGGTTTAATATACACGGGACATGTTACCAGGTGAACAGTATAAGTGAGGAGAGTGTGTTCCCCTGATTGTGAAATATAAACGGGACATGTTACCAGGTGAACAGTATAAGTGAGGAGAGTGTGTTCCCCTGATGGTTTAATATACACGGGACATGTTACCAGGTGAACAGGAGAAGTGAGGAGAGTGTGTTGCCCTGATGGTTTAATATACACGGGACATGTTACAACGTGAACAGTATATGTGAGGAGAGTGTGTTCCCCTGATTGTTTAATACTCACGGGAGATGTTACCAGGTGAGCAGTAAAAGTGAGGAGAGTGTGTTCCCCTGATTGTTTAATATACACGGGACATGTTACCAGGTGAACAGTATAAGTGAGGAGAGTGTGTTCCCCTGATGGTTTAATATACACAGGTCATGTTACCAGGTGAACAGTATAAGTGAGGAGAATGTGTTCCGCTGATGGTTTAATAGACACAGGACATGTTACCAGGTGAAAAGTATAAGTCAGGAGAGTGTGTTCCCCTGATTGTTTAATAATCACAGGACATGTTAACAGGTGAGCAGTATATGTGAAGAGAGTGTGTTCCCCTGATGGTATAATATACGTGGGACATGTTACCAGGTGACGAGTATAAGTGATGAGAGTGTGTTCCCCTCATTGTTTAATATACACGGGACATGTTAGCAGGTGAACAGTATCCGTGAGGAGAATTTGTTCCCCTGATGGTTTAATATACACGCGACATGTAAACAGGTGAACAGAAAAAGTGAGGAGAGTGTGTTCCCCTGATTGTTAAATATGCACGGGACATGTTACCAGGTGAACTGTATAAGTGAGGAGAGTGTGTTCCCCTCATGGTTTAATATACACGGGACTTATTAACAGGTGAACAGTATAAGTGAGGAGAGGGCTTTCCCCTGATGGTTTAATATACACGGGACATGTTACCAGGTGAACAGTATAAGTGAGGACAGTGAGTTCCCCTGATGGTTCAAGACACACCGGACAAGTTCCCAGGTGAACAGAAAAGGGAGGAGAGTGTCTTCCCCTGATGGTTTAATACTGACGGGACATGTCACCAGGTGAACAGTATAAGTGAGGAGAGTGAGTTCCCCTGATTGTTTAATACACACGGGACATATTACCAGGTGAACAGTATATGTGAGGAGAGTGTGTTCCCCTGATTGTTCAATACACACGGGACATGTCACCAGGTGAACAGTATAAGTGAGGAGAGTGCTTTCCCCTGATGTTTTAATATACACGGGACATGTTACCAGGTGAACAGTATAAGTGAGGACAGTGTGTTCCCCTGATGTTATAATATACACGGGACATGTTACCAGCTGAACAGTATAAGTGAGGAGAGGGCTTTCCCCTGATGGTTTAATATACAAGGGACATGTTACCAGGTGAACAGTATAAGAGACGAGAATGTGTTCCCCTGATTGTTTAATAAACACGGGACATGTTACCAGGTGAACAGTATAAGTGAGGAGAGTGTGTTCCCCTGATGGTTTAATATACACGGGACATGTTACCAGGTGAACAGTATAAGTGAGGAGAGTGTGTTCCCCTGATGGTTTAATATACAAGGGACATGTTACCAGGTGAACAGTATAAGTGAGGAGAATGTGTTCCCCTGATGGTTTAATATACACGGGACATGTTACCAGCTGAACAGTATAAGTGAGGAGAGGGCTTTCCCCTGATGGTTTAATATACACGGGACATGTTAGCAGGTGAACAGTATATGTGAGGAGAATGTATTTCCCTGATGGTTTAATATACACGGGACATGTTACCAGCTGAACAGTATAAGTGAGGAGAGGGCTGTCCCCTGATGGTTTAATATACACGGGACATGTTAGCAGGTGAACAGTATATGTGAAGAGAGTGTGTTCCCCTGATGGTTTAATATACACGGGACATGTTAGCAGGTGAACAGGATAAGTGAGGAGAATGTTTTCCCCTGAAGGTTTAATATACACGGGACATGTTACCAGGTGAACAGTATAAGTGAGGAGAGTGTGTTCCCCTGATTGTTAAATATGCACGGGACATGTTACCAGGTGAACTGTATAAGTGAGGAGAGTGTGTTCCCCTCATGGTTTAATATACATGGGACTTATTAACAGGTGAACAGTATAAGTGAGGAGAGGGCTTTCCCCTGATGGTTTAATATACACGGGACATGTTACCAGGTGAACAGTATAAGTGAGGACAGTGAGTTCCCCTGATGGTTCAATACACACGGGACAAGTTCCCAGGTGAACAGAAAAGGGAGGAGAGTGTCTTCCCCTGATGGTTTAATACTGACGGGACATGTCACCAGGTGAACAGTATATGTGAGGAGAGTGAGTTCCCCTGATTGTTTAATACACACGGGACATGTTACCAGGTGAACAGTATATGTGAGGAGAGTGTGTTCCCCTGATTGTTTAATACACACGGGACATGTCACCAGGTGAACAGTATAAGTGAGGAGAGTGCTTTCCCCTGATGTTTTAATATACACGGGACATGTTACCAGGTGAACAGTATAAGTGAGGACAGTGTGTTCCCCTGATGGTATAATATACACGGGACATGTTACCAGCTGAACAGTATAAGTGAGGAGAGGGCTTTCCCCTGATGGTTTAATATACAAGGGACATGTTACCAGGTGAACAGTATAAGAGACGAGAATGTGTTCCCCTGATTGTTTAATAAACACGGGACATGTTACCAGGTGAACAGTATAAGTGAGGAGAGTGTGTTCCCCTGATGGTTTAATATACACGGGACATGTTACCAGGTGAACAGTATAAGTGAGGAGAGTGTGTTCCCCTGATGGTTTAATATACAAGGGACATGTTACCAGGTGAACAGTATAAGTGAGGAGAATGTGTTCCCCTGATGGTTTAATATACACGGGACATGTTACCAGCTGAACAGTATAAGTGAGGAGAGGGCTTTGCCCTGATGGTTTAATATACACGGGACATGTTAGCAGGTGAACAGTATATGTGAGGAGAATGTATTCCCCTGATGGTTTAATATACACGGGACATGTTACCAGCTGAACAGTATAAGTGAGGAGAGGGCTGTCCCCTGATGGTTTAATATACACGGGACATGTTAGCAGGTGAACAGTATATGTGAAGAGAGTGTGTTCCCCTGATGGTTTAATATACACGGGACATGTTAGCAGGTGAACAGGATAAGTGAGGAGAATGTTTTCCCCTGATGGTTTAATATACACGGGACATGTTACCAGGTGAACAGTATAAGTGAGGAGAGTGTGTTCCCCTGATGGTTTAATATACACAGGACATGTTACCAGGTGAACAGTATAAATGAGGAGAATGTGTTCCATTGATGGTTTAATATACACGGGACATGTTACCAGGTGAGCAGTATAAGTGAGGAGAGTGTGTTCCCCTGATGGTTTAACATGCACGGGAGGTGTCACCAGGTGAAGAGTAGAAGTGAGGAGAGTGTGTTACCCTGATGGTCTCATATACACGGGACATGTTACCAGGTGAACAGTATATGTGAAGAGAGTGTGTTCCCCTGATGGTTTAATATACATGGGACATGTTACCAGGTGATCAATATAGGTGAGGAGAATGTGTTCCCCTCATGGTTTAATATACATGGGACATGTTGCCAGGTGAAGAGTATAAGTGGAGAGAGTGTGTTCCCCTGATTGTTTAATACTCACGGGACATGTTACCAGGTGAGCAGTGTAAGTGAGTAGAGTGTGTTCCCCTGATGGTTTAACACGCACGGGACGTGTCACCAGGTGAAGAGTAGAAGTGAGGAGAATGTGTTCCCCTGATTGTTTAATATACAAGGGACATGTTACCAGGTGAACAGTATAAGTGAGGAGAGTGTGTTCCCCTGATGGTATAATGTACTTGGGACATGTTACCAGCTGAACAGTATAAGTGAGGAGAGGGCTTTCCCCTGAAGGTTTAATATACAAGGGACATGTTACCAGGTGAACAGTATAAGTGAGGAGAGGGCTTTCCCCTGATGGTTTAATATACAAGGGACATGTTACCAGGTGAACAGTATAAGTGAGGAGAGTGTGTTCCCCTGATGGTTTAATATACACGGGACATGTTACCAGGTGAACAGTAAAGTGAGGACAGTGTGTTCCCCTGATGGTATAATATACACGGGAAATGTTACCAGCTGAACAGTATAAGTGAGGAGAATGTGTTCCCCTGATGGTTCAATATATACGGGACATGTTACCAGGTGAACAGTATAAGTGAGGAGAAGGCTTTCCCCTGATGGTTTAATATACACGGGACATGTTACCAGATGAACAGTATAAGTGAGGAGAGTGTGTTCCCCTGATGGTATAATATACACAGGACATGTTAGCAGGTGAACAGTATAAGTGAGGAGAATGTATTCCCCTGATGGTTTAATATACACGGGACATGTTACCAGGTGAACAGTATAAGTGAGGAGAGTGTGTTCCCCTGATGGTTTAATATACACAGGACATGTTACCTGTTGAACAGTATAAGTGAGGAGAATGTGTTCCCCTGATGGTTTAATATACGCAGGACATGTTACCAGGTGAAAAGTATAAGTCAGGAGAGTGTGTTCCCCTGATTGTTTAATACTCACAGGACATGTTACCAGGTGAGCAGTATAAGTGAGGAGAGTGTGTTCCCCTGATGGTTTAACACGCATGGGATGTGTCACCAGGTGAAGAGTAGAAGTGAGGAGAGTGTGTTCCCCTGATGGTCTAATATACACGGGACATGTTACCAGGTGAACAGTATATGTGAAGAGAGTGTTTTCCACTCATTGTTTAATATACACGGGACATGTTAGCAGGTGAACAGTATCAGTGAGGAGAATGTGTTCCCCTGATGGTTTAATATACACGGGACATGTTACCAGGTGAACAGTATAAGTGAGGAGAGTGTGTTCCCCTGATTGTGAAATATAAACGGGACATGTTACCAGGTGAACAGTATAAGTGAGGAGAGTGTGTTCCCCTGATGGTTTAATATACACGGGACATGTTACCAGGTGAACAGGAGAAGTGAGGAGAGTGTGTTGCCCTGATGGTTTAATATACACGGGACATGTTACAACGTGAACAGTATATGTGAGGAGAGTGTGTTCCCCTGATTGTTTAATACTCACGGGAGATGTTACCAGGTGAGCAGTAAAAGTGAGGAGAGTGTGTTCCCCTGATTGTTTAATATACACGGGACATGTTACCAGGTGAACAGTATAAGTGAGGAGAGTGTGTTCCCCTGATGGTTTAATATACACAGGTCATGTTACCAGGTGAACAGTATAAGTGAGGAGAATGTGTTCCGCTGATGGTTTAATAGACACAGGACATGTTACCAGGTGAAAAGTATAAGTCAGGAGAGTGTGTTCCCCTGATTGTTTAATAATCACAGGACATGTTAACAGGTGAGCAGTATATGTGAAGAGAGTGTGTTCCCCTGATGGTATAATATACGTGGGACATGTTACCAGGTGACGAGTATAAGTGATGAGAGTGTGTTCCCCTCATTGTTTAATATACACGGGACATGTTAGCAGGTGAACAGTATCCGTGAGGAGAATTTGTTCCCCTGATGGTTTAATATACACGCGACATGTAAACAGGTGAACAGAAAAAGTGAGGAGAGTGTGTTCCCCTGATTGTTAAATATGCACGGGACATGTTACCAGGTGAACTGTATAAGTGAGGAGAGTGTGTTCCCCTCATGGTTTAATATACACGGGACTTATTAACAGGTGAACAGTATAAGTGAGGAGAGGGCTTTCCCCTGATGGTTTAATATACACGGGACATGTTACCAGGTGAACAGTATAAGTGAGGACAGTGAGTTCCCCTGATGGTTCAAGACACACCGGACAAGTTCCCAGGTGAACAGAAAAGGGAGGAGAGTGTCTTCCCCTGATGGTTTAATACTGACGGGACATGTCACCAGGTGAACAGTATAAGTGAGGAGAGTGAGTTCCCCTGATTGTTTAATACACACGGGACATATTACCAGGTGAACAGTATATGTGAGGAGAGTGTGTTCCCCTGATTGTTCAATACACACGGGACATGTCACCAGGTGAACAGTATAAGTGAGGAGAGTGCTTTCCCCTGATGTTTTAATATACACGGGACATGTTACCAGGTGAACAGTATAAGTGAGGACAGTGTGTTCCCCTGATGTTATAATATACACGGGACATGTTACCAGCTGAACAGTATAAGTGAGGAGAGGGCTTTCCCCTGATGGTTTAATATACAAGGGACATGTTACCAGGTGAACAGTATAAGAGACGAGAATGTGTTCCCCTGATTGTTTAATAAACACGGGACATGTTACCAGGTGAACAGTATAAGTGAGGAGAGTGTGTTCCCCTGATGGTTTAATATACACGGGACATGTTACCAGGTGAACAGTATAAGTGAGGAGAGTGTGTTCCCCTGATGGTTTAATATACAAGGGACATGTTACCAGGTGAACAGTATAAGTGAGGAGAATGTGTTCCCCTGATGGTTTAATATACACGGGACATGTTACCAGCTGAACAGTATAAGTGAGGAGAGGGCTTTCCCCTGATGGTTTAATATACACGGGACATGTTAGCAGGTGAACAGTATATGTGAGGAGAATGTATTTCCCTGATGGTTTAATATACACGGGACATGTTACCAGCTGAACAGTATAAGTGAGGAGAGGGCTGTCCCCTGATGGTTTAATATACACGGGACATGTTAGCAGGTGAACAGTATATGTGAAGAGAGTGTGTTCCCCTGATGGTTTAATATACACGGGACATGTTAGCAGGTGAACAGGATAAGTGAGGAGAATGTTTTCCCCTGAAGGTTTAATATACACGGGACATGTTACCAGGTGAACAGTATAAGTGAGGAGAGTGTGTTCCCCTGATTGTTAAATATGCACGGGACATGTTACCAGGTGAACTGTATAAGTGAGGAGAGTGTGTTCCCCTCATGGTTTAATATACATGGGACTTATTAACAGGTGAACAGTATAAGTGAGGAGAGGGCTTTCCCCTGATGGTTTAATATACACGGGACATGTTACCAGGTGAACAGTATAAGTGAGGACAGTGAGTTCCCCTGATGGTTCAATACACACGGGACAAGTTCCCAGGTGAACAGAAAAGGGAGGAGAGTGTCTTCCCCTGATGGTTTAATACTGACGGGACATGTCACCAGGTGAACAGTATATGTGAGGAGAGTGAGTTCCCCTGATTGTTTAATACACACGGGACATGTTACCAGGTGAACAGTATATGTGAGGAGAGTGTGTTCCCCTGATTGTTTAATACACACGGGACATGTCACCAGGTGAACAGTATAAGTGAGGAGAGTGCTTTCCCCTGATGTTTTAATATACACGGGACATGTTACCAGGTGAACAGTATAAGTGAGGACAGTGTGTTCCCCTGATGGTATAATATACACGGGACATGTTACCAGCTGAACAGTATAAGTGAGGAGAGGGCTTTCCCCTGATGGTTTAATATACAAGGGACATGTTACCAGGTGAACAGTATAAGAGACGAGAATGTGTTCCCCTGATTGTTTAATAAACACGGGACATGTTACCAGGTGAACAGTATAAGTGAGGAGAGTGTGTTCCCCTGATGGTTTAATATACACGGGACATGTTACCAGGTGAACAGTATAAGTGAGGAGAGTGTGTTCCCCTGATGGTTTAATATACAAGGGACATGTTACCAGGTGAACAGTATAAGTGAGGAGAATGTGTTCCCCTGATGGTTTAATATACACGGGACATGTTACCAGCTGAACAGTATAAGTGAGGAGAGGGCTTTGCCCTGATGGTTTAATATACACGGGACATGTTAGCAGGTGAACAGTATATGTGAGGAGAATGTATTCCCCTGATGGTTTAATATACACGGGACATGTTACCAGCTGAACAGTATAAGTGAGGAGAGGGCTGTCCCCTGATGGTTTAATATACACGGGACATGTTAGCAGGTGAACAGTATATGTGAAGAGAGTGTGTTCCCCTGATGGTTTAATATACACGGGACATGTTAGCAGGTGAACAGGATAAGTGAGGAGAATGTTTTCCCCTGATGGTTTAATATACACGGGACATGTTACCAGGTGAACAGTATAAGTGAGGAGAGTGTGTTCCCCTGATGGTTTAATATACACAGGACATGTTACCAGGTGAACAGTATAAATGAGGAGAATGTGTTCCATTGATGGTTTAATATACACGGGACATGTTACCAGGTGAGCAGTATAAGTGAGGAGAGTGTGTTCCCCTGATGGTTTAACATGCACGGGAGGTGTCACCAGGTGAAGAGTAGAAGTGAGGAGAGTGTGTTACCCTGATGGTCTCATATACACGGGACATGTTACCAGGTGAACAGTATATGTGAAGAGAGTGTGTTCCCCTGATGGTTTAATATACATGGGACATGTTACCAGGTGATCAATATAGGTGAGGAGAATGTGTTCCCCTCATGGTTTAATATACATGGGACATGTTGCCAGGTGAAGAGTATAAGTGGAGAGAGTGTGTTCCCCTGATTGTTTAATACTCACGGGACATGTTACCAGGTGAGCAGTGTAAGTGAGTAGAGTGTGTTCCCCTGATGGTTTAACACGCACGGGACGTGTCACCAGGTGAAGAGTAGAAGTGAGGAGAATGTGTTCCCCTGATTGTTTAATATACACGGGACATGTTAGCAGGTGAACAGTATCAGTGAGGAGAATGTGTTCCCCTGATGGTTTAATATACACGGGACGTGTTACCAGGTGAACAGTATAAGTGAGGAGAGTGTGTTCCCCTGATTGTTAAATATAAAAGGGACATGTTACCAGGTGAACAGTATTAGTGAGGAGAGTGTGTTCCCCTGATGGTTTAACATGCACGGGACGTGTCACCAGGTGAAGAGTAGAAGTGTGGAGAATGTGTTCCCCTGATTGTTGAATACACACGGGACATGTTACCAGGTGAACAGTATATGTGAAGAGAGTGTGTTCCCCTGATGGTATAATATACATGGGACATGTTACCAGGTGAACAGTATAAGTGAAGAGACTGTGTTCCCCTGATTGTTTAATAAACACGGGACATGTAAACAGGTGAACTGTATAAGTGAGGAGAGTGTGTTCCCCTGATTGTTAAATATACACGGGACATGTTACCAGGTGAACAGAAAAGGGAGGAGAGTGTCTTCCCCTGATGGTTTAAGACTGACGGGACATGTCACCAGGTGATCTGTATAAGTGAGGAGATTGTGTTCCCCTGATGGTTTAATACTGACGGGACATTTCCCCAGGTGAACAGAAGAAGTGAGGAGAATGTATTCCCCTGATTGTTTAATACACAAAGGACATGTTACCAGGTGAACAGTATAAGTGAGGAGAGTGTATTCCCCTGATTGTTAAATACACAAAGGACATGTTACCAGGTGAACAGTATAAGTGAGGAGAGGGCTTTCCCCTGATGGTTTAATATCCAAGGGACATGTTACCAGGTGAACAGTATAAGTGAGGAGAATGTGTTCCCCTGATGGTTTGATATACACGGGACATGTTACCAGGTGAACAGTATAAGTGAGGATACTGTATTCCCCTGATGGTTCAATATACACGGGACATGTTAGCTGGTGAACAGTATAACTGAGGAGAATGTATTCCCATGATGGTTTAATATACAAGGGACATGTTACCAGGTGAACAGTATAAGTGAGGAGAATGTGTTCCCCTGATGGTTTGATATACACGGGACATGTTACCAGGTGAACAGTATAAGTGAAGATACTGTATTCCCCTGATGGTTCAATAAACACGGGACATGTTAGCTGGTGAACATTATAAGTGAGGAGAGTGTGTTCCCCTGATGGTATAATATACACGGGACATGTTACCAGCTGAACAGTATAAGTGAGGAGATTGTGTTCCCCTGATTGTTAAATATAAACGGGACATGTTACCAGGTGAACAGTATAAGTGAGGAGAGTGTGTTCCCCAGATGGTTTAATATACACGGGACATTTTACCAGGTGAACAGTATAAGTGTGGAGATTGTGTTGCCCTGATGGTTTAATATACACGGGACATGTTACAACGTGAACAGTATAAGTGAGGAGAGTGTGTTCCCCTGATGGTTTAACACGCACGGGACGTGTCACCAGGTGAAGAGTAGAAGTGAGGAGAGTGTGTTCCCCTGATTGTTTAATACACACGGGACATGTTACCAGGTGAACAGTATATGTGAAGAGAGTGTGTGACCCTGATGGTTTAATATACAAGGGACATGTTACCAGGTAAACAGTATAAGTGAGGAGAATGTGTTCCCCTGATGGTTTGATATACACGGGACATGTTACCAGGTGAACAGTATAAGTGAGGATACTGTTTTCCCCTGATGGTTCAATATACACGGGACATGTTAGCTGGTGAACAGTATAAGTGAGGAGAATGTATTCCCATGATGGTTTAATATACAAGGGACATGTTACCAGGTGAACAGTATAAGTGAGGAGAATGTGTTCCCCTGATGGTTTGATATACACGGGACATGTTACCAGGTGAACAGTATAAGTGAGGATACTGTATTCCCCTGATGGTTCAATAAACACGGGACATGTTAGCTGGTGAACAGTAAAAGTGAGGAGAGTGTGTTCCCCTGATGGTATAATATACACGGAACATGTTACCAGCTGAACAGTATAAGTGAGGAGAGTGTGTTCCCCTGATTGTTAAATATAAACGGGACATATTACCAGGTGAACAGTATAAGTGAGGAGAGTGTGTTCCCCAGATGGTTTAATATACACGGGACATTTTACCAGGTGAACAGTATATGTGTGGAGATTGTGTTGCCCTGATGGTTTAATATACACGGGACATGTTACAACGTGAACAGTATAAGTGAGGAGAGTGTGTTCCCCTGATGGTTTAACACGCACGGGACGTGTCACCAGGTGAAGAGTAGAAGTGAGGAGAGTGTGTTCCCCTGATTGTTTAATACACACGGGACATGTTACCAGGTGAACAGTATAAGTGAAGAGAGTGTGTTCCCCTGATGGTTTAATATACATGGGACATGTTACCAGGTGAACAGTAGAAGTGAAGAGAGCGTGTTCCCCTGATTGTTTAATATACGTGGGACATGTTACCAGGTGACGAGTATAAGTGAGGAGAGTATGTTCCCCTGATGGTTTAATATACACGGGACATGTTACCAGGTGAACAGTATAAGTGATGAGACTGTATTCCCCTGATGGTTCAATATACACGGGACATGTTCGCAGGTGAACAGCATAGGTGAGGAGAGTGTGTTCCCATGATGGTTTAACAGGCAGGGGACATGTTACCAGGTGAACAGTATAAGTGAGGAGAGTGTGTTCCCCTGTTGGTTTAATATACACGGGACAAGTTACCAGGTGAACAGTATAAGTGAAGAGAGTGTGTTCCCCTGATGGTTTAATACACATGGGACATGTTACCAGGTAAACAGTGTAAGTGAGGAGACTGAGTTCCCCTGATGGTTTAATACAAACAGGACATGTTACCAGATGAACAGTATAAGTGAGGAGAGTGTGTTCCCCTGATTGTTTAATATACACGGGATATGTTAGCAGGTGAACAGTATAAGTGAGGAGAATGTATTCCCCTGATGGCTTAATATACACGGGACATGTTAGCAGGTGAACAGTATAATTGAGGAGAATGTATTCCCCTGATAGCTTAATATACACGGGACATGTTACCAGGTGAACAGCATAAGTGAGGAGAGTGTGTTCCCCTGATGGTTTAATATACACAGGACATGTTACCAGGTGAACAGTATAAGTGAGGAGAGTGTGTTCCCCTGATGGTTCAATATACACAGGACATGCTACCAGGTGAAAAGTATAATTCAGGAGAGTGTGTTCCCCTGATTGTTTAATACTCACGGGACATGTTACCAGGTGAATAGTATAAGTGAGGAGAGTGTGTTCCCCTGATGGTTTAATATGCACGGGACATGTCACCAGGTGAACAGTATAAGTGAGGAGAGTGTGTTCCCCTGATTGTTTAATACTCACGGGACATGTTACCAGGTGAGCAGTATAAGTGAGGAGAGCGTGTTCCCCTGATGGTTCAATATACACAGGACATGTTACCAGGTGAAAGGTATAAGTCAGGAGAGTGTGTTCCCCTGATTGTTTAATACTCACGGGACATGTTACCAGGTGAGCAGTTTAAGTGAGGAGAGTGTGTTCCCCTGATGGTTTAATATACACGGGACATGTTACAACGTGAACAGTATAAGTGAGGAGAGTGTGTTCCCCTGATGGTTTAAGACGCACGGGACGTGTCACCAGGTGAAGAGTAGAAGTGAGGAGAATGCGTTCCCCTGATGGTCTAATATACACGGGACATGTTACCAGGTGAGCAGTATATGTGAAGAGAGTGTGTTCCCCTGATGGTTTAATATACACGGGACATGTTACCAGGTGACGAGTATAATTGATTAGAGTGTTTTCCCCTCATTGTTTAATATACACGGGACATGTTAGCAGGTGAACAGTACAAGTGAGGAGAATGTGTTCCCCTGATGGTTTAATATACACGGGACATGTTACCAGGTGAACAGTATAAGTGAGGAGAATGTGTTCCCCAGATGGTTTAATATACACGGGACATGTTACCAGCTGAAAAGTATAAGTGAGGAGAGTGTGTTGCCCTGATGGTTTAATATACACGGGACATGTTACAACGTGAACAGTATAAGTGAGGAGAGTGTGTTCCCCTGATGGTTCAACACGCACGGGACGTGTCACCAGGTGAAGAGTAGAAGTGAGGAGAGTGTGTTCCCCTGATTGTTTAATACACACGGGACATGTTACCAGGTGAACAGTATATGTGAAGAGAGTGTGTTCCCCTGATGGTTTAATATACATGGGACATGTTACCAGGTGAACAGTATAAGTGAAGAGAGCGTGTCCCCTGATTGTTTAATATACTTGGGACATGTTACCAGGTGAACAGTGTAAGTGAGGAGAGTGTGTTCCCCTGATGGTTCAATATACACGGGACATGTTAGCAGGTGAACAGTATATGTGAGGAGAATGTGTTCCCCTGATGGTTCAATATACACGGGACATGTTACCAGGTGAACAGTATAAGTGAGGAGAGTGTGTTCCCCTGATGGTTTAATACACCCGGGACAGGTTACCAGGTGAACAGTATAAGTGAGGAGAGTGTGTTACCCTGATGGTTTAATACACCCGGGACAGGTTACCAGGTGAAGAGTAGAAGTGAGGAAAGTGTGTTCCCCTGATTGTTTAATACTCACGGGAGATGTTACCAGGTGAGCAGTATAAGTGAGGAGAGTGTCTTCCCCTGATGGTTCAACACGCACGGGACGTGTCACCAGGTGAAGAGTAGAAGTGAGGAGAGTGTGTTCCCCTGATGGTTTAATATACACGGGACATGTTACCAGGTGAACAGTATATGTGAAGAGAGTGTGTTCCCCTGATGGTTTAATATACATGGGACATGTTACCAGGTGAACAGTATAAGTGAAGAGAGCGTGTCCCCTGATTGTTTAATATACTTGGGACATGTTACCAGGTGACGAGTATAAGTGAGGAGAGTGTTTTCCCCTGATGGTTTAATATACACGGGACATGTTACCAGGTGAACAGTATAGGTGAGGAGAATGTGTTCCCCTGATGGTTTAATATACATGGGACATGTTACCAGGTGAACAGTATAAGTGAGGAGATTATTTCCCCTGATGGTTTAATATACATGGGACATGTTACCAGGTGAACAGTATAAGTGAAGAGAGCGTGTCCCCTGATTGTTTAATATACTTGGGACATGTTACCAGGTGAACAGTGTAAGTGAGGAGAGTGTGTTCCCCTGATGGTTCAATATACACGGGACATGTTAGCAGGTGAACAGTATATGTGAGGAGAATGTGTTCCCCTGATGGTTCAATATACACGGGACATGTTACCAGGTGAACAGTATAAGTGAGGAGAGTGTGTTCCCCTGATGGTTTAATACACCCGGGACAGGTTACCAGGTGAACAGTATAAGTGAGGAGAGTGTGTTACCCTGATGGTTTAATACACCCGGGACAGGTTACCAGGTGAAGAGTAGAAGTGAGGAAAGTGTGTTCCCCTGATTGTTTAATACTCACGGGAGATGTTACCAGGTGAGCAGTATAAGTGAGGAGAGTGTCTTCCCCTGATGGTTCAACACGCACGGGACGTGTCACCAGGTGAAGAGTAGAAGTGAGGAGAGTGTGTTCCCCTGATGGTTTAATATACACGGGACATGTTACCAGGTGAACAGTATATGTGAAGAGAGTGTGTTCCCCTGATGGTTTAATATACATGGGACATGTTACCAGGTGAACAGTATAAGTGAAGAGAGCGTGTCCCCTGATTGTTTAATATACTTGGGACATGTTACCAGGTGACGAGTATAAGTGAGGAGAGTGTTTTCCCCTGATGGTTTAATATACACGGGACATGTTACCAGGTGAACAGTATAGGTGAGGAGAATGTGTTCCCCTGATGGTTTAATATACATGGGACATGTTACCAGGTGAACAGTATAAGTGAGGAGATTATTTCCCCTGATGGTTTAAAATGCACGGGACATGTTACCAGGTGACGAGTATAAGTGAGGAGAGTGTGTTCCCCTGATTGTTTAATATACTTGGGACATGTTACCAGGTGAACAGTATAGGTGAGGAGAATGTGTTCCCCTGATGGTTTAATATACATGGGACATGTTACCAGGTGAACAGTATAAGTGAGGAGATTATTTCCCCTGATGGTTTAAGACGCACGGGACGTGTCACCAGGTGAAGAGTAGAAGTGAGGAGAATGCGTTCCCCTGATGGTCTAATATACACGGGACATGTTACCAGGTGAGCAGTATATGTGAAGAGAGTGTGTTCCCCTGATGGTTTAATATACACGGGACATGTTACCAGGTGACGAGTATAATTGATTAGAGTGTTTTCCCCTCATTGTTTAATATACACGGGACATGTTAGCAGGTGAACAGTACAAGTGAGGAGAATGTGTTCCCCTGATGGTTTAATATACACGGGACATGTTACCAGGTGAACAGTATAAGTGAGGAGAATGTGTTCCCCAGATGGTTTAATATACACGGGACATGTTACCAGCTGAAAAGTATAAGTGAGGAGAGTGTGTTGCCCTGATGGTTTAATATACACGGGACATGTTACAACGTGAACAGTATAAGTGAGGAGAGTGTGTTCCCCTGATGGTTCAACACGCACGGGACGTGTCACCAGGTGAAGAGTAGAAGTGAGGAGAGTGTGTTCCCCTGATTGTTTAATACACACGGGACATGTTACCAGGTGAACAGTATATGTGAAGAGAGTGTGTTCCCCTGATGGTTTAATATACATGGGACATGTTACCAGGTGAACAGTATAAGTGAAGAGAGCGTGTCCCCTGATTGTTTAATATACTTGGGACATGTTACCAGGTGAACAGTGTAAGTGAGGAGAGTGTGTTCCCCTGATGGTTCAATATACACGGGACATGTTAGCAGGTGAACAGTATATGTGAGGAGAATGTGTTCCCCTGATGGTTCAATATACACGGGACATGTTACCAGGTGAACAGTATAAGTGAGGAGAGTGTGTTCCCCTGATGGTTTAATACACCCGGGACAGGTTACCAGGTGAACAGTATAAGTGAGGAGAGTGTGTTACCCTGATGGTTTAATACACCCGGGACAGGTTACCAGGTGAAGAGTAGAAGTGAGGAAAGTGTGTTCCCCTGATTGTTTAATACTCACGGGAGATGTTACCAGGTGAGCAGTATAAGTGAGGAGAGTGTCTTCCCCTGATGGTTCAACACGCACGGGACGTGTCACCAGGTGAAGAGTAGAAGTGAGGAGAGTGTGTTCCCCTGATGGTTTAATATACACGGGACATGTTACCAGGTGAACAGTATATGTGAAGAGAGTGTGTTCCCTTGATGGTTTAATATACATGGGACATGTTACCAGGTGAACAGTATAAGTGAAGAGAGCGTGTCCCCTGATTGTTTAATATACTTGGGACATGTTACCAGGTGACGAGTATAAGTGAGGAGAGTGTTTTCCCCTGATGGTTTAATATACACGGCACATGTTACCAGGTGAACAGTATAGGTGAGGAGAATGTGTTCCCCTGATGGTTTAATATACATGGGACATGTTACCAGGTGAACAGTATAAGTGAGGAGATTATTTCCCCTGATGGTTTAATATACATGGGACATGTTACCAGGTGAACAGTATAAGTGAAGAGAGCGTGTCCCCTGATTGTTTAATATACTTGGGACATGTTACCAGGTGAACAGTGTAAGTGAGGAGAGTGTGTTCCCCTGATGGTTCAATATACACGGGACATGTTAGCAGGTGAACAGTATATGTGAGGAGAATGTGTTCCCCTGATGGTTCAATATACACGGGACATGTTACCAGGTGAACAGTATAAGTGAGGAGAGTGTGTTCCCCTGATGGTTTAATACACCCGGGACAGGTTACCAGGTGAACAGTATAAGTGAGGAGAGTGTGTTACCCTGATGGTTTAATACACCCGGGACAGGTTACCAGGTGAAGAGTAGAAGTGAGGAAAGTGTGTTCCCCTGATTGTTTAATACTCACGGGAGATGTTACCAGGTGAGCAGTATAAGTGAGGAGAGTGTCTTCCCCTGATGGTTCAACACGCACGGGACGTGTCACCAGGTGAAGAGTAGAAGTGAGGAGAGTGTGTTCCCCTGATGGTTTAATATACACGGGACATGTTACCAGGTGAACAGTATATGTGAAGAGAGTGTGTTCCCCTGATGGTTTAATATACATGGGACATGTTACCAGGTGAACAGTATAAGTGAAGAGAGCGTGTCCCCTGATTGTTTAATATACTTGGGACATGTTACCAGGTGACGAGTATAAGTGAGGAGAGTGTTTTCCCCTGATGGTTTAATATACACGGGACATGTTACCAGGTGAACAGTATAGGTGAGGAGAATGTGTTCCCCTGATGGTTTAATATACATGGGACATGTTACCAGGTGAACAGTATAAGTGAGGAGATTATTTCCCCTGATGGTTTAAAATGCACGGGACATGTTACCAGGTGACGAGTATAAGTGAGGAGAGTGTGTTCCCCTGATTGTTTAATATACTTGGGACATGTTACCAGGTGAACAGTATAGGTGAGGAGAATGTGTTCCCCTGATGGTTTAATATACATGGGACATGTTACCAGGTGAACAGTATAAGTGAGGAGATTATTTCCCCTGATGGTTTAAAATGCACGGGACATGTTACCAGGTCAACAGTATAAGTGAGGAGAGTGTGTTCCCCTGATGGTTTAATATACACGGGACATGTTACCAGGTGAACAGTATAAGTGATGAGACTGTATTCCCCTGATGGTTCAATATACACGGGACATGTTACCAGGTGAACAGTATAAGTGAGGAGAGTGTGTTCCCCTGATGGTTTAATACACCCGGGACAGGTTACCAGGTGAACAGTATAAGTGAGGAGAGTGTGTTCCCCTGATGGTTTAATACACCCGGGACATGTTACCAGGTGAACAGTATAAGTGAGGAGAGTGTGTTCCCCTGATGGCTTAATATACATGGGACATGTTACCAGGTGAACAGTATATGTGAAGAGAGTGTGTTCCCCTTATGGTTTAATATACACGGGACATATTACCAGGTGAACAGTATAAGTGAGGAGAGGGCTTTCCCCTGATGGTTTAATATACACGGGACATGTTACCAGGTGAACAGAAAAGAGAGGAGATTGTCTTCCCCTGATGGTTTAATACTGAGGGCACATGTAAACAGGTGAACAGTATAAGTGAGGAGAGTGTGTTCCCCTGATTGTTAAAAATACACGGGACATGTCACCAGGTGAACAGTATAAGTGAGGAGAGTGTGTTCCACTGATTGTTTAATACACAAGGGACACGTTACCAGGTGAACAGTATAAGTGAGGAGAGGGCTTTCCCCTGATGGTTTAATATACAAGGGACATGTTACCAGGTGAACAGTATAAGTGAAGAGAGTGTGTTCCCCTGATTGTTAAAAATACACGGGACATGTTACCAGGTGAACTGTATAAGTGAGGAAAGTGTGTTCCCCGATGGTTTAATATACACGGGACATATTACCAGGTGAACAGTATAAGTGAGGAGAGGGCTTTCCCCTGATGGTTTAATATACACGGGACATGTTACCAGGTGAACAGAAAAGAGAGGAGATTGTCTTCCCCTCATGGTTTAATACTGAGGGGACATGTAAACAGGTGAACAGTATAAGTGAGGAGAGTGTGTTCCCCTGATTGTTAAAAATACACGGGACATGTCACCAGGTGAACAGTATAAGTGAGGAGAGTGTGTTCCACTGATTGTTTAATACACAAGGGACATGTTACCAGGTGAACAGTATAAGTGAGGAGAGGGCTTTCCTCTGATGGTTTAATATACAAGGGACATGTTACCAGGTGAACAGTATATGTGAGGATACTGTATTCCCCTGATGGTTCAATATACACGGGACATGTTAGCTGGTGAACAGTATAAGTGAGGAGAATGTATTCCCCTGATGGTTTAATATACACGGGACATGTTACCAGGTGAACAGTATAAGTCAGGAGAGTGTGTTCCCCTGATGGTATAATATACACGGGACATGTTAAAAGGTGAACAGTATAAGTGAGGAGAGGGCTTTCCCCTGATGGTTTAATACACACGGGACATGTTACCAGGTGAACAGAAAAGTGAGGAGAGTGTCTTCCCCTGATGGTTTAATACTGACGGGATATGTCACCAGGTGAACAGTATAAGTGAGGAGAGTCTGTTCCCCTGATTGTTTAATACTGACGGGACATTTCCCCAGGTGAACTGTATAAGTGAGGAGAGAGTGTTCCCCTGATGGTTTAATATACACAGGACATGATACCAGGTGAACAGTATAAGTGAGGAGAGTGTGTTCCCCTGATTGTTTAATACACAAAGGACATGTTACCAGGTGAACAGTATAAGTGAGGAGAGGGCTTTCCCCTGATGCTTATAATACAAGGGACATGTTACCAGGTGAACAGTATAAGTGAGGAGAATGTGTTCCCCTGATGGTTTGATACACACGGGACATGTTACCAGGTGAACAGTATATGTGAGGATACTGTATTCCCCTGATGGTTCAATATACACGGGACATGTTAGCTGGTGAACAGTACAAGTGAGGAGAATGTATTCCTCTGATGGTTTAATGTACACGGGACATGTTACCAGGTGAACAGTATAAGTGAGGAGAGTGTGTTCCCCTGATGGTATAATATACACGGGACATGTTACCAGCTGAACAGTATAAGTGAGAAGAGGGCTTTCCCCTGATGGTTTAATATACAAGGGACATGTTACCAGGTGAACAGTATAAGTGAGGAGAATGTGTTCCCCTGATGGTTTGATATACACAGGACATGTTACCAGGTGAACAGTATAAGTGAGGGTACGGTATTCCCCTGATGGTTCAATATACACGGGACATGTTACCAGGTGAACAGTATAAGTGAAGAGAGTGTGTTCCCCTGATTGTTAAAAATACACGGGACATGTTACCAGGTGAACTGTATAAGTGAGGAAAGTGTGTTCCCCGATGGTTTAATATACACGGGACATATTACCAGGTGAACAGTATAAGTGAGGAGAGGGCTTTCCCCTGATGGTTTAATATACACGGGACATGTTACCAGGTGAACAGAAAAGAGAGGAGATTGTCTTCCCCTGATGGTTTAATACTGAGGGGACATGTAAACAGGTGAACAGTATAAGTGAGGAGAGTGTGTTCCCCTGATTGTTAAAAATACACGGGACATGTCACCAGGTGAACAGTATAAGTGAGGAGAGTGTGTTCCACTGATTGTTTAATACACAAGGGACATGTTACCAGCTGAACAGTATAAGTGAGGAGAGGGCTTTCCCCTGATGGTTTAATATACAAGGGACATGTTACCAGGTGAACAGTATATGTGAGGATACTGTATTCCCCTGATGGTTCAATATACACGGGACATGTTAGCTGGTGAACAGTATAAGTGAGGAGAATGTATTCCCCTGATGGTTTAATATACACGGGACATGTTACCAGGTGAACAGTATAAGTCAGGAGAGTGTGTTCCCCTGATGGTATAATATACACGGGACATGTTAAAAGGTGAACAGTATAAGTGAGGAGAGGGCTTTCCCCTGATGGTTTAATACACACGGGACATGTTACCAGGTGAACAGAAAAGAGAGGAGAGTGTCTTCCCCTGATGGTTTAATACTGACGGGATATGTCACCAGGTGAACAGTATAAGTGAGGAGAGTCTGTTCCCCTGATTGTTTAATACTGACGGGACATTTCCCCAGGTGAACTGTATAAGTGAGGAGAGAGTGTTCCCCTGACGGTTTAATATACACAGGACATGATACCAGGTGAACAGTATAAGTGAGGAGAGTGTGTTCCCCTGATTGTTTAATACACAAAGGACATGTTACCAGGTGAACAGTATAAGCGAGGAGAGGGCTTTCCCCTGATGCTTATAATACAAGGGACATGTTACCAGGTGAACAGTATAAGTGAGGAGAATGTGTTCCCCTGATGGTTTGATACACACGGGACATGTTACCAGGTGAACAGTATATGTGAGGATACTGTATTCCCCTGATGGTTCAATATACACGGGACATGTTAGCTGGTGAACAGTACAAGTGAGGAGAATGTATTCCTCTGATGGTTTAATGTACACGGGACATGTTACCAGGTGAACAGTATAAGTGAGGAGAGTGTGTTCCCCTGATGGTATAATATACACGGGACATGTTACCAGCTGAACAGTATAAGTGAGGAGAGGGCTTTCCCCTGATGGTTTAATATACAAGGGACATGTTACCAGGTGAACAGTATAAGTGAGGAGAATGTGTTCCCCTGATGGTTTGATATACACAGGACATGTTACCAGGTGAACAGTATAAGTGAGGGTACGGTATTCCCCTGATGGTTCAATATACACGGGACATGTTACCAGGTGAACAGTATAAGTGAGGAGAGTGTGTTCCCCTGATGGTTTAATATACACGGGACATGTTACCAGGTGAACAGTATAAGTGAGGAGAATGTGTTCCCCTGATGGTTTAATATACACGGGACATGTTACCTGGTGAACAGTGTAAGTGAGGAGAGTGAGTTCCCCTGATGGTTTAATATACACGGGACATGTTACCAGGTGAACAGTATAAGTGAGGAGAGTGTGTTCCCCTGATGGATTAATATACACAGGACATGTTACCAGGTGAAGAGTATAAGTGAAGAGAGTGTGATCCCCTGATGGTTTAATACACACGGGACATGTTACCAGGTAAACAGTGTAAGTGAGGAGAGTGAGTTCCCCTGATGGTTTAATACAAACAGGACATGTTAGCAGGCGAACAGTATAAGTGAGGAGAATGTATTCCCCTGATGGTTTAATATACACGGGACATGTTACCAGCTGAACAGTATAAGTGAGGAGAGGGCTTTTCCCTGATGGTTTAATATACAAGGGACATGTTACCAGGTGAACAGTATAAGTGAGGAGAGTGAGTTCCCCTGATGGTTTAATATTCACGGGACATGCTACCAGGTGAACAGTATAAGTGAGGAGAATGTATTCCTCTGATGGTTTAATGTACACGGGACATGTTACCAGGTGAACAGTATAAGTGAGGAGAGTGTGTTCCCCTGATGGTATAATATACACGGGACATGTTACCAGCTGAACAGTATAAGTGAGGAGAGGGCTTTCCCCTGATGGTTTAATATACAAGGGACATGTTACCAGGTGAACAGTATAAGTGAGGAGAATGTGTTCCCCTGATGGTTTGATATACACAGGACATGTTACCAGGTGAACAGTATAAGTGAGGGTACGGTATTCCCCTGATGGTTCAATATACACGGGACATGTTACCAGGTGAACAGTATAAGTGAGGAGAGTGTGTTCCCCTGATGGTTTAATATACACGGGACATGTTACCAGGTGAACAGTATAAGTGAGGAGAATGTGTTCCCCTGATGGTTTAATATACACGGGACATGTTACCTGGTGAACAGTGTAAGTGAGGAGAGTGAGTTCCCCTGATGGTTTAATATACACGGGACATGTTACCAGGTGAACAGTATAAGTGAGGAGAGTGTGTTCCCCTGATGGATTAATATACACAGGACATGTTACCAGGTGAAGAGTATAAGTGAAGAGAGTGTGATCCCCTGATGGTTTAATACACACGGGACATGTTACCAGGTAAACAGTGTAAGTGAGGAGAGTGAGTTCCCCTGATGGTTTAATACAAACAGGACATGTTAGCAGGCGAACAGTATAAGTGAGGAGAATGTATTCCCCTGATGGTTTAATATACACGGGACATGTTACCAGCTGAACAGTATAAGTGAGGAGAGGGCTTTTCCCTGATGGTTTAATATACAAGGGACATGTTACCAGGTGAACAGTATAAGTGAGGAGAGTGAGTTCCCCTGATGGTTTAATATTCACGGGACATGCTACCAGGTGAACAGTATAAGTGAGGAGAGTGCTTTCCCCTGATGTTTTAATATACACGGGACATGTTACCAGGTGAACAGTATAAGTGAGGACAGTGTGTTCCCCTGATGGAATCATATACACGGGACATGTTACCAGCTGAACAGTATAAGTGAGGAGAGTGTGTTCCACTCATGGTTCAATATACACGGGACATGTTAGATGGTGAACAGTATAAGTGAGGAGAATGTATTCCCCTGATGGTTTAATATACACGGGACATGTTACCAGGTGAACAGTATAAGTGAGGAGAGTGTGTTCCCCTGATGGTTTAATATACACGGGACATGTTACCAGGTGAACAGTATAAGTGAGGAGAGTGAGTTCCCCTGATGGTTTAAAATACACGGGACATGATCCCAGGTGAACAGTATAAGTGAGGAGAGTGAGTTCCCCTGATGGTTTAATATTCACGGGACATGTTACCAGGTGAACAGTATAAGTGAGGAGAGTGTGTTCCCCTGATGGTTTAATATACACAGGACATGTTACCAGGTGAACAGTGTAAGTGAGGAGAGTGAGTTCCCCTGATGGTTTAATATACACGGGACATGTTACCAGGTGAACAGTATAAGTGAGGAGAGTGTGTTCCCCTGATGGTATAATATACACGGGACATGTTACCAGCAGAACAGTCTCAGTGAGGAGAATGTGTTCCCCTGATGGTGTAATAAACACGTGACATGTCACCAGGTGAACAGTATAAGTGAGGAGAGTGTGTTCTGCTGATGGTTTAACACGCACGGGACGTGTCACCAGGTGAAGAGTAGAAGTGAGGAGAATGTGTTCCCCTGATGGTCTAATATACACGGGACATGCTACCAGGTGAACAGTATAAGTGAGGAGAGTGCTTTCCCCTGATGTTTTAATATACACGGGACATGTTACCAGGTGAACAGTATAAGTGAGGACAGTGTGTTCCCCTGATGGAATCATATACACGGGACATGTTACCAGCTGAACAGTATATGTGAAGAGAGTGTGTTCCCCTGATGGTATAGTATACACAGGTCATGTTACCAGCTGAACAGCATAACTGAGGAGAAGGCTTTCCCCTGATGGTTTAATGTACATGGGACATGTTACAAGGTGACGAGTATAAGGGAGGAGAGTGTTTTCCCCTTATTGTTTAATATACACGGGACATGTTAGCAGGTGAACATTATAAGTGAGGAGAATGTGATCCCCTGATGGTTTAATATACACGGGACATGTTACCAGGTGAAGAGTATAAGTGAGGAGAGTGTGTTCCCATGATTGTTTAATATAAACGGGAAATGTTACCAGGTGAAGAGTATATGTGAAGAGAGTGTGTTCCCCTGATGGTTTAATATACATGGGACATGTTACCAGGTGAACAGTATAAGTGAAGAGAGTGTGTTCCCCTGATTGTTAAAAATACACGGGACATGTTACCAGGTGAACTGTATAAGTGAGGAAAGTGTGTTCCCCTGATGGTTTAATATACACGGGACATATTACCAGGTGAACAGTATAAGTGAGGAGAGGGCTTTCCCCTGATGGTTTAATATACACGGGACATGTTACCAGGTGAACAGAAAAGAGAGGAGATTGTCTTCCCCTGATGGTTTAATACTGACGGGACATGTAAACAGGTGAACAGTATAAGTGAGGAGAGTGTGTTCCCCTGATTGTTAAAAATACACGGGACATGTCACCAGGTGAACAGTATAAGTGAGGAGAGTGTGTTCCACTGATTGTTTAATACACAAGGGACATGTTACCAGGTGAACAGTATAAGTGAGGAGAGGGCTTTCCCCTGATGGTTTAATATACAAGGGACATGTTACCAGGTGAACAGTATATGTGAGGATACTGTATTCCCCTGATGGTTCAATATACACGGGACATGTTAGCTGGTGAACAGTATAAGTGAGGAGAATGTATTCCCCTGATGGTTTAATATACACGGGACATGTTACCAGGTGAACAGTATAAGTCAGGAGAGTGTGTTCCCCTGATGGTATAATATACACGGGACATGTTACCAGGTGAACAGTATAAGTGAGGAGAGGGCTTTCCCCTGATGGTTTAATACACACGGGACATGTTACCAGGTGAACAGTATATGTGAGGATACTGTATTCCCCTGATGGTTCAATATACACGGGACATGTTAGCTGGTGAACAGTACAAGTGAGGAGAATGTATTCCTCTGATGGTTTAATGTACACGGGACATGTTACCAGGTGAACAGTATAAGTGAGGAGAGTGTGTTCCCCTGATTGTTTAATACACAAAGGACATGTTACCAGCTGAACAGTATAATTGAGGAGAGGGCTTTTCCCTGATGGTTTAATATACAAGGGACATGTTACCAGGTGAACAGTATAAGTGAGGAGAATGTGTTCCCCTGATGGTTTGATATACACAGGACATGTCACCAGGTGAACAGTATAAGTGAGGGTACGGTATTCCCCTGATGGTTCAATATACACGGGACATGTTACCAGGTGAACAGTATAAGTGAGGAGAGTGTGTTCCCCTGATGGTTTAATATACACGGGACATGTTACCAGGTGAACAGTATAAGTGAGTAGAATGTGTTCCCCTGATGGTTTAATATACACGGGACATGTTACCAGGTGAACAGTGTAAGTGAGGAGAGTGAGTTCCCCTGATGGTTTAATACAAACAGGACATGTTAAAAGGTGAACAGTATAAGTGAGGAGAATGTATTCCCCTGATGGTTTAATATACACGGGACATGTTACCAGGTGAACAGTATAAGTGAGGAGAGTGTGTTCCCCTGATGGATTAATATACACAGGACATGTTACCAGGTGAAGAGTATAAGTGAAGAGAGTGTGATCCCCTGATGGTTTAATACACACGGGACATGTTACCAGGTAAACAGTGTAAGTGAGGAGAGTGAGTTCCCCTGATGGTTTAATACAAACAGGACATGTTAGCAGTTGAACAGTATAAGTGAGGAGAATGTATTCCCCTGATGGTTTAATATACATGGGACATGTTACCAGGTGAACAGTCTAAGTGAAGAGAGTGTGTTCCCCTGATGGTTTAATACACACGGGACATGTTACCAGGTGAACAGTATAAGTGAGGAGAGTGTGTTCCCCTGATGGTTTAATACACACGGGACATGTTACCAGGTGAACAGTATAAGTGAGGAGAGTGTGTTCCCCTGATGATTTAATATACACGGGACATGTTACCAGCTGAACAGTATAAGTGAGGAGAATGTGTTCCCCTGATGGTTTGATACACACAGGACATGTTACCAGGTGAACAGTATAAGTGAGGGTACGGTATTCCCCTGATGGTTCAATATACACGGGACATGTTACCAGGTGAACAGTATAAGTGAGGAGAGTGTGTTCCCCTGATTGTTTAATATACACGGGACATGTTACCAGGTGAACAGTATAAGTGAGGAGAATGTGTTCCCCTGATGGTTTAATATACACGGGACATGTTACCAGGTGAACAGTGTAAGTGAGGAGAGTGAGTTCCCCTGATGGTTTAATACAAACAGGACATGTTACCAGGTGAAGAGTATAAGTGAGGAGAATGTATTCCCCTGATGGTTTAATATACACGGGACATGTTACCAGGTGAACAGTATAAGTGAGGAGAGTGTGTTCCCCTGATGGATTAATATACACAGGACATGTTACCAGGTGAAGAGTATAAGTGAAGAGAGTGTGATCCCCTGATGGTTTAATACACACGGGACATGTTACCAGGTAAACAGTGTAAGTGAGGAGAGTGAGTTCCCCTGATGGTTTAATACAAACAGTACATGTTAGCAGGTGAACAGTATAAGTGAGGAGAATGTATTCCCCTGATGGTTTAATATACACGGGACATGTTACCAGGTGAACAGTATAAGTGAGGAGAGTGTGTTCCCCTGATGGTATAATACACACGGGACATGTTACCAGGTGAACAGTATAAGTGAGGAGAGTGTGTTCCCCTGATGGTTTAATACACACGGGACATGTTACCAGGTGAACAGTATAAGTGAGGAGAGTGTGTTCCCCTGATGATTTAATATACACGGGACATGTTACCAGCTGAACAGTATAAGTGAGGAGAGGGCTTTTCCCTGATGGTTTAATATACAAGGGACATGTTACCAGGTGAACAGTATAAGTGAGGAGAGTGAGTTCCCCTGATGGTTTAATATTCACGGGACATGTTACCAGGTGAACAGTATAAGTGAGGAGAGTGCTTTCCCCTGATGTTTTAATATACACGGGACATGTTACCAGCTGAACAGTATAAGTGAGGAGAGGGCTTTCCCCTGACGTTTTATAAAACAAGGGACATGTTACCAGGTGAACAGTATAAGTGAGGAGAATGTGTTCCCCTGACGGTATAATATACATGGGACATGTTACCATGTGAAAAGTATAAGTGAGGAGAGGGCTTACCCACGATGGTTTAATATACACGGGACTTATTACCAGGTGAACAATATAAGTGAGGAGAGTGCTTTCCCCTGATGGTTTAATATGCATGGGACATGTCACCAGGTGAAAAGTATAAGTGAGGAGAGTGCTTTCCCCTGATGGTTTAATATACAAGGGACATGTTACCAGCTGAACAGTATAAGTGAGGAGAGGGCTTTCCCCTGATGTTTTATAAAACAAGGGACATGTTACCAGGTGAACAGTATAAGTGAGGAGAATGTGTTCCCCTGATGGTTTAATATACACGGGACATGTTACCAGGTGAAAAGTATAAGTCAGGAGAGTGTGTTCTCCTGATTGTTTAACACGCACGGGACGTGTCACCAGGTGAAGTGTAGAAGTGAGGAGAGTGTGTTCCCCTGATGGTCTAATATACACGGGACATGTTACCAGGTGAACAGTATAAGAGTAGAGAGCCTGTTCCCGTGATTGCTTAATATACGTGGGACATGTTACAAGGTGACGAGTATAAGTGAGGAGAGTGTGTTCCCCTGATTGTTTAATACTCACGGGACATGTTACCAGGTGAGCAGTATAAGTGAGGAGAGTGTGTTCCGCTGATGGTTTAATATACACGGGACATGTTACCAGGTGAAGAGTATAAGTGAAGAGAGTGTGTTCCCCTGATGGTTTAATACACACGGGACATGTTACCAGGTGAACAGTATAAGAGAGGAGAATGTGTTCCCCTGATGGTTTAATATACACGGGACATGTTACCAGGTGAACAGTAGAAGTGAAGAGAGTGTGTTCCCCTGATTGTTTAATACACACGGGACATGTTGCCAGGTGAAGAGTATAAGTGAAGAGAGTCTGTTCCCCTGATGGTTTAATACACCCGGGACATGTCACCAGGTGAACAGTATAAGTGAGGAGAGTGTGATCCCCTGATGGTTTAATATACACGGGACATGTTACCAGGTGAACAGTATAAGTGAGGAGAGTGTGTTCCCCTGATGGTTTAATATACACGGGACATGTTACCAGGTGAACAGTAGAAGTGAAGAGAGTGTGTTCCCCTGATTGTTTAGTACACACGGGACATATTGCCAGGTGAAGAGTATAAGTGAAGAGAGTCTGTTCCCCTGATGGTTTAATACACACGGGACATGTTACCAGGTGAACAGTTTAAGTGAGGAGAGTGAGTTCCCCTGATGGTTTAAACAAACAGGACATGTCAACAGGTGAACAGTATAAGTGTGGAGAGTGTGTTCCCCTGATGGTTTAATATACACAGGACATGATACCAGGTGAACAGTATAAGTGAGGAGAGTCAGTTCCCCTGATGGTTTAAACAAACAGGACATGTCATCAGGTGAACAGTATAAGTGAGGAGAGTGTGTTGCCCTGATGGTTTAATATACACGGGACATGTTACCAGGTGAACAGTATAAGTGAGGAGAGTGCTTTCCCCTGATGGTTTAATATGCATGGGACATGTCACCAGGTGAAAAGTATAAGTGAGGAGAGTGTGTTCCCCTGACGGTATAATATACATGGGACATGATACCAGGTGAACAGTATAAGTGAGGAGAGTGTGTTCCACTGATGGTTTAATATACACGGGACATGTTCCCTGGTGAACGGTGGAAGAGAGGATACTGTATTCCCCTCATGGTTCAATATACACGGGACATGTTAGCAGTTGAACAGTATAAGTGAGGAGAATGTGTTCCCCTGATGGTTTAATATACACGGAACATGTTACCAGGTGAATAGTATAAGTGAGGAGAGTGTGTTCCCCTGATGGTTTAATACAAACAGGACATGTCAACAGGTGAACAGTATAAGTGAGGAGAGTCTGTTCCCCTGATGGTTTAATATACACGGGACATGTTACCAGGTGAACAGTATAAGTGAGGAGAGAGCTTTCCCCTGATGGTTTAATATACACGGGACATGTCACCAGGTGAACAGTATAAGTGAGGAGAGTGTGTTCCCCTGATGGTTTAATATACACGGGAAATGTTACCAGGTGAACAGTATAAGTGAGGAGAGTGTGTTCCCCTGACGGTATAATATACATGGGACATGTTACCAGGTGAACAGTATAAGTGAGGAGAGGGCTTACCCATGATGGTTTAATATCCACGGGACATGTTACCAGGTGAACAGTATAAGTGAGGAGAGTGTGTTCCACTGATGGTTTAATATACACGGGACATGTTCCCTGGTGAACGGTGGAAGAGAGGATACTGTATTCCCCTCATGGTTCAATATACACGGGACATGTTAACAGTTGAACAGTATAAGTGAGGAGAATGTGTTCCCCTGATGGTTTAATATACACGGAACATGTTACCTGGTGAATAGTATAAGTGAGGAGAGTGTGATTCAATGATTGTTTAAAACTGACGGGACTTGTCACCAGGTGATCAGTATAAGTGAAGAGAGTGTGTTCCCATGATGGTTTAACAGGCAGTGGACATGTTACCAGGTGAACAGTGTAAGTGAGGACAGTGAGTTCCCCTGATGGTTCAATACAAACAGGACATGTCAACAGGTGAACAGTATAAGTGAGGAGAGTCTGTTCCCCTGATGGTTTAATATACACGGGACATGTTACCAGGTGAACAGTATAAGTGAGGAGAGAGCTTTCCCCTGATGGTTTAATATACACGGGAAATGTTACCAGGTGAACAGTAGAAGTGAGGAGAGTTTGTTGCACTGATTGTTTAATACTGATGGGACATGTTACCAGGTGAACAGTATAAGTGAGGAGAGTGTGTTCCCTGATGGTTTAATATACACGGGACATATTACCAGATGAACAGTATAAGTGAGGAGAGTGTGTTCCCCTGATTCTTTAATACTGACGGGACATGTTACCAGGTGAACAGTCGAAGTGAGGAGAGTGTGTTCCCCTGATGGTTTAATAAACACGGGACATGTTACCAGGTGAACAATGGAAGTGAGGAGAGTGTGTTCCCCTGATTGTTTAATACATTAGGGACATGTAACCAGGTGAACAGTATAAGTGAGGAGAGTTTCTTCCCCTGATTGTTTAATACTGACGGGACATGTCACCAGGAGAACAGGATAAGTGAGGAGAATGTGTTCCCCTGATTGTTTAATACACATGGGACATGTCACATGTTGAACAATATCAGTGGGGAGATTGAGTTCCCCTGATGGTTTAATACACACGGGACTTGTTACCAGGTGAACAGTATAAGTGAGGAGAGTGTGTTCCCCTGATTGTTTAATGCACACAGGACATGTCACCAGGTGAACAGTATAAGTGAGGAGTGTGTGCTCCCCTGATGTTTTAATATACACGGGACATGTTACCAGGTGAACAGTAGAAGTGAGGAGAGTGTGTTCCTCTGACGGTTTAATACACACGGGACATGTTACCAGGTGAACAGTAGAAGTGAGGAGATTTTGTTGCCCTGACTGTTTAATACTGACGGGACATGTTACCAGGTGAACAATATAAGTGAGGAGAATGAGTTCCCCTGATTGTTTAATACATAAGGGACATGTTACCAGGTGAACAGTATAAGTGAGGAAAGTGTCTTCCCCTGATTGTTTAATATACACGGGACATGTCACAAGGTGAAGTTTATAAGTGAGGAGAGAGTGTTCCCCTGATTGTTTAATACTGACGGGACATGTCACATGGTGAACAGAATAAGTGGGGAGAGTGAGTTCTCCTGATGGTTTAATATACACGGGACATGTTACCAGGTGAACAGTATAAGTGAGGAGAGTGTGTTCCCCTGATTGATTAATACTCATGGGACATGTTACCAGGCGAAGTGTATAAGTGAGGAGATTGTGTTCCCCTGATGGTTTAAAACTGACGGGACATGTCACCAGGTGAACAGTATAAGTGAGGAGAGTGTGTTCCCCTGTAGCTTTAATATACACAGGACATGTTACCAGGCGAACAGTATAAGTGAGGAGAGTGTGTTCCCCTGATTGTTTAATGCACACAGGACATGTTACCAGGTGAACAGTGCAAGAGAGGAGAGTGTGTTCCCCTGATGGTTTAATAAACACGGGACATGTTACCAGGTGAACAGTATAAGTGAGGAGAGTGTGTTCCCCTGATTGTTTAATACTGACGGGACATGTAACCAGGTGAACAGTATAGGTGAGGAGAGTGTGTTCCCCTGATGCTTTAATATACACAGGACATGTTACCAGGCGAACAGTGCAAGTGAGGACAGTGTGTTCCCCTGATGGTTTAATAAACCCGGGACATGTTACCAGCTGAACAGTATAAGTGAGGAGAGTGTGTTCCCCTGATTGTTTAATACACACGGGACATGTTACCAGGTGAAGAGTATAAGTGAGGAGAGTTTGTTGCCATGATTGTTTAATACTGACGGGACATGTTACTCGTTGAACAGTATAAGTGAGGAGAGTGTGTTCCCCTGATGGTTTAATACACACAGGACATGTTACCAGGTGAACAGTAGAAGTGAGGAGAGTGTGTTCCCCTGATTGTTTAATACACACGGGACATGTTGCCAGGTGAACAGTAGAAGTGAGGAGAGTGTGTTCCTCTGATGGTTTAATATACACGGGACATGTCACTAGGTGAACAGTATAAGTGAGGAGAGTGTGTTCCCCTGCATTGTTTAATACTGACAGGACATTTCACCAGTTGATCAGTATAAGTGAGGAGAGTGGGTTCCCCTGATGGTTTAATATACACGGGAAATGTTACCAGGTGAACAGTATAAGTGAGGAGAGAGCTTTCCCCTGATGGTTTAATATACACGGGACATGTTACCAGGTGAACAGTATAAGTGAGGAGAGTGTGTTCCCCTGATGGTTTAATATACACGGGAAATGTTACCAGGTGAACAGTATAAGTGAGGAGAGTGTGTTCCCCTGATGGTATAATATACATGGGACATGTTACCAGGTGAACAGTATAAGTGAGGAGAGGGCTTACCCATGATGGTTTAATATCCACGGGACATGTTACTAGGTGAACAGTATAAGTGAGGAGAGTGTGTTCCACTGATGGTTTAATATACACGGGACATGTTCCCTGGTGAACGGTGGAAGAGAGGATACTGTTTCCCCTCATGGTTCAATATACACGGGACATGTTAACAGTTGAACAGTATAAGTGAGGAGAATGTGTTCCCCTGATGATTTAATATACACGGAACATGTTACCTGGTGAATAGTATAAGTGAGGAGAGTGTGATTCAATGATTGTTTAAAACTGACGGGACTTGTCACCAGGTGAACAGTAAAAGTGAAGAGAGTGTGTTCCCATGATGGTTTAACAGGCAGTGGACAGGTTACCAGGTGAACAGTGTAAGTGAGGAGAGTGAGTTCCCCTGATGGTTCAATACAAACAGGACATGTCAACAGGTGAACAGTATAAGTGAGGAGAGTCTGTTCCCCTGATGGTTTAATATACACGGGACATGTTACCAGGTGAACAGTATAAGTGAGGAGAGAGCTTTCCCCTGATGGTTTAATATACACGGGACATGTTACCAGGTGAACAGTATAAGTGAGGAGAGTGTGTTCCCCTGATGGTTTAATATACACGGGGAATGTTACCAGGTGAACAGTATAATGAGGAGAGTGAGTTCCCCTGATGTTTTAATATACACGGGACATGTTACCAGGTGAACAGTAGAAGTGAGGAGAGTTTGTTGCACTGATTGTTTAATACTGATGGGACATGTTACCAGGTGAACAGTATAAGTGAGGAGAGTGTGTTCCCTGATGGTTTAATATACACGGGACATATTACCAGATGAACAGTATAAGTGAGGAGAGTGTGTTCCCCTGATTCTTTAATACTGACGGGACATGTTACCAGGTGAACAGTCGAAGTGAGGAGAGTGTGTTCCCCTGATGGTTTAATAAACACGGGACATGTTACCAGGTGAACAGTGTAAGTGAGGAGAGTGTGTTCCCCTGATGGTTTAATATACACGGGACATGTTACCAGGTGAACAGTATAAGTGAGGAGAGTGTGTTCCCCTGATGGTTTAATATACACGGGACATGTTACCAGGTGAACAGTATAAGTGAGGAGAGTGTGTTCCCCTGATTGTTTAATGCACACAGGACATGTCACCAGGTGAACAGTATAAGTGAGGAGTGTGTGCTCCCCTGATGTTTTAATATACACGGGACATGTTACCAGGTGAACAGTAGAAGTGAGGAGAGTGTGTTCCTCTGATGGTTTAATACACACGGGACATGTCACCAGGATAACAGTATAAGTGAGGAGAGTGTGTTCCCCTGATGTTTTAATACACACAGGACATGTTGCCAGGTGAACAGTATAAGTGAGGAGAGTGTGCTCCCCTGATGGTTTAATACACACAGGACATGTTACCAGGTGCACAGTATAAGTGAGGAGAGTGTGCTCCCCTGATGGTTTAATACACACATGACATGTTACCAGGTGAACAGTATAAGTGAGGAGAGTGTGTTCCCCTGATGGTTTAATACACACGGGACATGTTACCAGGTGAACAGTAGAAGTGAGGAGATTTTGTTGCCCTCATGGTTTAACACGCACGGGACATGTTACCCGGTGAACAGTATAAGTGAGGAGAATGAGTTCCCCTGATTGTTTAATACATAAGGGACATGTTACCAGGTGAACTGTATAAGTGAGGAGAGTGAGTTCCCCTGATTGTTTAATACTGACGGGACATGTCACATGGTGAACAGAATAAGTGGGGAGAGTGAGTTCTCCTGATGGTTTAATATACATGGGACATGTCACAAGGTGAAGAGTATAAGTGAGGAGAGTGTGTTCCCCTGATGGTTTAAAACTGACGGGACATGTCACCAGGTGAACAGTATAAGTGAGGAGAGTGTGTTCCCCTGATGCTTTAATATATACAGGACATGTTACCAGGCGAACAGTATAAGTGAGGAGAGTGTGTTCCCCTGATTGTTTAATGCACACAGGACATGTTACCAGGTGAACAGTGCAAGTGAGGAGAGTGTGTTCCCCTGATGGTTTAATAAACACGGGACATGTTACCAGGTGAACAGTATAAGTGAGGAGAGTGTGTTCCCCTGATTGTTTAATACTGACGGGACATGTAACCAGGTGAACAGTATAAGTGAGGAGAGTGTGTTCCCCTGATGCTTTAATATACACAGGACATTTTACCAGGCGAACAGTGCAAGTGAGGACAGTGTGTTCCCCTGATGGTTTAATAAACCCGGGACATGTTACCAGGTGAAGAGTATAAGTGAGGAGAGTTTGTTGCCATGATTGTTTAATACTGACGGGACATGTTACCCGTTGAACAGTATAAGTGAGGAGAGTGTGTTCCCCTGATGGTTTAATACACACAGGACATGTTACCAGGTGAACAGTAGAAGTGAGGAGAGTGTGTTCCCCTGATTGTTTAATACACACGGGACATGTTGCCAGGTGAATAGTAGAAGTGAGGAGAGTGTGTTCCTCTGATGGTTTAATATACACGGGACATGTCACTAGGTGAACAGTATAAGTGAGGAGAGTGTGTTCCCCTGCATTGTTTAATACTGACAGGACATTTCACCAGTTGATCAGTATAAGTGAGGAGAGTGTGTTCCCCTGATTGTTTAATACACACGGGACATGTTACCAGGTGAAGAGTATAAGTGAGGAGAGTTTGTTGCCATGATTGTTTAATACTGACGGGACATGTTACCCGTTGAAGAGTATAAGTGAGGAGAGTGTGTTCCCCTGATGGTTTAATACACACAGGACATGTTACCAGGTGAACAGTAGAATTGAGGAGAGTGTGTTCCCCTGATTGTTTAATACACACGGGACATGTTGCCAGGTGAATAGTAGAAGTGAGGAGAGTGTGTTCCTCTGATGGTTTAATATACACGGGACATGTCACTAGGTGAACAGTATAAGTGAGGAGAGTGTGTTCCCCTGATTGTTTAATACTGACGGGACATGTCACCAGGCGAACTGTATAAGTGAGGAGAGTGTGTTTCTCTGATTGTTTAATGCACACAGGACATGTCACTACGTGAACAGTATAAGTGAGGAGAGTGTGCTCCCCTTATGGTTTAATATACACGGGACATGTTACCACGTGAACAGCATAAGTGAGGAGAGTGTGTTCCCCTGATGGTTTAATACACACGGGACATGTTACCAGGTGAAGAGTATAAGTGAGGAGAGTTTGTTGCCATGATTGTTTAATACTGACGGGACATGTTACCCGTTGAACAGTATAAGTGAGGAGAGTGTGTTCCCCTGATGGTTTAATACACACAGGACATGTTACCAGGTGAACAGTAGAATTGAGGAGAGTGTGTTCCCCTGATTGTTTAATACACACGGGACATGTTGCCAGGTGAATAGTAGAAGTGAGGAGAGTGTGTTCCTCTGATGGTTTAATATACACGGGACATGTCACTAGGTGAACAGTATAAGTGAGGAGAGTGTGTTCCCCTGATTGTTTAATACTGACGGGACATGTCACCAGGCGAACTGTATAAGTGAGGAGAGTGTGTTTCTCTGATTGTTTAATGCACACAGGACATGTCACTACGTGAACAGTATAAGTGAGGAGAGTGTGCTCCCCTTATGGTTTAATATACACGGGACATGTTACCACGTGAACAGCATAAGTGAGGAGAGTGTGTTCCCCTGATGGTTTAATACACACGGGACATGTTACCAGCTGAACAGTAGAAGTGAGGAGAGTTTGTTGCCCTGATTGTTTAATACTGACGGGACATGTTACCAGGTGAACATTATAGGTGAGGAGAGTGTGTTCCCCTGATGGTTTAATACACACAGGACATGTTACCAGGTGAAAAGTATAAGTGAGGAGAGTGTGTTCCCCCAATGGTTTAATACACACAGGACATGTTACCAGGTGAAAAGTATAAGTGAGGAGAGTGTGTTACCCTGATGCTTTAATAAACACGGGACATGTTACCATTTGAACAGTATAAGTGAGGAGATTGTGTTCCCCTGATTGTTTAATACTGACGGGACATGTAACCAGGTGAACAGTATCAGTGAGGAGAGTGTGTTCCCCTGATAGTTTAATACTGACGGGACATGTTGCCAGGTGAACAGCATAAGTGAGGAGAGTGTGTTTTCCTGATGTTTTAATACACACGGGACATGTTACCAGGTGAACAGTGTAACTGAGGAGAGTGTGTTCCCCTGATTGTTTAATACTGAAGGGACATTTCACCAGGTGAACAGTATAAGTGAGGAGAGTGTGTTCCCCTGATGGTTTAATATACACAGGACATGCTTCCAGGAGAACAGTTTAAGTGAGGAGAGCGTGTTCCCCTGATTCTTTAATACATAAGGGACATGTTACCAGGCGAACAGTATAAGTGAAGAGAGTGTGTTCCCCTGATTGTTTAATACTGACGGGACATGTCACATGGTGAACAGTATAAGTGGGGAGAGTGAGTTCCCCTGATTGTTTAATATACACGGGACATGTCACCAGGAGAACAGAATAAGTGAGGAGAGTGTGTTCCCCTGATTGTTTAATGCTGACTGGACATGTCACCAGGTGAACAGTATAAGTGAGGAGAGTGTGTTCCCCTGATGGTTTAAAACTGACGGGACATGTCACCAGGTGAACAGTATAAGTGAGGAGAGTGTCTTCCCCTGATTGTTTAATACTGACGGGGCATGTTACCAGGTGAACAGCATAAGTGAGGAGAGTGTGCTCCCCTGATGTTTTAATATACACGGGACATGTTACCAGGTGAACAGTAGAAGTGAGGAGAGTTTGTTGCCCTGATTGTTTAATACTGACGGAACATGTTACCAGGTGAACAGTATAAGTGAGGAGAGTGTGTTCCCCTGATGGTTTAATACACTCAGGACATGTTACCAGGTGAACAGTATATGTGAGGAGAGTGTATTCCCCTGATTCTTTAATAGTAACGGGGCATGTTACCAGGTGAGCTGTATAAGTGAGGAGAGTGTGTTCCCCTGATTGTTTAATACTGACGGGACATGTCACCAGCCGAACAGTATAAGTGAGGAGAGTGAGTTCCCCGGATTGTTTAATATACACGGGACATGTCACCAGGCGAACAGTATAAATTAGGAGAGTGTGTTCCCCTGATTGTTTAATGCACACAGGACATGTCACTAGGTGAACAGTATAAGTGAGGAGAGTGTGTTCCCCTGATTGTTTAATATACACAGGACATGTTACCACGTGAACAGCATAAGTGAGGAGAGTGTGTTCCCCTGATGGTTTAATACACACGGGACATGTTACCAGGTGAACAGTAGAAGTGAGGAGAGTTTGTTGCCCTGATTGTTTAATACTGACGGGACATGTTACCAGGTGAACAGTATAAGTGAGGAGATTGTGTTCCCCTGATGGTTTAATAAACACGGGACATGTTACCATTTGAACAGTATAAGTGAGGAGATTGTGTTCCCATGATTGTTTAATACTGATGGGACCTGTTGCCAGGTGAACAGTATAAGCGAGGAGAGTGTGATCCCCAGATGGTTTAATATGCACAGGACATGCTTCCAGGAGAACAGTTTTAGTGAGGAGAGTGTGTTCCCCTGATGGTTTAATATACACTGGACATGTTACCAGGTGAGCAGTATAAGTGAGGAGAGCGTGTTCCCCTGATTCTTTAATACATAAGGGACATGTTACCAGGCGAACAGTATAAGTGAGGAGAGTGTGTTCCCCTGATGGTTTAAAACTGACGGGACATGTCACCAGGTGAACAGTATAAGTGAGGAGAGTATGTTCCCCTGATGCTTTAATATACACAGGACATGTTACCAGGCGAACAGTATAAGTGAGGAGAGTGTGTTCCCCTGATTGTTTAATGCACACAGGACATGTTACCAGGTGAACAGTATAAGTGAGGAGAGTGTCTACCCCTGATTGTTTAATATACCCGGGACATGTCAGCAGGTGAACAGTATAAGTGAGGAGAGTGTGTTCCCCTGATTGTTTAATACACACGGGACATGTTACCAGGTGAACAGTATAAGTGAGGAGTGTGTGTTCCCCTGATGGTTTAATATACCCGGGACATGTCAGCAGGTGAACAGTATAAGTGAGGAGAGTGTGTTCCCCTGATTGTTTAATATACACAGGACATGTTACCACGTGAACAGCATAAGTGAGGAGAGTGTGTTTTCCTGATGGTTTAATACACACGGGACATGTTACCAGGTGATCAGTGTAAGTGAGGAGAGTTTGTTGCCCTGATTGTTTTATACTGACAGGACATGTTACCAGGTGAACAGTATAAGTGAGGAGAGTGTGTTCCCCTGATGGTTTAATATACCCGGGACATGTCAGCAGGTGAACAGTATAAGTGAGGAGAGTGTGTTCCCCTGATGGTTTAATATACACGGGACATGTTACCAGGTGAACAGGATTAGTGAGGAGAGTGTGTTCCCCTGATTGTTTAATACACACGGGACATGTTACCAGGTGAACAGTATAAGTGAGGAGAGTGTGTTCCCCTGATGGTTTAATATACCCGGGACATGTCAGCAGGTGAACAGTATAAGTGAGGAGAGTGTGTTCCCCTGATGGTTTAATACACACAGGACATGTTACCAGGTGAACAGTATATGTGAGGAGAGTGTGTTCCCCTGATTCTTTAATACACAAGGGACATGTTACCAGGTGAACAGTAGAAGTGAGGAGAGTGTGTTCCTCTGATGGTTTAATACTGACTGGACATTTCACCAGTTGAGCAGCATAAGTGAGGAGAGTGTGATCCCCTGATTGTTTAATACACACGGGACATGTCACCAGGTGAACTGTATAAGTGAGGAGAGTGTGTTCCCCTGATTGTTTAATGCACACAGGACATGTCACCACGCGAACAGTATAAGTGAGGAGAGTGTGTTCCACTGATTGTTTAATACACACGGGACATGTTACCAGGTGAACAGTAGAAGTGAGGAGAGTTTGTTGCCCTGATTGTTTAATACTGACGGGACATGTTACCAGGTGAACAGTATAAGTGAGGAGATTGTGTTCCCCTGATGGTTTAATAAACACGGGACATGTTACCTTTTGAACAGTATAAGTGAGGAGATTGTGTTCCCATGATTGTTTAATACTGATGGGACCTGTTGCCAGGTGAACAGTATAAGCGAGGAGAGTGTTTTCCTGATGTTTTAACACGCACGGGACATGTTACCAGGTGAACAGTTTTAGTGAGGAGAGTGTGATCCCCAGATGGTTTAATATGCACAGGACATGCTTCCAGGAGAACAGTTTTAGTGAGGAGAGTGTGTTCCCCTGATGGTTTAATATACACTGGACATGTTACCAGGTGAGCAGTATAAGTGAGGAGAGCGTGTTCCCCTGATTATTTAATACATAAGGGACATGTTACCAGGCGAACAGTATAAGTGAGGAGAGTGTGTTCCCCTGATGGTTTAAAACTGACGGGACATGTCACCAGGTGAACAGTATAAGTGAGGAGAGTATGTTCCCCTGATGCTTTAAAATACACAGGACATGTTACCAGGCGAACAGTATAAGTGAGGAGATTGTGTTCCCCTGATTGTTTAATGCACACAGGACATGTTACCAGGTGAACAGTATAAGTGAGGAGAGTGTCTTCCCCTGATTGTTTAATATACCCGGGACATGTCAGCAGGTGAACAGTATAAGTGAGGAGAGTGTGTTCCCCTGATTGTTTAATACACACGGGACATGTTTCCAGGTGAACAGTATAAGTGAGGAGTGTGTGTTCCCCTGATGGTTTAATATACCCGGGACATGTCAGCAGGTGAACAGTATAAGTGAGGAGAGTGTGTTCCCCTGATTGTTTAATATACACAGGACATGTTACCACGTGAACAGCATAAGTGAGGAGAGTGTGTTTTCCTGATGGTTTAATACACACGGGACATGTTACCAGGTGAACAGTATAAGTGAGGAGAGTTTGTTGCCCTGATTGTTTTATACTGACAGGACATGTTACCAGGTGAACAGTATAAGTGAGGAGAGTGTGTTCCCCTGATGGTTTAATATACCCGGGACATGTCAGCAGGTGAAGAGGAGAAGTGAGGAGAGTGTGTTCCCCTGACGGTTTAATATACACGGGACATGTCACCAGGAGAACAGAATAAGTGAGGAGAGTGTGTTCCCCTGATTGTTTAATGCTGACTGGACATGTCACCAGGTGAACAGTATAAGTGAGGAGAGTGTGTTCCCCTGATGGTTTAAAACTGACGGGACATGTCACCAGGTGAACAGTATAAGTGAGGAGAGTGTCTTCCCCTGATTGTTTAATACTGACGGGGCATGTTACCAGGTGAACAGTATAAGTGAGGAGAGTGTGCTCCCCTGATGTTTTAATATACACGGGACATGTTACCAGGTGAACAGTAGAAGTGAGGAGAGTTTGTTGCCCTGATTGTTTAATACTGACGGAACATGTTACCAGGTGAACAGTATAAGTGAGGAGAGTGTGTTCCCCTGATGGTTTAATATACTCAGGACATGTTACCAGGTGAACAGTATATGTGAGGAGAGTGTGTTCCCCTGATTCTTTAATAGTAACGGGGCATGTTACCAGGTGAACTGTATAAGTGAGGAGAGTGTGTTCCCCTGATTGTTTAATACTGACGGGACATGTCACCAGCCGAACAGTATAAGTGAGGAGAGTGAGTTCCCCGGATTGTTTAATATACACGGGACATGTCACCAGGCGAACAGTATAAATTAGGAGAGTGTGTTCCCCTGATTGTTTAATGCACACAGGACATGTCACTAGGTGAACAGTATAAGTGAGGAGAGTGTGTTCCCCTGATTGTTTAATATACACAGGACATGTTACCACGTGAACAGCATAAGTGAGGAGAGTGTGTTCCCCTGATGGTTTAATACACACGGGACATGTTACCAGGCGAACAGTAGAAGTGAGGAGAGTTTGTTGCCCTGATTGTTTAATACTGACGGGACATGTTACCAGGTGAACAGTATAAGTGAGGAGATTGTGTTCCCCTGATGGTTTAATAAACACGGGACATGTTACCATTTGAACAGTATAAGTGAGGAGATTGTGTTCCCATGATTGTTTAATACTGATGGGACCTGTTGCCAGGTGAACAGTATAAGCGAGGAGAGTGTGATCCCCAGATGGTTTAATATGCACAGGACATGCTTCCAGGAGAACAGTTTTAGTGAGGAGAGTGTGTTCCCCTGATGGTTTAATATACACTGGACATGTTACCAGGTGAGCAGTATAAGTGAGGAGAGCGTGTTCCCCTGATTCTTTAATACATAAGGGACATGTTACCAGGCGAACAGTATAAGTGAGGAGAGTGTGTTCCCCTGATGGTTTAAAACTGACGGGACATGTCACCAGGTGAACAGTATAAGTGAGGAGAGTATGTTCCCCTGATGCTTTAATATACACAGGACATGTTACCAGGCGAACAGTATAAGTGAGGAGAGTGTGTTCCCCTGATTGTTTAATGCACACAGGACATGTTACCAGGTGAACAGTATAAGTGAGGAGAGTGTCTACCCCTGATTGTTTAATATACCCGGGACATGTCAGCAGGTGAACAGTATAAGTGAGGAGAGTGTGTTCCCATGATTGTTTAATACACACGGGACATGTTACCAGGTGAACAGTATAAGTGAGGAGTGTGTGTTCCCCTGATGGTTTAATATACCCGGGACATGTCAGCAGGTGAACAGTATAAGTGAGGAGAGTGTGTTCCCCTGATTGTTTAATATACACAGGACATGTTACCACGTGAACAGCATAAGTGAGGAGAGTGTGTTTTCCTGATGGTTTAATACACACGGGACATGTTACCAGGTGAACAGTGTAAGTGAGGAGAGTTCGTTGCCCTGATTGTTTTATACTGACAGGACATGTTACCAGGTGAACAGTATAAGTGAGGAGAGTGTGTTCCCCTGATGGTTTAATATACCCGGGACATGTCAGCAGGTGAACAGTATAAGTGAGGAGAGTGTGTTCCCCTGATGGTTTAAAATACACGGGACATGTTACCAGGTGAACAGGATTAGTGAGGAGAGTGTGTTCCCCTGATTGTTTAATACACACGGGACATGTTACCAGGTGAACAGTATAAGTGAGGAGAGTGTGTTCCCCTGATGGTTTAATATACCCGGGACATGTCAGCAGGTGAACAGTATAAGTGAGGAGAGTGTGTTCCCCTGATGGTTTAATACACACAGGACATGTTACCAGGTGAACAGTATATGTGAGGAGAGTGTGTTCCCCTGATTCTTTAATACACAAGGGACATGTTACCAGGTGAACAGTAGAAGTGAGGAGAGTGTGTTCCTCTGATGGTTTAATACTGACTGGACATTTCACCAGTTGAGCAGTATAAGTGAGGAGAGTGTGTTCCCCTGATTGTTTAATACACACGGGACATGTCACCAGGTGAACTGTATAAGTGAGGAGAGTGTGTTCCCCTGATTGTTTAATGCACACAGGACATGTCACCACGCGAACAGTATAAGTGAGGAGAGTGTGTTCCACTGATGGTTTAATGCACACGGGACATGTTACCAGGTGAACAGTAGAAGTGAGGAGAGTTTGTTGCCCTGATTGTTTAATACTGACGGGACATGTTACCAGGTGAACAGTATAAGTGAGGAGATTGTGTTCCCCTGATGGTTTAATAAACACGGGACATGTTACCTTTTGAACAGTATAAGTGAGGAGATTGTGTTCCCATGATTGTTTAATACTGATGGGACCTGTTACCAGGTGAACAGTATAAGCGAGGAGAGTGTTTTCCTGATGTTTTAACACGCACGGGACATGTTACCAGGTGAACAGTTTTAGTGAGGAGAGTGTGATCCCCAGATGGTTTAATATGCACAGGACATGCTTCCAGGAGAACAGTTTTAGTGAGGAGAGTGTGTTCCCCTGATGGTTTAATATACACTGGACATGTTACCAGGTGAGCAGTATAAGTGAGGAGAGCGTGTTCCCCTGATTCTTTAATACATAAGGGACATGTTACCAGGCGAACAGTATAAGTGAGGAGAGTGTGTTCCCCTGATGGTTTAAAACTGACGGGACATGTCACCAGGTGAACAGTATAAGTGAGGAGAGTATGTTCCCCTGATGCTTTAATATACACAGGACATGTTACCAGGCGAACAGTATAAGTGAGGAGATTGTGTTCCCCTGATTGTTTAATGCACACAGGACATGTTACCAGGTGAACAGTATAAGTGAGGAGAGTGTCTTCCCCTGATTGTTTAATATACCCGGGACATGTCAGCAGGTGAACAGTATAAGTGAGGAGAGTGTGTTCCCCTGATTGTTTAATACACACGGGACATGTTACCAGGTGAACAGTATAAGTGAGGAGTGTGTGTTCCCCTGATGGTTTAATATACCCGGGACATGTCAGCAGGTGAACAGTATAAGTGAGGAGAGTGTGTTCCCCTGATTGTTTAATATACACAGGACATGTTACCACGTGAACAGCATAAGTGAGGAGAGTGTGTTTTCCTGATGGTTTAATACACACGGGACATGTTACCAGGTGAACAGTATAAGTGAGGAGAGTTTGTTGCCCTGATTGTTTTATACTGACAGGACATGTTACCAGGTGAACAGTATAAGTGAGGAGAGTGTGTTCCCCTGATGGTTTAATATACCCGGGACATGTCAGCAGGTGAACAGTATAAGTGAGGAGAGTGTGTTCCCCTGATGGTTTAATATACACGGGACATGTTACCAGGTGAACAGGATTAGTGAGGAGAGTGTGTTCCCCTGATTGTTTAATACACACGGGACATGTTACCAGGTGAACAGTATAAGTGAGGAGAGTGTGTTCCCCTGATGGTTTAATATACCCGGGACATGTCAGCAGGTGAACAGTATAAGTGAGGAGAGTGTGTTCCCCTGATGGTTTAATACACACAGGACATGTTACCAGGTGAACAGTATATGTGAGGAGAGTGTGTTCCCCTGATTCTTTAATACGCAAGGGACATGTTACCAGGTGAACAGTAGAAGTGAGGAGAGTGTGTTCCTCTGATGGTTTAATACTGACTGGACATTTCACCAGTTGAGCAGTATAAGTGAGGAGAGTGTGTTCCCCTGATTGTTTAATACACACGGGACATGTCACCAGGTGAACTGTATAAGTGAGGAGAGTGTGTTCCCCTGATTGTTTAATGCACACAGGACATGTCACCACGCGAACAGTTTAAGTGAGGAGAGTGTGTTCCCCTGATGGTTTAATACACACGGGACATGTTACCAGGTGAACAGTAGAAGTGAGGAGAGTTTGTTGCCCTGATTGTTTAATACTGATGGGACATGTAACCAGGTGAACAGTATCAGTGAGGAGAGTGTTTTCCTGATGTTTAAATACGCACGGGACATGTTACCAGGTGAACAGTTTTAGTGAGGAGAGTGTGATCCCCAGATTGTTTAATACAAACGGGACATCTTACCAGGTGAACAGTATAAGTGAGCAGAGTGTGTTCCCCTGATTGTTTTTTATACATGGGACCTGTCACCAGGTGAACAGTATAAGTGAGGAGAGTGTGTTCCCCTGATTGTTTTTTATAGACGGGACATGTAACCAGGTGAACAGTATAAGTGAGGAGAGTGTGTTCCCCGGATGGTTTAAAACATACGGGACATGTTACCAGGTGAACAGTATAAGTGAGGAGAGTGTGTTCCCCAGATTGTTTAATACACACGGGTCATGTTACCAGGTAAACAGTACAGGTGAGGAGACTGTGTTCCTTTGATGGTTTAATATACACGGGACATCTTACCAGGTGAACAGTATAAGTGAGGAGAGTGTGTTCCCCAGATTGTTTAATACACACGGGTCATGTTATCAGGTTAACAGTACAGGTGAGGAGACTGTGTTCCTTTGACGGTTTAATATACAAGGGACATGTTACCAGGTGAACAGTATAAGTGAGGAGAGTGTGTTCCCCAGATTGTTTAGTACACACGGGACATGTTGCCAGGTGAACAGGTATAAGTTAGGAGAGTGTGTTCCCCAGATTGTTTAATACACACGGGTCATGTTACCAGGTTAACAGTACAGGTGAGGAGACTGTGTTCCTTTGATGGTTTAATATACAAGGGACATGTTACCAGGTGAACAGTATAAGTGAGCAGAGTGTGTTCCCCTGATGGTTTAAGACACACAGGACATGTTACCAGGTGAAAAGTATGAGTGAGGAGAGTGTGTACCCTGATGGTTTAATACACAAAGGACATGGCTTTAGGTGAACAGTATAAGTGAGGAGTGTGTGTTCCCCTGATGGCTTAATATACACGGGGCATGTTGCCAGGTGAACTGTATAAGTGAGGAGAGTGTGTTCCCCTGATGGTTTAATATACATGGGGCATGATGCCAGGTGAACAGTATAACTGAGGAGAGTTAGTTCCCCTGATTGTTTAATACACGCAGGACATGTTACCAGGTGAACAGTATGAGTGGGGAGAGTATGTTCCCCTGATGGTTTAATATACTCAGGACATGCTTCCAGGAGAACAGTTTTAGTGAGGAGACTGTGTTCCCCTGATGGTTTAATATACACGGGACATGTTACCAGGTGAACAGGAAGACGAGGAGAGTGTTTTCCCCTGATTGTTTAATATACACGGGACACGTTACCAGGTGAACAGTATAAGTGTGGAGATTGTGTTCCCCTGATTGTTCAATTTACACGGGACGTTTTACCAGGTGAACAGTATAAGTGAGGAGAGTGTGTTCCCCTGATGGTTTAATATACACGGAACATGTTACCAGGTGAACAGTATCAGTGAGGAGATTGTGTTCCCCTGATGGTTTCAAACACATGGGACATGTCACCAGGCGAACAGTATAAGTGAGGAGATTGTGTTCCCCTGATGGTTTAAGACACACGGGACATGTTAGCAGGCGAACAGTATAAGTGAGGAGAGTGTGTTCCTCTGATGTTTTAATACACACGGGACATGTTACCAGGTGAACAGTATAAGTGAGCATAGTGTGTTCCCCTGATTGTTTAATACACACGGGACATGTTACCAGGTGAGCAGTATAAGTGAGGAGAGTGTGTTCCCCTGAATGTTTAATGCACACTGGACATGTTACCAGGTGAACAGTATAAGTGAGGAGAGTGTTTTCCCCTGATAGTTTAATACACACGGGACATGTTACCAGGTGAACAGTATAAGTGAGGAGAGTGTGTTCCCTGATGGTTTAATACACACGGGACATGTTACCAGGTGAAGAGTATAAGTGAGGAGAGTGTGTTCCCCTGATTGTTTAATACACACAGGACATGTTACCAGTTGAACAGTATAAGTGAGGAGAGTGTGTTCCCCTGATTGTTTAATACACACAGGACATTTCACCAGATGAACAGTATAAGTGAGGAGACTGTGTTCCACTGATGGTTTAATATACACGGGACATCTTCCCAGGTGAACAGTATAAGTGAGCAGAGTGTGTTCCCCTGATTGTTTAATACACAAGGGACATGTTACCAGGTGAACAGTATAAGTGAGGAGAGTGTTTTCCCCTGATTGTTTAATACACAAGGGACATGTTACCAGGTGAACAGTATAAGTGAGGAGAGTGTGTTCCCCTGATTGTTTAATACACAAGGGACTTGTCACCAGGTGAACAGTATAAGTGAGGAGAGTGTGTTCCCCTGATTGTTTAATACACACAGGACATGTTACCAGGTGAACAGTATAAGTGAGGAGAGTGTGTTCCCCTGATTGTTTAATACACACAGGACATTTCACCAGATGAACAGTATAAGTGAGGAGACTGTGTTCCACTGATGGTTTAATATACTCAGGACATGCTTCCAGGAGAACAGTTTTAGTGAGGAGACTGTGTTCCCCTGATGGTTTAATATACACGGGACATGTCACTAGGCGAACAGTATAAGTGAGGAGATTGTGTTCCCCTGATGGTTTAAGACAGACGGGACATGTTAGCAGGCGAACAGTATAAGTGAGGAGAGTGTGTTCCCCTGATGTTTTAATACAGACGGGACATGTTACCAGGTGAACAGTAAACGTGAGGAGAGTGTGTTCCCCTAATGTTTTAATAGATACGGGACATGTTACCAGGTGAACAGTATAAGTCAGGAGAGTGTGTTTCGCTGATGTTTTAATACACACGGTACATGTTACCAGGTGAACAGTATAAGTGAGCAGAGTGTGTTCCCCTGATTGTTTAATACACACGGGACATGTTACCAGGTGAACAGTATAAGTGAGGCAAGTGTGTTCCCCAGATTGTTTAATATACGCGGGACATGTTACCAGGTGAGCAGTATAAGTGAGGAGAGTGTGTTCCCCTGATTGTTTAATACACACTGAACATGTTACCAGCTGAAGAGTATAAGTGAGGAGAGTGTGTTCCCCTGATTGCTTAATACACACTGGACATGTTACCAGGTGAACAGTATAAGTGAGGAGATTGTGTTCCCCTGATGGTTTAATACACACGGGACATGTTACCAGTTGAACAGTATAAGTGAGGAGAGTGTGTTCCCCTGATTGTTTAATATACACAGGACATGTTACCAGGTGAACAGTATAAGTGAGGAGATTGTGTTCCCCTGATGGTTTAATACACACGGGACATGTTAGCAGGTGAAGAGTATAAGTGAGGAGAGTGTGTTCCCCTGATTGTTTAATACACACAGGTCATGTTACCAGGTGAACAGTATAAGTGAGGAGACTGTGTTCCACTGATGGTTTAATATACACGGGACATCTTCCCAGGTGAACAGTATAACTGAGCAGAGTGTGTTCCCCTGATTGTTTAATACACAAGGGACATGTTACCAGGTGAACAGTATAAGTGAGCAGAGTGTTTTCCCCTGATTGTTTTTTATACACAGGACATGTTACCAGGTGAACAGTATAAGTGAGGAGACTGTGTTCCACTGATGGTTTAATATACACGGGACATCTTCCCAGGTGAACAGTATAAGTGAGGAGAGTGTGTTCCCCTGATTGTTTAATACTCACGGGACATGTTACCAGGTGAACAGTATAAGTGAGGAGAGGGTGTTCCCCTGATGTTTTAATACACACGAAACATGTTACCAGGTGATCAGTATAAGTGAGGCGAGTGTGTTCCCCTAATGTTTTAATAGACACGGGACAAGTTACCAGGTGATCAGTATAAGTGAGGCGAGTGTGTTCCCCAGATTGTTTAATATACACAGGACATGTTACCAGGTGAACAGTATAAGTGAGGAGAGTGTGTTTCGCTGATGTTTTAATACACACGGGACATGTTACCAGGTGAACAGTATAAGTGAGGCGAGTGTGTTCCCCAGATTGTTTAATATACACGGGACATGTTACCAGTTGAACAGTATAAGTGAGCAGAGTGTGTTTCGCTGATGTTTTAATACACAAGGGACATGTTACCAGGTGAACAGTATAAGTGAGGCGAGTGTGTTCCCCTGATTGTTTAATACACACGGGACATGTTACCAGGTGAACAGTATAAGTGAGCAGAGTGTGTTTCGCTGATGTTTTAATACACAAGGGACATGTTACCAGGTGAACAGTATAGGTGAGGAGAGTGTGTTCCCCAGATTGTTTAATATACACGGGACATGTTACCAGGTGAACAGTTTAAGTGAGGAGAGTGTGTTCCCCAGATTGTTTAATGCACACGGGACATGTTGCCAGGTGAGCAGTATAAGTGAGGAGAGTGTGTTCCCCTGATTGTTTAATAAGCACGGGACATGTTACAAGGTGAACAGTGTAAGTGAGGAGAGTGTGTTCCCCTGATGGTTTAATATACACGAGACATGTTACCAGGTGAACAGTATAAGTGAGGAGAGTGTGTTCCCCTGATTGTTTAAAACACACGGGACATGTTACCAGGTGAACAGTATAAGTGAGGAGAGTGTGTTCCCCTGATGGTTTAATACACACTGGACATGTTACCAGGGGAACAGTATAAGTGAGGAGAGGGTGTTCCCCTGATGTTTTAATACACACGAAACATGTTACCAGGTGATCAGTATAAGTGAGGCGAGTGTGTTCCCCTAATGTTTTAATAGACACGGGACAAGTTACCAGGTGATCAGTATAAGTGAGGCGAGTGTGTTCCCCAGATTGTTTAATATACACAGGACATGTTACCAGGTGAACAGTATAAGTGAGGAGAGTGTGTTTCGCTGATGTTTTAATACACACGGGACATGTTACCAGGTGAACAGTATAAGTGAGGCGAGTGTGTTCCCCAGATTGTTTAATATACACGGGACATGTTACCAGTTGAACAGTATAAGTGAGCAGAGTGTGTTTCGCTGATGTTTTAATACACAAGGGACATGTTACCAGGTGAACAGTATAAGTGAGGCGAGTGTGTTCCCCTGATTGTTTAATACACACGGGACATGTTACCAGGTGAACAGTATAAGTGAGCAGAGTGTGTTTCGCTGATGTTTTAACACACAAGGGACATGTTACCAGGTGAACAGTATAGGTGAGGAGAGTGTGTTCCCCAGATTGTTTAATATACACGGGACATGTTACCAGGTGAACAGTTTAAGTGAGGAGAGTGTGTTCCCCAGATTGTTTAATGCACACGGGACATGTTGCCAGGTGAGCAGTATAAGTGAGGAGAGTGTGTTCCCCTGATTGTTTAATAAGCACGGGACATGTTACCAGGTGAACAGTGTAAGTGAGGAGAGTGTGTTCCCCTGATGGTTTAATATACACGAGACATGTTACCAGGTGAACAGTATAAGTGAGGAGAGTGTGTTCCCCTGATTGTTTAAAACACACGGGACATGTTACCAGGTGAACAGTGTAAGTGAGGAGAGTGTGTTCCCCTAATGGTTTAATACACACTGGACATGTTACCAGGGGAACAGTATAAGTGAGGAGATTGTGTTCCCCTGATGGTTTAATACACACGGGACATGTTACCAGTTGAACAGTATAAGTGAGGAGAGTGTGTTCCCCTGATTGTTTAATATACACAGGACATGTTACCAGGTGAACAGTATAAGTGAGGAGATTGTGTTCCCCTGATGGTTTAATACACACGGGACATGTTAGCAGGTGAAGAGTATAAGTGAGGAGAGTGTGTTCCCCTGATGGTTTAATACACACAGGACATGTTACCAGGTGAACAGTATAAGTGAGGAGAGTGTGTTCCCCTGATTGTTTAATACACACAGGACATGTTACCAGGTGAACAGTATAAGTGAGGAGACTGTGTTCCACTGATGGTTTAATATACACGGGACATCTTCCCAGGTGAACAGTATAAGTGAGCAGAGTGTGTTCCCCTGATTGTTTAATGCACAAGGGACATGTTACCAGGTGAACAGTATAAGTGAGCAGAGTGTTTTCCCCTGATTGTTTAATACACAAGGGACATGTTACCAGGTGAACAGTATAAGTGAGGAGAGTGTGTTCCCCTGATTGTTTAATACACAAGGGACTTGTCACCAGGTGAACAGTATAAGTGAGGAGAGTGTGTTCCCCTGATTGTTTAATACACACAGGACATGTTACCAGGTGAACAGTATAAGTGAGGAGAGTGTGTTCCCCTGATTGTTTAATACACACAGGACATTTCACCAGATGAACAGTATAAGTGAGGAGACTGTGTTCCACTGATGGTTTAATATACACGGGACATCTTCCCAGGTGAACAGTATAAGTGAGCAGAGTGTGTTCCCCTGATTGTTTAATACACAAGGGACATGTTACCAGGTGAACAGTATAAGTGAGGTGAGTGTTTTCCCCTGATTGTTTAATACACAAGGGACATGTTACCAGGTGAACAGTATAAGTGAGGAGAGTGTGTTCCCCTGATTGTTTAATACACAAGGGACTTGTCACCAGGTGAACAGTATAAGTGAGGAGAGTGTGTTCCCCTGATTGTTTTTTATACACAGGACATGTTACCAGGTGAACAGTATAAGGGAGCAGAGTGTGTTCCCCAGATTGTTTAATACACACGGGTCATGTTACCAGGTGAACAGTATGAGTGAGGAGAGTGTGTTCCCCTGATGGTTTAATATACTCAGGACATGCTTCCAGGAGAACAGTTTTAGTGAGGAGACTGTGTTCCCCTGATGGTTTAATATACACGGGACATGTCACCAGGCGAACAGTATAAGTGAGGAGATTGTGTTCCCCTGATGGTTTAAGACAGACGGGACATGTTAGCAGGCGAACAGTATAAGTGAGGAGAGTGTGTTCCCCTGATGTTTTAATACAGACGGGACATGTTACCAGGTGAACAGTAAACGTGAGGAGAGTGTGTTCCCCTAATGTTTTAATAGATACGGGACATGTTAGCAGGCGAACAGTATAAGTGAGGAGAGTGTGTTCCCCTGATGTTTTAATACAGACGGGACATGTTACCAGGTGAACAGTAAACGTGAGGAGAGTGTGTTCCCCTAATGTTTTAATAGATACGGTACATGTTACCAGGTGAACAGTATAAGTGAGCAGAGTGTGTTCCCCTGATTGTTTAATACACACGGGACATGTTACCAGGTGAACAGTATAAGTGAGGCAAGTGTGTTCCCCAGATTGTTTAATATACGCGGGACATGTTACCAGGTGAGCAGTATAAGTGAGGAGAGTGTGTTCCCCTGATTGTTTAATACACACTGGACATGTTACCAGGTGAAGAGTATAAGAGAGGAGAGTGTGTTCCCCTGATTGCTTAATACACACTGGACATGTTACCAGGTGAACAGTATAAGTGAGGAGATTGTGTTCCCCTGATGGTTTAATACACACGGGACATGTTACCAGTTGAACAGTATAAGTGAGGAGAGTGTGTTCCCCTGATTGTTTAATATACACAGGACATGTTACCAGGTGAACAGTATAAGTGAGGAGATTGTGTTCCCCTGATGGTTTAATACACACGGGACATGTTAGCAGGTGAAGAGTATAAGTGAGGAGAGTGTGTTCCCCTGATTGTTTAATACACACAGGACATGTTACCAGGTGAACAGTATAAGTGAGGAGACTGTGTTCCACTGATGGTTTAATATACACGGGACATCTTCCCAGGTGAACAGTATAAGTGAGCAGAGTGTGTTCCCCTGATTGTTTAATACACAAGGGACATGTTACCAGGTGAACAGTATAAGTGAGCAGAGTGTTTTCCCCTGATTGTTTTTTATACACAGGACATGTTACCAGGTGAACAGTATAAGTGAGGAGACTGTGTTCCACTGATGGTTTAATATACACGGGACATCTTCCCAGGTGAACAGTATAAGTGAGCAGAGTGTCTTCCCCTGATTGTTTAATACACAAGGGACATGTTACCAGGTGAACAGTATAAGTGAGGAAAGTGTGTTCCCCTGATTGTTTAATACACACGGGACATGTTACCAGGTGAACAGTATAAGTGAGGAGAGTGTGTTCCCCTGATTGTTTAATACTCACGGGACATGTTACCAGGTGAACAGTATAAGTGAGGAGAGGGTGTTCCCCTGATGTTTTAATACACACGAAACATGTTACCAGGTGATCAGTATAAGTGAGGCGAGTGTGTTCCCCTAATGTTTTAATAGACACGGGACAAGTTACCAGGTGATCAGTATAAGTGAGGCGAGTGTGTTCCCCAGATTGTTTAATATACACAGGACATGTTACCAGGTGAACAGTATAAGTGAGGAGAGTGTGTTTCGCTGATGTTTTAATACACACGGGACATGTTACCAGGTGAACAGTATAAGTGAGGCGAGTGTGTTCCCCAGATTGTTTAATATACACGGGACATGTTACCAGTTGAACAGTATAAGTGAGCAGAGTGTGTTTCGCTGATGTTTTAATACACAAGGGACATGTTACCAGGTGAACAGTATAAGTGAGGCAAGTGTGTTCCCCAGATTGTTTAATATACGCGGGACATGTTACCAGGTGAGCAGTATAAGTGAGGAGAGTGTGTTCCCCTGATTGTTTAATACACACTGGACATGTTACCAGGTGAAGAGTATAAGAGAGGAGAGTGTGTTCCCCTGATTGCTTAATACACACTGGACATGTTACCAGGTGAACAGTATAAGTGAGGAGATTGTGTTCCCCTGATGGTTTAATACACACGGGACATGTTACCAGTTGAACAGTATAAGTGAGGAGAGTGTGTTCCCCTGATTGTTTAATATACACAGGACATGTTACCAGGTGAACAGTATAAGTGAGGAGATTGTGTTCCCCTGATGGTTTAATACACACGGGACATGTTAGCAGGTGAAGAGTATAAGTGAGGAGAGTGTGTTCCCCTGATTGTTTAATACACACAGGACATGTTACCAGGTGAACAGTATAAGTGAGGAGACTGTGTTCCACTGATGGTTTAATATACACGGGACATCTTCCCAGGTGAACAGTATAAGTGAGCAGAGTGTGTTCCCCTGATTGTTTAATACACAAGGGACATGTTACCAGGTGAACAGTATAAGTGAGCAGAGTGTTTTCCCCTGATTGTTTTTTATACACAGGACATGTTACCAGGTGAACAGTATAAGTGAGGAGACTGTGTTCCACTGATGGTTTAATATACACGGGACATCTTCCCAGGTGAACAGTATAAGTGAGCAGAGTGTCTTCCCCTGATTGTTTAATACACAAGGGACATGTTACCAGGTGAACAGTATAAGTGAGGAAAGTGTGTTCCCCTGATTGTTTAATACACACGGGACATGTTACCAGGTGAACAGTATAAGTGAGGAGAGTGTGTTCCCCTGATTGTTTAATACTCACGGGACATGTTACCAGGTGAACAGTATAAGTGAGGAGAGGGTGTTCCCCTGATGTTTTAATACACACGAAACATGTTACCAGGTGATCAGTATAAGTGAGGCGAGTGTGTTCCCCTAATGTTTTAATAGATACGGGACAAGTTACCAGGTGATCAGTATAAGTGAGGCGAGTGTGTTCCCCAGATTGTTTAATATACACAGGACATGTTACCAGGTGAACAGTATAAGTGAGGAGAGTGTGTTTCGCTGATGTTTTAATACACACGGGACATGTTACCAGGTGAACAGTATAAGTGAGGCGAGTGTGTTCCCCAGATTGTTTAATATACACGGGACATGTTACCAGTTGAACAGTATAAGTGAGCAGAGTGTGTTTCGCTGATGTTTTAATACACAAGGGACATGTTACCAGGTGAACAGTATAAGTGAGGCGAGTGTGTTCCCCTGATTGTTTAATACACACGGGACATGTTACCAGGTGAACAGTATAAGTGAGCAGAGTGTGTTTCGCTGATGTTTTAATACACAAAGGACATGTTACCAGGTGAACAGTATAGGTGAGGAGAGTGTGTTCCCCAGATTGTTTAATATACACGGGACATGTTACCAGGTGAACAGTTTAAGTGAGGAGAGTGTGTTCCCCAGATTGTTTAATGCACACAGGACATGTTGCCAGGTGAGCAGTATAAGTGAGGAGAGTGTGTTCCCCTGATTGTTTAATAAGCACGGTACATGTTACCAGGTGAACAGTGTAAGTGAGGAGAGTGTGTTCCCCTGATGGTTTAATATACACGAGACATGTTACCAGGTGAACAGTATAAGTGAGGAGAGTGTGTTCCCCTGATTGTTTAAAACACACGGGACATGTTACCAGGTGAACAGTGTAAGTGAGGAGAGTGTGTTCCCCTGATGGTTTAATACACACTGGACATGTTACCAGGGGAACAGTATAAGTGAGGAGATTGTGTTCCCCTGATGGTTTAATACACACGGGACATGTTACCAGTTGAACAGTATAAGTGAGGAGAGTGTGTTCCCCTGATTGTTTAATATACACAGGACATGTTACCAGGTGAACAGTATAAGTGAGGAGATTGTGTTCCCCTGATGGTTTAATACACACGGGACATGTTAGCAGGTGAAGAGTATAAGTGAGGAGAGTGTGTTCCCCTGATGGTTTAATACACACAGGACATGTTACCAGGTGAACAGTATAAGTGAGGAGAGTGTGTTCCCCTGATTGTTTAATACACACAGGACATGTTACCAGGTGAACAGTATAAGTGAGGAGACTGTGTTCCACTGATGGTTTAATATACACGGGACATCTTCCCAGGTGAACAGTATAAGTGAGCAGAGTGTGTTCCCCTGATTGTTTAATGCACAAGGGACATGTTACCAGGTGAACAGTATAAGTGAGCAGAGTGTTTTCCCCTGATTGTTTAATACACAAGGGACATGTTACCAGGTGAACAGTATAAGTGAGGAGAGTGTGTTCCCCTGATTGTTTAATAGACAAGGGACTTGTCACCAGGTGAACAGTATAAGTGAGGAGAGTGTGTTCCCCTGATTGTTTAATACACACAGGACATGTTACCAGGTGAACAGTATAAGTGAGGAGAGTGTGTTCCCCTGATTGTTTAATACACACAGGACATTTCACCAGATGAACAGTATAAGTGAGGAGACTGTGTTCCACTGATGGTTTAATATACACGGGACATCTTCCCAGGTGAACAGTATAAGTGAGCAGAGTGTGTTCCCCTGATTGTTTAATACACAAGGGACATGTTACCTGGTGAACAGTATAAGTGAGGTGAGTGTTTTCCCCTGATTGTTTAATACACAAGGGACATGTTACCAGGTGAACAGTATAAGTGAGGAGAGTGTGTTCCCCTGATTGTTTAATACACAAGGGACTTGTCACCAGGTGAACAGTATAAGTGAGGAGAGTGTGTTCCCCTGATTGTTTTTTATACACAGGACATGTTACCAGGTGAACAGTATAAGGGAGCAGAGTGTGTTCCCAAGATTGTTTAATACACACGGGTCATGTTACCAGGTGAACAGTATGAGTGAGGAGAGTGTGTTCCCCTGATGGTTTAATAAACTCAGGACATGGTTCCAGGAGAACAGTTTTAGTGAGGAGACTGTGTTCCCCTGATGGTTTAATATACACGGGACATGTCACCAGGCGAACAGTATAAGTGAGGAGATTGTGTTCCCCTGATGGTTTAAGACAGACGGGACATGTTAGCAGGCGAACAGTATAAGTGAGGAGAGTGTGTTCCCCTGATGTTTTAATACAGACGGGACATGTTACCAGGTGAACAGTAAACGTGAGGAGAGTGTGTTCCCCTAATGTTTTAATAGATACGGGACATGTTACCAGGTGAACAGTATAAGTCAGGAGAGTGTGTTTCGCTGATGTTTTAATACACACGGTACATGTTACCAGGTGAACAGTATAAGTGAGCAGAGTGTGTTCCCCTGATTGTTTAATACACACGGGACATGTTACCAGGTGAACAGTATAAGTGAGGCAAGTGTGTTCCCCAGATTGTTTAATATACGCGGGACATGTTACCAGGTGAGCAGTATAAGTGAGGAGAGTGTGTTCCCCTGATTGTTTAATACACACTGGACATGTGACCAGGTGAAGAGTATAAGTGAGGAGAGTGTGTTCCCCTGATTGCTTAATACACACTGGACATGTTACCAGGTGAACAGTATAAGTGAGGAGATTGTGTTCCCCTGATGGTTTAATACACACGGGACATGTTACCAGTTGAGCAGTATAAGTGAGGAGAGTGTGTTCCCCTGATTGTTTAATATACACAGGACATGTTACCAGGTGAACAGTATAAGTGAGGAGATTGTGTTCCCCTGATGGTTTAATACACACGGGACATGTTAGCAGGTGAAGAGTATAAGTGAGGAGAGTGTGTTCCCCTGATTGTTTAATACACACAGGACATGTTACCAGGTGAACAGTATAAGTGAGGAGACTGTGTTCCACTGATGGTTTAATATACACGGGACATCTTCCCAGGTGAACAGTATAAGTGAGCAGAGTGTGTTCCCCTGATTGTTTAATACACAAGGGACATGTTACCAGGTGAACAGTATAAGTGAGAAGAGTGTTTTCCCCTGATTGTTTTTTATACACAGGACATGTTACCAGGTGAACAGTATAAGTGAGGAGACTGTGTTCCACTGATGGTTTAATATACACGGGACATCTTCCCAGGTGAACAGTATAAGTGAGCAGAGTGTCTTCCCCTGATTGTTTAATACACAAGGGACATGTTACCAGGTGAACAGTATAAGTGAGGAAAGTGTGTTCCCCTGATTGTTTAATACACACGGGACATGTTACCAGGTGAACAGTATAAGTGAGGAGAGTGTGTTCCCCTGATTGTTTAATACTCACGGGACATGTTACCAGGTGAACAGTATAAGTGAGGAGAGGGTGTTCCCCTGATGTTTTAATACACACGAAACATGTTACCAGGTGATCAGTATAAGTGAGGCGAGTGTGTTCCCCTAATGTTTTAATAGACACGGGACAAGTTACCAGGTGATCAGTATAAGTGAGGCGAGTGTGTTCCCCAGATTGTTTAATATACACAGGACATGTTACCAGGTGAACAGTATAAGTGAGGAGAGTGTGTTTCGCTGATGTTTTAATACACACGGGACATGTTACCAGGTGAACAGTATAAGTGAGGCGAGTGTGTTCCCCAGATTGTTTAATATACACGGGACATGTTACCAGTTGAACAGTATAAGTGAGCAGAGTGTGTTTCGCTGATGTTTTAATACACAAGGGACATGTTACCAGGTGAACAGTATAAGTGAGGCGAGTGTGTTCCCCTGATTGTTTAATACACACGGGACATGTTACCAGGTGAACAGTATAAGGGAGCAGAGTGTGTTTCGCTGATGTTTTAATACACAAGGGACATGTTACCAGGTGAACAGTATAGGTGAGGAGAGTGTGTTCCCCAGATTGTTTAATATACACGGGACATGTTACAAGGTGAACAGTTTAAGTGAGGAGAGTGTGTTCCCCAGATTGTTTAATGCACACGGGACATGTTGCCAGGTGAGCAGTATAAGTGAGGAGAGTGTGTTCCCCTGATTGTTTAATAAGCACGGGACATGTTACCAGGTGAACAATGTAAGTGAGGAGAGTGTGTTCCCCTGATGGTTTAATATACACGAGACATGTTACCAGGTGAACAGTATAAGTGAGGAGAGTGTGTTCCCCTGATTGTTTAAAACACACGGGACATGTTACCAGGTGAACAGTGTAAGTGAGGAGAGTGTGTTCCCCTGATGGTTTAATACACACTGGACATGTTACCAGGTGAACAGTATAAGTGAGGAGATTGTGTTCCCCTGATGGTTTAATACACACGGGACATGTTACCAGTTGAACAGTATAAGTGAGGAGAGTGTGTTCCCCTGATTGTTTAATATACACAGGACATGTTACCAGGTGAACAGTATAAGTGAGGAGATTGTGTTCCCCTGATGGTTTAATACACACGGGACATGTTAGCAGGTGAAGAGTATAAGTGAGGAGAGTGTGTTCCCCTGATGGTTTAATACACGCAGGACATGTTACCATGTGAACAGTATAAGTGAGGAGAGTGTGTTCCCCTGATTGTTTAATACACACAGGACATGTTACCAGGTGAACAGTATAAGTGAGGAGACTGTGTTCCACTGATGGTTTAATATACACGGGACATCTTCCCAGGTGAACAGTATAAGTGAGCAGAGTGTGTTCCCCTGATTGTTTAATGCACAAGGGACATGTTACCAGGTGAACAGTATAAGTGAGCAGAGTGTTTTCCCCTGATTGTTTTTTATACACAGGACATGTTACCAGGTGAACAGTATAAGTGAGGAGACTGTGTTCCACTGATGGTTTAATATACACGGGACATCTTCCCAGGTGAACTGTATAAGTGAGCAGAGTGTCTTCCCCTGATTGTTTAATACACAAGGGACATGTTACCAGGTGAACAGTATAAGTGAGGAAAGTGTGTTCCCCTGATTGTTTAATACACACGGGACATGTTACCAGGTGAACAGTATAAGTGAGGAGAGTGTGTTCCCCTGATTGTTTAATACTCACGGGACATGTTACCAGGTGAACAGTATAAGTGAGGAGAGGGTGTTCCCCTGATGTTTTAATACACACGGGACATGTTACCAGGTGATCAGTATAAGTGAGGCGAGTGTGTTCCCCTAATGTTTTAATAGACACGGGACAAGTTACCAGGTGATCAGTATAAGTGAGGCGAGTGTGTTCCCCAGATTGTTTAATATACACAGGACATGTTACCAGGTGAACAGTATAAGTGAGGAGAGTGTGTTTCGCTGATGTTTTAATACACAAGGGACATGTTACCAGGTGAACAGTATAAGTGAGGCGAGTGTGTTCCCCAGATTGTTTAATATACACGGGACATGTTACCAGGTGAACAGTATAAGTGAGCAGAGTGTGTTTCGCTGATGTTTTAATACACAAGGGACATGTTACCAGGTGAACAGTATAAGTGAGGCGAGTGTGTTCCCCTGATTGTTTAATACACACGGGACATGTTACCAGGTGAACAGTATAAGTGAGCAGAGTGTGTTTCGCTGATGTTTTAATACACAAGGGACATGTTACCAGGTGAACAGTATAGGTGAGGAGAGTGTGTTCCCCAGATTGTTTAATATACACGGGACATGTTACCAGGTGAATAGTTTAAGTGAGGAGAGTGTGTTCCCCAGATTGTTTAATGCACACGGGACATGTTGCCAGGTGAGCAGTATAAGTGAGGAGAGTGTGTTCCCCTGATTGTTTAATAAGCACGGGACATGTTACCAGGTGAACAGTGTAAGTGAGGAGAGTGTGTTCCCCTGATGGTTTAATATACACGAGACATGTTACCAGGTGAACAGTATAAGTGAGGAGAGTGTGTTCCCCTGATTGTTTAAAACACACGGGACATGTTACCAGGTGAACAGTGTAAGTGAGGAGAGTGTGTTCCCCTGATGGTTTAATAGACACGAGACATGTTACCAGGTGAACAGTATAAGTGAGGAGAGGGTGTTCCCCTGATGTTTTAATACACACGGGACATGTTACCAGATGAACAGTGTAAGTGAGGAGAGTGTGTTCCCCTAATGTTTTAATAGACACGGGACAAGTTACCAGGTGAACAGTATAAGTGAGGAGAGTGTGTTCCCCTAATGTTTTAATAGACACGGGACAAGTTACCAGGTGAACAGTATAAGTGAGGCGAGTGTGTTCCCCAGATTGTTTAATATACACAGGACATGTTACCAGGTGAACAGTATAAGTGAGGAGAGTGTGTTTCGCTGATGTTTTAATACACACGGGACATGTTACCAGGTGAACAGTATAAGTGAGGCGAGTGTGTTCCCCAGATTGTTTAATATACAAGGGACATGTTACCAGGTGAACTGTATAAGTGAGCAGAGTGTGTTCCCCTGATTGTTTAATACACACGGGACATGTTGCCAGGTGAACAGTATAAGTGAGGAGAGTGTGTTTCGCTGATGTTTTATTACACACGGGACATGTTACCAGGTGAACAGTTTAAGTGAGGAGAGTGTGTTCCCCAGATTGTTTGATACACACGGGACATGTCACCAGGTGAACAGTACAAGTGAGGAGAGTGTGTTCCCCTGATTGTTTAATAAGCACGGGACATGTTTCCAGGTGAACAGTGTAAGTGAGGAGAGTGTGTTCCCCTGATGGTTTAATATACACGAGACATGTTACCAGGTGAACAGTATAAGTGAGGAGAGTGTGTTCCCCTGATTGTTTAATACACACGGGACATGTTACCAGGTGAACAGTGTAAGTGAGGAGAGTGTGTTCCCATGATGGATTAATATACACGAGACATGTTACCAGGTGAACAGTATAAGTGAGGAGAGTGTGTTCCCCTGATGGTTTAATATACACGAGACATGTTACCAGGTGAACAGTGTAAGTGAGGAGAGTGTGTTCCCCTGATGGTTTAATATACACGAGACATGTTACCAGTTGAACAGTTTAAGTTAGAAGAGTGTGTTCCCCAGATTGTTTAATATACACAGGACATGTTCCCAGGTGAGCAGTATAAGTGAGGAGAGTGTGTTCCTCTGATTGTTTAATATACACGGGACATGTTACCAGGTGAACAGTATAAGTGAGGAGAGTGTATTTCGCTGATGTTTTAATACACACGGGACATGTTACCAGGTGAACAGTTTAAGTGAGGAGAGTGTGTTTCGCTGATGTTTTAATACACACGGGACATGTTACCAGCTGAACAGTATAAGTGAGGCGAGTGTGTTCCCCAGATTGTTTAATATACACAGAACATGTTCCCAGGTGAGCAGTATAAGTGAGGAGAGTGTGTTCCTCTGATTGTTTAATATACACGGGACATGTTACCAGGTGAACAGTATAAGTGAGGAGAGTGTGTTTCGCTGATGTTTTAATACACACGGGACATGTTACCAGGTGAACAGTATAAGTGAGGCGAGTGTGTTCCCCAGATTGTTTAATATACACGGGACATGTTACCAGGTGAACAGTATAAGTGAGCTGAGTGTGTTCCCCTGATGGTTTAATATACAAGAGACATTTTAGCAGGTGAACAGTATAAGTGAGGAGAGTGTGTTCCCCAGATTGTTTAATACACACGGGACATGTTACCAGGTGAACAGTATAAGTGAGCTGAGTGTGTTCCCCTGATGGTTTAATATACACGAGACATGTTACCAGTTGAACAGTTTAAGTTAGAAGAGTGTGTTCCCCAGATTGTTTAATATACACAGGACATGTTCCCAGGTGAGCAGTATAAGTGAGGAGAGTGTGTTCCTCTGATTGTTTAATATACACGGGACATGTTACCAGGTGAACAGTATAAGTGAGGAGAGTGTATTTCGCTGATGTTTTAATACACACGGGACATGTTACCAGGTGAACAGTTTAAGTGAGGAGAGTGTGTTTCGCTGATGTTTTAATACACACGGGACATGTTACCAGCTGAACAGTATAAGTGAGGCGAGTGTGTTCCCCAGATTGTTTAATATACACAGAACATGTTCCCAGGTGAGCAGTATAAGTGAGGAGAGTGTGTTCCTCTGATTGTTTAATATACACGGGACATGTTACCAGGTGAACAGTATAAGTGAGGAGAGTGTGTTTCGCTGATGTTTTAATACACACGGGACATGTTACCAGGTGAACAGTATAAGTGAGGCGAGTGTGTTCCCCAGATTGTTTAATATACACGGGACATGTTACCAGGTGAACAGTATAAGTGAGCTGAGTGTGTTCCCCTGATGGTTTAATATACAAGAGACATTTTAGCAGGTGAACAGTATAAGTGAGGAGAGTGTGTTCCCCAGATTGTTTAATACACACGGGACATGTTACCAGGTGAACAGTATAAGTGAGCTGAGTGTGTTCCCCTGATGTTTTAATACACACGGGACATATTGCCAGGTGAACAGTATAAGTGAGGAGACTGTGTTCCACTGATCGTTTAATAGACACGGGACATGTTACCAGGTGAACAGTATAAGTGAGGAGAGGGTGTTCCCCTCATGTTTTAATACACACGGGACATTTTACCAGATGAACAGTATAAGTGAGGAGAGTGTGTTCCCCTAATGTTTTAATAGACACGGGACAAGTTAACAGGTGAACAGTATAAGTGAGGAGAGTGTGTTCCCCTGATGGTTTAATATACACAGGACATGTTCCCAGGTGAGCAGTATAATTGAGGAGAGTGTGTTCCTCTGATTGTTTAATATACACGGGACATGTTACCAGGTGAACAGTTTAAGTGAGGAGAGTGTGTTTCGCTGATGTTTTAATACACACGGGACATGTTACCTGGTGAACAGTGTAAGTGAGGAGAGTGTGTTCCCCTGATGGTTTAATATACATGAGACATGTTACCAGGTGAACAGTATAAGTGAGGTGAGTGTGTTCCCCTGATTGTTTAATACACACGGGAAATGTTACCAGGTGAACAGTGTAAGTGAGGAGAGTGTGTTCCCCTGATGGTTTAATATACACGAGACATGTTAGCAGGTGAACAGTATAAGTGAGGAGAGTGTGTTCCCCTGATTGTTTAATACACACGGGACATGTTACCAGGTGAACAGTTTAAGTTAGGAGAGTGTGTTCCCCAGATTGTTTAATATACACAGGACATGTTCCCAGGTGAGCAGTATAAGTGAGGAGAGTGTGATCCTCTGATTGTTTAATATACACAGGACATGTTACCAGGTGAACAGTATAAATGAGGAGAATGTGTTTCGCTGATGTTTTAATACACACGGGACATGTTACCAGGTGAACAGTTTAAGTGAGGAGAGTGTGTTTCGCTGATGTTTTAATACACACGGGACATGTTACCAGGTGAACAGTATAAGTGAGGCGAGTGTGTTCCCCAGATTGTTTAATATACACAGGACATGTTCCCAGGTGAGCAGTATAAGTGAGGAGAGTGTGTTCCTCTGTTTGTTTAATATACACGGGACATGTTACCAGGTGAACAGTATAAGTGAGGAGAGTGTGTTTCGCTGATGTTTTAATACACACGGGACATGTTACCAGGTGAACAGTTTAAGTGAAGAGAGTGTGTTTCGCTGATGTTTTAATACACACGGGACATGTTACCAGGTGAACAGTATAAGTGAGGCGAGCGTGTTCCCCAGATTGTTTAATATACACGGGACATGTTACCAGGTGAACCGTATAAGTGAGGAGAGTGTGTTCCCCTGTTTGTTTAATACACACGGGACATGTTACCAGGTGAACAGTATAAGTGAGCAGATTGTGTTTCGCTGATGTTTTAATACACAAGGGACATGTTACCAGGTGAACAGTATAAGTGAGGCGAGTGTGTTCCCCTGATTGTTTAATACACACGGGACATGTTACCAGGTGAACAGTATAAGTGAGCAGAGTGTGTTTCGCTGATGTTTTAATACACAAGGGACATGTTACCAGGTGAACAGTATAGGTGAGGAGAGTGTGTTCCCCAGATTGTTTAATATACACGGGACATGTTACCAGGTGAATAGTTTAAGTGAGGAGAGTGTGTTCCCCAGATTGTTTAATGCACACGGGACATGTTGCCAGGTGAGCAGTATAAGTGAGGAGAGTGTGTTCCCCTGATTGTTTAATAAGCACGGGACATGTTACCAGGTGAACAGTGTAAGTGAGGAGAGTGTGTTCCCCTGATGGTTTAATATACACGAGACATGTTACCAGGTGAACAGTATAAGTGAGGAGAGTGTGTTCCCCTGATTGTTTAAAACACACGGGACATGTTACCAGGTGAACAGTGTAAGTGAGGAGAGTGTGTTCCCCTGATGGTTAAATATACACGAGACATGTTACCAGGTGAACAGTATAAGTGAGGAGAGGGTGTTCCCCTGATGTTTTAATACACACGGGACATGTTACCAGATGAACAGTGTAAGTGAGGAGAGTGTGTTCCCCTAATGTTTTAATAGACACGGGACAAGTTACCAGGTGAACAGTATAAGTGAGGAGAGTGTGTTCCCCTAATGTTTTAATAGACACGGGACAAGTTACCAGGTGAACAGTATAAGTGAGGCGAGTGTGTTCCCCAGATTGTTTAATATACACAGGACATGTTACCAGGTGAACAGTATAAGTGAGGAGAGTGTGTTTCGCTGATGTTTTAATACACACGGGACATGTTACCAGGTGAACAGTATAAGTGAGGCGAGTGTGTTCCCCAGATTGTTTAATATACAAGGGACATGTTACCAGGTGAACTGTATAAGTGAGCAGAGTGTGTTCCCCTGATTGTTTAATACACACGGGACATGTTGCCAGGTGAACAGTATAAGTGAGGAGAGTGTGTTTCGCTGATGTTTTATTACACACGGGACATGTTACCAGGTGAACAGTTTAAGTGAGGAGAGTGTGTTCCCCAGATTGCTTGATACACACGGGACATGTCACCAGGTGAACAGTATAAGTGAGGAGAGTGTGTTCCCCTGATTGTTTAATAAGCACGGGACATGTTTCCAGGTGAACAGTGTAAGTGAGGAGAGTGTGTTCCCCTGATGGTTTAATATACACGAGACATGTTACCAGGTGAACAGTATAAGTGAGGAGAGTGTGTTCCCCTGATTGTTTAATACACACGGGGCATGTTACCAGGTGAACAGTGTAAGTGAGGAGAGTGTGTTCCCATGATGGATTAATATACACGAGACATGTTACCAGGTGAACAGTATAAGTGAGGAGAGTGTGTTCCCCTGATGGTTTAATATACACGAGACATGTTACCAGGTGAACAGTGTAAGTGAGGAGAGTGTGTTCCCCTGATGGTTTAATATACACGAGACATGTTACCAGTTGAACAGTTTAAGTTAGAAGAGTGTGTTCCCCAGATTGTTTAATATACACAGGACATGTTCCCAGGTGAGCAGTATAAGTGAGGAGAGTGTGTTCCTCTGATTGTTTAATATACACGGGACATGTTACCAGGTGAACAGTTTAAGTGAGGAGAGTGTATTTCGCTGATGTTTTAATACACACGGGACATGTTACCAGGTGAACAGTTTAAGTGAGGAGAGTGTGTTTCGCTGATGTTTTAATACACACGGGACATGTTACCAGCTGAACAGTATAAGTGAGGCGAGTGTGTTCCCCAGATTGTTTAATATACACAGAACATGTTCCCAGGTGAGCAGTATAAGTGAGGAGAGTGTGTTCCTCTGATTGTTTAATATACACGGGACATGTTACCAGGTGAACAGTATAAGTGAGGAGAGTGTGTTTCGCTGATGTTTTAATACACACGGGACATGTTACCAGGTGAACAGTATAAGTGAGGCGAGTGTGTTCCCCAGATTGTTTAATATACACGGGACATGTTACCAGGTGAACAGTATAAGTGAGCTGAGTGTGTTCCCCTGATGGTTTAATATACACGAGACATTTTAGCAGGTGAACAGTATAAGTGAGGAGAGTGTGTTCCCCAGATTGTTTAATACACACGGGACATGTTACCAGGTGAACAGTATAAGTGAGCTGAGTGTGTTCCCCTGATGTTTTAATACACACGGGACATATTGCCAGGTGAACAGTATAAGTGAGGAGACTGTGTTCCACTGATCGTTTAATAGACACGGGACATGTTACCAGGTGAACAGTATAAGTGAGGAGAGGGTGTTCCCCTCATGTTTTAATACACACGGGACATTTTACCAGATGAACAGTATAAGTGAGGAGAGTGTGTTCCCCTAATGTTTTAATAGACACGGGACAAGTTAACAGGTGAACAGTATAAGTGAGGAGAGTGTGTTCCCCTGATGGTTTAATATACACAGGACATGTTCCCAGGTGAGCAGTATAATTGAGGAGAGTGTGTTCCTCTGATTGTTTAATATACACGGGACATGTTACCAGGTGAACAGTTTAAGTGAGGAGAGTGTGTTTCGCTGATGTTTTAATACACACGGGACATGTTACCTGGTGAACAGTGTAAGTGAGGAGAGTGTGTTCCCCTGATGGTTTAATATACATGAGACATGTTACCAGGTGAACAGTATAAGTGAGGAGAGTGTGTTCCCCTGATTGTTTAATACACACGGGAAATGTTACCAGGTGAACAGTGTAAGTGAGGAGAGTGTGTTCCCCTGATGGTTTAATATACACGAGACATGTTAGCAGGTGAACAGTATAAGTGAGGAGAGTGTGTTCCCCTGATTGTTTAATACACACGGGACATGTTACCAGGTGAACAGTTTAAGTTAGGAGAGTGTGTTCCCCAGATTGTTTAATATACACAGGACATGTTCCCAGGTGAGCAGTATAAGTGAGGAGAGTGTGTTCCTCTGATTGTTTAATATACACAGGACATGTTACCAGGTGAACAGTTTAAGTGAGGAGAGTGTGTTTCGCTGATGTTTTAATACACACGGGACATGTTACCAGGTGAACAGTATAAGTGAGGCGAGTGTGTTCCCCAGATTGTTTAATATACACAGGACATGTTCCCAGGTGAGCAGTATAAGTGAGGAGAGTGTGTTCCTCTGTTTGTTTAATATACACGGGACATGTTACCAGGTGAACAGTATAAGTGAGGAGAGTGTGTTTCGCTGATGTTTTAATACACACGGGACATGTTACCAGGTGAACAGTTTAAGTGAAGAGAGTGTGTTTCGCTGATGTTTTAATACACACGGGACATGTTACCAGGTGAACAGTATAAGTGAGGCGAGCGTGTTCCCCAGATTGTTTAATATACACGGGACATGTTACCAGGTGAACCGTATAAGTGAGGAGAGTGTGTTCCCCTGTTTGTTTAATACACACGGGACATGTTACCAGGTGAACAGTATAAGTGAGCAGAGTGTGTTCCCCTGATGGTTTAATATACACGAGACATGTTACCAGGTGAACTGTATAAGTGAGGAGAGTGTGTTCCCCAGATTGTTTAATACACACGGGACATGTTACCAGGTGAACAGTATAAGTGAGCTTAGTGTGTTCCCCTGATGTTTTAATACACACGGGACATGTTGCCAGGTGAACAGTATAAGTGAGGAGAGTGTGTTCCCCAGATTGTTTAATACACACGGGACATGTTACCAGGTGAACAGTATAGGTGAGGAGACTGTGTTCCACTGATAGTTTAATAGACACGGGACATGTTACCAGGTGAACAGTATAAGTGAGGAGAGGGTGCTCCCCTCATGTTTTAATACACACTGGACATGTTACCAGATGAACAGTATAAGTGAGGAGAGTGTGTTTCCCTGATGTTTTAATACACACGGGACATGTTACCATGTGAACAGTATAAGTGAGGAGAGTGTGTTTCCCTGATGTTTTAATACACACGGGACATGTTACCATGTGAACAGTATAAGTGAGGAGAGTGTGTTTCCCTGATGTTTTAATACACACGGGACATGTGACCAGATGAACAGAAGAAGTGAGGAGAGTGTGTTTCCCTGATGTTTTAATACACACGGGACATGTTACCATGTGAACAGTATAAGTGAGGAGAGTGTGTTTCCCTGATGTTTTAATACACACGGGACATGTTACCATGTGAACAGTATAAGTGAGGAGAATGTGTTCCCCTAATGTTTTAATAGACACGGGACATATTACCAGGTTAACAGTATAAGTGAGGAGAGTGTGTTCCCCTGATGGTTTAATATACACGAGACATATTACCAGGTGAACAGTATAAGTGAGGAGAGTGTGTTCCCCTGATTGTTTAATACACACAGACATGTTACCAGGTGAACAGTATAAGTGAGGAGAGTGTGTTCCCCTGATGGTTCAATATACACGGGACATGTTACCAGGTGAACAGTAAAGTGAGGAGAGTGTGTTCCCCTGATGGTTTAATATACACGGGACATGTCACCAGGTGAACAGTATAAGGGAGGAAGTGTTTACCCCTGTTTGTTTAATATACACGGGACATGTTACAAGGTGAACAGTAAAGTGAGGAGAGTGTGTTCCCCTGATTGTTTAACAAACACAGACATGTTACCAGGTGAACAGTATAAGTGAGGAGAGTGTTTTCCCCTGATTGTTTAACACACACAGACATGTTACCAGGTGAACAGGATAAGTGAGGAGAGTGTGTTCCCCTGATGGTTTAATGTACACAGGACATGTTACCAGGTGAACAGTATAAGTGAGGAGAGTGTGTTCCCCTGTTGGTTTAATACAAACCGGACATGTCACGAGGTGAACAGTATAAGTGAGGAGAGTGTGTTCCCCTGTTTGTTTAATATACACGGGACATGTCACCAGGTGAACAGTATAAGTGGGGAGAGTGTGCTCCCCTGATAGTTTAATATACACGGGACATGTTACCAGGTGAACAGTATAAGTGTGGAGAGAGTGTTCCCCTGATGGTTTAATATACACAGGACATGTTACCAGGTGAACAGTATAAGTGAGGAGAGTGTGTTCCCCTGACAGTTTAATATGCACAGGCCATGTTACCAGGTGAACAGTATAAGTGAGGAGAGTGTTTACCCCTGATGTTTTAAGACACACGGTACATGTTACCAGGTGAACAGCATAAGTGAGGAGAGAGTGTTCCCCTGATGGTTTAATATACACAGGACATGTTACCAGGTGAACAGTATAAGTGAGGAGAGTGTGTTCCCCTGATAGTTTAATATACACAGGCCATGTTACCAGGTGAACAGTATAAGTGAGGGGAGTGTGTTCCCCTGATGGTTTAATACACACAGGACATGCTTCCAGGTGAACAGTAAATGTGAGGAGAGTGTGTTCCCCTGTTTGTTTAATATACACGGGACATGTTACCAGGTGAACAGTATAAGTGAGGAGAGTGTGTTCCCCTGTTTGTTTAATATACACGGGACATGTTACCAGGTGAACAGTATAAGTGAGGAGAGTGTGTTCCCCTGTTTGTTTAATATACACGGGACATGTCACCAGGTGAACAGTATAAGTGAGGAGAGTGTGTTCCCCTGTTTGTTTAATATACACGGGACATGTTACCAGGTGAACAGTATAAGTGAGGAGAGTGTGTTCCCCTGATTGTTTAATATACACGGGACATGTTACCAGGTGAACAGTATAAGTGAGGAGAGTGTGTTCCCCTGATTGTTTAATATACACGGGACATGTTACCAGGTGAACAGTATAAGTGAGGAGAGAGTGTTCCCCTGATGGTTTAATATAGACGGGACATGTTGACAGGTGAACAGTATAAGTGAGGACAGTGTGTTCCCCTGATAGTTTAATATACACAGGACATGTTACCAGTTGAACAGTAAAGTGAGGAGAGTGTGTTCCCCTGGTGGTTTAATATACATGGGACGTGTTACCAGGCGAACAGAATAAGTGAGGAGATTGTGAACCCCTGATGGTTTCAGAAACACGGGACATGTCAAAAGGCGAACAGAATAAGTGAGGAGAGTGTGTTCCCCTGATTGTTTAATACACACGGGACATGTTACCAGGCAAACAGTTTAAGTGAGGAGACTGTGTTCCCCTGATTTTTTAATGCACGCGGGACATTTCACTAGGTGAACAGTATAAGTGAGGAGAGTGTGTTCCCCTGATGGTTTAATATACACGGGACATTTTACCAGGTGAACAGTATAAGTGAGGAGAGTGTGTTCCACTGATGGTTTAATATACACGGGACATGTTACCAGGTCAACAGTAGAAGTGAGGAGAGTTTGTTCCCCTGATTGTTTAATACTGATGGGACATGTTACCAGGTGAAGAGTATAAGTGAGGAGAGTGTGTTCCCCTGATGGTTTAATATACACGGGACATTTTACCAGGTGAACAGTATAAGTGAGGAGAGTGTGTTCCCCTGATGGTTTAATATACACGGGACATTTTACCAGGTGAACAGTATAAGTGAGGAGAGTGTGTTCCACTGATGGTTTAATATACACGGGACATGTTACCAGGTGAACAGTAGAAGTGAGGAGAGTTTGTTCCCCTGATTGTTTAATACTGACGGGACATGTTACCTGGTGAACAGTATAAGTGAGGAGAGTGTGTACCCCTGATGGTTTAATATACACGGGACATGTAACCAGTTGAACAGTGTTACCAGGTGAACAGGAAGGCGAGGAGAGTGTGTTCCCCTGATGGTTTAATATGCACGGGACATGTTACCAGGTGAACAGTATAAGTGAGGAGAGTGTGTTCCCCTGATGGTTTAATATACAAAGGACATGTTACCAGGTGAACAGTATAAGTGAGGAGAGTGTGTTCCCCTGATTGTTTAATACTGATGGGACATGTAACCAGTTGAACAGTGTTACCAGGTGAACAGGAAGGCGAGGAGAGTGTGTTCCCCTGATGGTTTAATATGCACGGGACATGTTACCAGGTGAACAGTATAAGTGAGGAGAGTGTGTTCCCCTGATGGTTTAATACACACGGGACATGTTACCAGGTGAACAGTATAAGTGAGGAGAGTGTGTTCCCCTGATGGTTTAATATACAAAGGACATGTTACCAGGTGAACAGTATAAGTGAGGAGAGTGTGTTCCCCTCATTGTTTAATACACACGGGACATGTTACCAGGTGAACAGTATAAGTGAGGAGAGTGTGTTCCCCTGATTGTTTAATACACAAAGGACATTTTACCAGGTGAACAGTATAAGTGAGGAGAGTGTGTTCCCCTGATGGTTTAATCTTCAAAGGACATGTTACCAGGTGAACAGTATAAGTGAGGAGAGTGTGTTCCCCTGATTGTTTAATACACACGGGACATGTTACCAGGTGAACAGTATAAGTGAGGAGAGTGTGTTCCCCTGATGGTTTAATATACAAAGGACATGTTACCAGGTGAACAGTATAAGTGAGGAGAGTGTGTTCCCCTCATTGTTTAATACACACGGGACATGTTACCAGGTGAACAGTATAAGTGAGGAGAGTGTGTTCCCCTGATGGTTTAATATACAAAGGACATGTTACCAGGTGAAGAGTATAAGTGAGGAGAGTGTGTTCCCCTCATTGTTTAATACACACGGGCCATGTTACCAGGTGAACAGTATAAGTGAGGAGAGTGTGTTCCCCTCATTGTTTAATACACACGGGACATGTTACCAGTTGAACAGTATAAGTGAGGAGAGTCTGTTCCCCTGATTGTTTAATACTGATGGGACATGTTACCAGGTGAAGAGTATAAGTGAGGAGAGTGTGTTCCCCTGATTGTTTAATACTGACGGGATGGAGTGGGGGAGGGCAGTGGGGGAGTGGAGTGGGAGGGGAGTGGGGGAATGGAGTGGGAGGGGAGTGGGGGAGTGCAGTGGGAGACGGCTGGGAGGGGGAGTGGGAGGCGAGTGGGAGGGGGAGTGGGAGGGGTAGTGGGAGGGGAGGAGGTAGGGGAGAGGAGGAGGGGAGGGGGGAATGGGAAGGGTGAGGGTGAGGGGATTGCGATGGGAGGGGGTCGGTGAGCGTTAAGGAGGGTGGGAGAGGGGAGTGAGGGAGTGAGGGAGGGGAGTGGGGAAGTGGCAGGGGTAGGGGAGTGGGAGTGGGAGATGGGTGGCGGACGGGTGTGGGAAGTGGGTGGAGGCGGGGTTGGGAAGGTGAGTGGGGGAGGGGAGTGGGGGAGGGGAGTGGGAAGGGGGTGTTGGAGAGGTTGGGAAGGTTTGTGGGGGAGGGGAGTGGGGAAGAGGGTGGGGGAGGGGAGTGGGGATGGGGTGGGGGAGGTGCTGGGAAGGTGATTGGGGGAGGGGAGTGGGGGCGGGTTGTTCGGGAGGGGAGTGGTGGAGGGGTATGCAGGAGGGGATTGGGAGAGGGGACAGGGGGAGGGAAGTGGGGGATCGGAGTGGGAAGGGGTGGGGGAGGGGTTGGGAACGTGATTGGGGGAGGGGTCTGGGGGAGGGGTGTGCGGGTGGGGAGGGGGGGAATTGATTGGGAAGGGGAGTGGGGGAGGGGTGGGGACGGGAGTAGGGGTGGCAGTGGGAGAGGGGAGTGGGAAGGGGAGTGGAGTAGGGGAGAGGAGGGTAGGAGGGTAGAGTAGGGGAGGAGGGGGGAGGAGGGTAGAGGAGGGGAGTAGGGGTGGCTGTGGGAGAGGGGAGTGGGAATGGGAGTGGAGGAGCGGAGAGGAGGGGAGGAGGGTAGAGTAGGGGAGGAGGGGAGAGGAGGGGAGTAGGGGGGAGGGGATGGGAGAGGACAGTGGGAAGAGGAGTGGTGGAGGGGAGAGGATGGGAATGGGGAGGCTGTGGGAGAGGGGCGTGGTAAGTGGAAGGTGGAGGGGAGCGGAGGGAGGAGAGGGGTAGCGAGTGGGAGTGGCGGAGGGAAGTGTGTGAAGGGAGTGTGGGAGGGTTGAAGGGGAGCGGAGTGGAGGAGGGATGTGGGGGACGGTGAGTGGGTGAGGGGAGTGGGACAGGGGAGTGGAAAGGGAGTGGGATAGGGTAGTGGGGGAGGGGAGTGGAAGGGGAGTGGGGAGGGGAGTGGAAGGAGAGTGGGGGAGGGGAGTGGGGGAGGGTAGTGGAAAGGGAGTGGGATAGGGTAGTGGGGGAGGGGAGTGGGGGAGGGTAGTGGAAAGGGAGTGGGATAGGGTAGTGGGGGAGGGGAGTGGAAACGGAGTGGGGGAGGGGAGTGGAAGGGGAGTGGGGGAGGTGAGTGGAAGGGGAGTGTGGGGGAGTGGAGTGGAAGGGGAGTGGGGGAGGGGAGTGGGGGAGGGGAGTGGGGGAGGGGAGTGGAAGGGGAGTGGGATAGGGTAGTGGGGGAGGGGAATGGAAAGGGAGTGGGGGAGGGGAGTGGAAGGGGAGTGGGGGAGGTGAGTGGAAGGGGAGTGGGGGGGAGTGGAGTGGAAGGGGAGTGGGGGAGGGGAGTGGGGGAGGGGAGTGGAAGGGGAGTGGGGGAGGGGAGTGGGGGAGGGGAGTGGAAGGGGAGTGGGGGAGGTGAGTGGGGGGGAGTGGAGTGGAAGGGGAGTGGCGGAGGGGAGTGGAAGGGGAGTGGGGGAGGTGAGTGGAAGGGGAGTGGGGGGGAGTGGAGTGGAAGGGGAGTGGGGGAGGGGAGTGGAAGGGGAGTGGGGGAGGTGAGTGGAAGGGGAGTGGGGGGGAGTGGAGTGGAAGGGGAGTGGGGGAGGGGAGTGGGGGAGGGGAGTGGAAGGGGAGTGGGGGAAGGGAGGGGAAGGTGGAGGGGAGCGGAAGGAGGAGAGGGGTAGCGAGTGGGAGTGGCGGAGGGAAGTGTTTGATGGGAGTGTGGGAGGGTTGAAGGGGAGCGGAGTGGAGGAGGGATGTGGGGGACGGTGAGTGGGTGAGGGGAGTGGGACAGGGGAGTGGAAAGGGAGTGGGAAAGGGTAGTGGGGGAGGGGAGTGGAAGCGGAGTGGGGAGGGAGTGGAAGGGGGGAATGGGAGTGGAGGAGGGGGAGTGGGGGAGGGGGTGTGGGGGAGTGGGGTGGTGGAGGGGAGTGGGGGAGTGGGGGAGTGGGGGAGGGGAGTGTGCGAGGGGCGTGGGGAGGGGACTGGGGGAGCGAAGTGGAAAGGAGAGTGGGTGAGGGGAGTGGGACAGCAGAGTGGAAGGGGAGTGGGAAAGGGTAGTGGGGGAGGGGAGTGGAAGCGGAGTGGGGAGGGGAGTGGAAGGGGATTTGGGGAGGGGAGTGGAAGGGGATTGGGGGGGAGGGGAATGGAAGGGGAGTGGGGGAGGGGAGTGGGGGAGGGGAGTGGAAGGGGAGTGGGCGAGCAAAGTGGGAAGGAGAGTGGGGGAGGGGAGTGGAGGTGGGATTTTGGGGACTGGAGTGAGGTTGAGGAGTGTGGGAGGGGAGTGATGTAGGGTAGTGGTGGAGGGTGGTTGGGGCAGGGGAGTTGGGGAGGGTCGTGTGTTAGGGGAATGGGGAGGGGGTTTGGGGAGCGGAATGGAGGAGCGAAGTTTGGGAGGTGAGTGGGGAGGGGAGTGGAAGGGGAGTGGGGGAGGGGTGTGGGAAGGGGAGTGGGGGAGGGGAGTTGGAAGGGGAGTGGGGGAGGGGAGTTGGAAGGGGAGTGGGGGAGGGGAGTGGGGAAGTGGGGGAGCGAAGTGGGAAGGAGAGTGGGGGAGGGGAGTGCGAAGGAGAGTGGGGGAGGGGAATGCGAAGGAGAGTGGGGGAGGGGAGTGCGTAGGGGTGTGGGAAGGGGAGTGAGGGAGGGGAGTGGGAATGGGAGTGGGGGAGGGGAGTGGAAGGGCAGTGGGGGCGGGGAGTGGAGTAGTGGAGAGGAGAGGAGTGCAGAGGAGGAGAGTGGGGTCGTGGAGTTGGGGAGGGGATTGGGAAGGGGAGTGGGGAGGAGAGAGGAGGGGGAGAGGAGAGGGGTAGAGAGTGGGAGTGGTGGAGGGAAGTGGGGGAGGAGAGTGTGGGAGGAGAGAAGGGAAGGGGACTGGGGTTGGGGAGTGGGAGTGGGGTGTAGAGAAGTGGAGTGGGGGTGGGGTGTGGTGCAGGGGAGTGGGTGTGTGGGGGGAGTGGTGTAGGGGAGTTGGTGAGGGGTGTGGAGGAAGGGAGTGGGTGAGTGTAGGGGAGTGGGGTCGGGGAGTGGGTGTGGGGTGTGGAGGAGGGGAGTGGGGGAGGAGATTGGGGAGGGGAGTGGGGGAGGGGAGTGGGGGAGGAGCATGGAGTAGGGGAGTGGTGGAGGGGAGTGGGGTAGGGGAATGGGGGAGGGGGGTTGGGGAGCGGAGTGGAGTAAGGACGTTTGGGAGGGGAGTGGGGGAGGGGAGTGATATAGGGGAGTGGTGGAGGGGTGTGGGGTAGGGGAATTGGGGCGGGGAGTGGGCAAGGGGAGCTGGGGAGCGCAGTGCTGTAGGGGAGTCGGGGAGTGAGTTTGGGGAGGGGAGTGCGGTAGGGATGTGGGGGTGGAGAGTGGGGGTGAGCGGGGGAGAGGAGAGGGATAGGGGAGTGGGGGATGTGTGTGGGAGGGAGTTGGGCAGGGGAATGGGTGTGGGAAGTTGGGGAGGGGAGTTGGGGAGGGGAGTGGGGGATGGGAGTTAGGGAGGGGAGTGGGGGAGGTGAGTGGGAGGGAGTTGGTGGGGGAGTTGGAAGGGGAGTGGGTGGGGTGTGGGGGAGGGGCGTAGAAGGAATGTGGGGGAGGGGAGTGGAAATGGTGTGGAGGAGGGGAGTGGGGGAGGGGATGTGGGGAGGGGAGTGGGGGAGGGGAGTGCGGGTGGGGAGTGGAAGGGGAGTGGGGGAGGGGAGTGGGGGAGGTGAGTGGGAGGGAGTTGGTGGGGGGAGTTGGAAGGGGAGTGGGGGAGGGGAGTGGGTGGGGTGTGGGGGAGGGGCGTAGAAGGAATGTGGGGGAGGGGAGTGGAAATGGTGTGGAGGAGGGGAGTGGGGGAGGGGATGTGGGGAGGGGAGTGGGGGAGGGGAGTGCGGGTGGGGAGTGGAAGGGGAGTGGGGGAGGGGAGTGGGAAGGAGAGTGGGGGAGGGGAGTTGGAAGGGGAGAGGGAAGGGGAGTGGAAATGGAGTGGGGTAGGGGGTGGGGGAGGGGTGTGGGTATGGGGAGTAGGGGAGGGGAGTGGAGGAGGAGATTTGGGGACGGGAGTGGGGTTGGGGAGTGGGGGAGGGGTGTGATGTAGAGTAGTGGTGGAGGGGGTTGGGGAGGGGAGTTGGGGAGGGGAGTGGGGTAGGGGAATGGGGAGGGGGGTTGGGGAGCGGAATGGAGGAGGGAAGTTTATGAGGCGAGTGGGGGAGGGGAGTGGAGAGGAGTGGAGAGGAGGGGAGTGGGGGAGGGGTGTGATGTCGGGTAGTGGTGGAGGGGGGTTGGGGAGGGGAGTTGGGGAGGGGAGTGGGGTAGGGGAATGGGGAGGGGGGTTGGGGAGCGGAATGGAGGAGGGAAGTTTGGGAGGCAAGTGGGGGAGGGGAGTGGAGAGGAGTGGAGAGGAGGGGAGTGGGGGAGGGGATTGGGAAGGGGAGTGGGGAGGAGAGATGAGGGGGAGAGGAGAGGGGTAGAGAGTGGGAATGGTGGAGGGAAGTGGGGGAGGAGATTGTGGGAGGAGAGAAGGAGAGAGGACTGGGGTAGGGGAGTGGGTGTGGGGAGTGGTGCAGGGGATTGGGTGTGTGGAGGGGAGTGGGGTAGGAGAGTGGGAGTGGAGTGTGGAGGAAGGGAGTGGGTGTGTGGAGGGGAGTGGGGGAGGTGAGTGCGGGAGGGGAGTGGGGGAGGGATTTGGGGGAGGGCAGATGGGGAGGTGAGTGGGGTTGGGGATTGGGGGAGGGGCATGGGGGAGTGGAGGGGAGAGTTTGGGGAGGGGATTTGGGTAGGAGAATGGGGGAGGGTGTTGGGGAGCGGAGTAGGGGAGGGGAGTGGGGGAGGGGAGTGGAGTGGGGGAGGAGATTGGGGGAGGGGAGTGGGGGAGGAGATTGGGGGAGGGGAATGGGGGAGGAGTGTGGAGTAGGGGTTTGGGGGAGAGGAGTGGGATAGGGGAAGGGGAGGGGTATTGGAGAACGGGGTGGGGGAGCGGAGTGGAGTAGGGAAGTTTGGGAGGCGAGTGGGGGAGCTGAGTGGGGGAGGGGAGTGATATAGGGGGGTGGGGGAGGGGAGTGGGGTAGGGGAGTTGGGGCGGGGAGTGGGCAAGGGGAGCTGGGGAGCGCAGTGGGGTAGAGGAGTGGGGGTGGAGAGTGGGAGTGAGCGGGGGAGGGGAGTGGGATTGGGGAGTGGGGGAGGTGAGTGGGAGGAAGTTGGTGGGGGGATTTGGGGAGATGAGTGGGGGAGGGAAGTTGGGGAAGTGTGTGGGGTTGGGGTGTGAGGGAGGGGAGTTAGGGAGGGGAGTGGGGAGTTGAGTGGGAGGGAGTTAATGAGGGGAGTTGGGGAGGTGAGGGGGGAGGGGAGTGGGGGAGAGGAGTTAGGGAGGGGAGTTAGGGAGGTGAGTGGGAGGGAGTTAGTGAGGGGAGTTGGGGAGTTGAGTGGGGGAGGGGAGTGGGGGTGCGGAGTTAGGGAGGTGCGTGGGGTAGGGGAGTGGGGTTGGGAAGCGGAATGGAGGAGGGCAGTTTGGGAGGCGAGTGTGGGAGGGGAGTGGAGAGGAGTGGAGAGGAGGGGAGTGAGGGAGGTGAGTGAGAGGGAGTTAGTGAGGGGAGTTGGTGAGGTGAGGGGGAGGGAGTTGGTGAGGGGGATTGGGGAGGTAAGTGGGGTGGGGGAGTGAGGGAGGGGAGTTAGGGAGGGGAGTGGGGTGAGGGAGGGGGGTTAGGGAGGGGAGTGGGGGAGGTGAGTGGGAGGGAGTTAGTGAGGGGAGTTGGGGAGGTGAGGGGGAGGGAAGTGGGGGAGGCGAGTTAGGGAGGGGAGTTAAGGAGGTGAGTGGGAGGGAGTTGGTGAGGGGAGTTGGGGAGGTGAGTAGTGGAGGGGTGTGGGCTTGCGGAGTTAGGGACGTGAGTGGGGTTGGGGTGTGGGGGAGTGGAGTGGGTAAGGGGAGCTGGGGATGGGATTTGGGTAGGGGAATGGGGGAGGGTGTTTGGGGAGCGGAGTGGAGTAGGGAAGTTTGGGAGGCGAGTGGGGGATGGGAGTGGTGTCGGGGAGTGGGGGAGGGGTGTGATATATGCGAGTGGGGGAGGGGAGTGGGGTAGGGGAGTTGGGGCGGGGAGTGGGCAAGGGGAGCTGGGGAGCGCAGTGGGGTGGGGAGTGGGGGTGGAGAGTGGGGGTGAGCGGGGGAGGGGAGTGGGATAGGGGAGTGGGGACCGTGAGTGGGAGGGAGTTGGGCAGGGGAGTGAGTGAGGGGAGTTGGGGAGGGGTGTGAGGGAGGGGAGTTAGGGAGAGGTGGGGGAGGTGAGTGGGAGGGAGTTGGTGGGGAGAGTTGGGGAGATGAGTGGGGGAGGGGAATGGGGGAGGGAAGTTGGTGATCTGAGAGGGGTAGGGGCGTGAGGGAGGGGAGTTAGGGAGGGGAGTGGGGGAGGTGAGTGGGAGGGAGTTAGTGAGTGGAGTTATGGAGGTGAGTGGGAGGGAGTTGGGAAGGTGAATGGGGGAGGGGAGTTGGGGTAGGGGAGTGGGGGAGGGGAGTGGGTAAGGGGTGCTGGGGAGGGGATTTGGGTAGGGGAATTGGGGCGTGTGTTTGGGGAGCGGAGTGGAGTATTGAAGTTTGGGAGGCGAGTGGGGAATGGGAGTGGTGTAGGGGAGGGGGGAGGAGAATGACAGAGGGGAGTGGGGGAAGGGATCTGGTGAGGGGAGTGGGGTAGTGGAGTGGGGGAGGGGTGTGATATAGGGGAGTGCGGGAGGGGAGTGGGGTAGGGGAGTTGGGGCGGGGAGTGGGAAATGGGAGCTGGGGAGTGCAGTGGGGTAGGGGAGTGGGGGTGGAGAGTGGGGGTGAGCGGTGGATTGGAGTGGGATAGGGGAGTGGGGGAGGTGAGTGGGAGGGAGTTGGGCAGGTGAGTGGGTAAGGGGAGTTGGGGAGGGGAGTTAGGGAGGGGAGTGGGGGAGGTGAGTAGGAGGGAGTTGTTGGGGGGAGTTGGGGAGATGTGGGGGAGGGGAGTGAGGGATGGGAATTAGGGAGGGGAGTGGGGGAGGTGAGTGGGAGGCAGTTAGTGAGTGGAGTTGTGGAGGTGAGGGGGTGGGGAGTGGGGGAGGGGAGTTATGCAGGTGAGTGGGAGGGAGTTGGGAAGGTGAGTTGGGGAGGGGAGTTGGCGTGCGGAGTTAGGGAGGTGAGTGGCGTCGGGGAGTTGGGGAGGGGAGTTAGGGAGGGGAGTGGGGGAGGTGAGTGGGAGGGAGTTGTTGGGGGGAGTTGGGGAGATGAGTGGGGGAGGGGAGTGGGGGAGGGAAGTTGGTGACGTGAGTGGGGTAGGGGAGTGAGGGAGGGGATTTAGGGAGGGGAGTGGGGGAGGTGAGTGGGAGGACTTAGTGAGGGGAGTTGGGGAGGTGAGGGGGAGGGGATTGGGGGAGGGGAGTTAGGGATGTGAGTGGGGCAGGGTAGTGGGGGAGGGGAGTGGGTAAGGGGAGCTGGGGAGGGGATATGGGTAGGGGAATAGGGGAGGGGGTTTGGGGAGCGGAGTGGAGTAGGGAAGTTTGGGAGGCGAGTGGGGGAAGGGAGTGGTGTAGGGGAGTGGGGGAGGGGATTGACATAGGGGAGTGGGGGAGGGGAGCTGGAGAGGGGAGTGGGGTAGGGGAGTGGGGGAGGGGAATGGTGCAGGGGAGTGGGGGTGGGGAGTGCGGGAGGGGTGTTGGGGAAGGGAGTGGGGGAGGGGAATGAGGGATTGGAGTGGGGGATGTGAGTGGGGGAGGGGAGTGGGGTAGGGGTGTTGGGGATGGGAGTGGGGGAGGGGAGTGATATAGTGATGTGGGGAAGTGGAGTGGGGGAGGGTAGTGGGGGAGAGGAGTGGGGGAGGGGAGTGGTGGAGGGGAGTGGGGGAGGTGAGTGGGGTAGGGGTGTTGGGGAGGGGAGTGGGGGAGGTGAGTGGGAGGGAGTTGTTGGGGGGAGTTGGGGAGATGAGTGGGGGAGGGGAGTGGGGGAGGGAAGTTGGTTACGTGAGTGGGGTAGGGGAGTGAGGGAGGGGATTTAGGGAGGGGAGTGGGGGAGGTGAGAGGGAGGACTTTGTGAGGGGAGTTGGGGAGGTGAGGGCGAGGGGAGTGGGGGAGGGGAGTTAGGGATGTGAGTGGGGCAGGGGAGTGGGGGAGGGGAGTGGGTAAGGGGAGCTGGGGAGGGGAGTGGAGTAGGGGAGTGGGGGAGGGGTGTGAGGGAGGGAGTTTGGGGAGGGGAGTGGGGGAGGGGAGCGGGGGAGGGCTGTGGGGTAGGGGAGTGGTGGAGGGGAATGGGGGATTGGAGTGGGGGAGGGGAGTGGGGGAGGGGAGTGGGGTAGGGGTGTTGGGGATGGGAGTGGGGGAGGGGAGTGATATTGCGCTGTGGGGAAGTGGAGTGGGAGGAGTAGAGTGGGGGAGTGGAGTGGGGGAGGGGAGTGGGGTAGGGGTGTTGGGGATGGGAGTGGGGTAGGGGTGTTGGGGAGGGGAATGGGGGAGGGGAGTTGTGGAGAGGAGTGGGGGAGTGGAGTGGGGTAGGGGAGTGGGGGATGGGAGTGGGGGAGGGGAGTGGGGGAGGGGAGTGAGGTAGGGGTGTTGGGGAGGGGAGTGGGGGAGTGGAGTGGGGGAGTGGAGTGGGGGAGGGGAGTGGGGGAGGGGAGTAGGGTAGGGGTGTTGGGGAGGGGAGTGGGGGAGGGGAGTGGGGGAGGGGAGTGAGGGAGGGGAGTGGGGGAGGGGAGTGGGGGAGGGGAGTGGGGGAGGGGAGTGGGGTAGGGGTGTTGGGGAGTGGAGTGGGGGAGTGGAGTGGGGGAGTGGAGTGGGGGAGGGGAGTGGGGGAGGGGTGTTGGGAGGGGAGTGGGGGAGGGGAGTGGGGAGGGGAGTTGGGGAGGGGAGTGGGGTAGGGGTGTTGGGGAGGGGAGTGGTGGAGGGGAGTGGGGTAGGGGTGTGGGGGAGGGGAGTGGGGGAGGGAGTTTGGGGAGGGGAGTGGGGGAGGGGAGTGGGGGAGGGGAGTGGGGTAGGGGTGTTGGGGAGGGGAGTGGGGGAGGGGAGTGGGGGAGGGGAGTGGGGTAGGGGTGTTGGGGAGGGGAGTGGGGGAGGGGAGTGGGGGAGGGGAGTGGGGGAGGGGAGTTTAGGGAGGGGAGTTTGGGGAGGGGAGTGGGGGAGGGGAGTGGGGTAGGGGTGTTGGGGAGGGGAGTGGGGGAGGGGAGTGGGGGAGGGGAGTGGGGGAGGGGAGTGGGGTAGGGGTGTTGGGGAGGGGAGTGGGGAGGGGAGTGGTGGAGAGGAGTGCCTTGGAACATGTACTGACATTAATGGTGCTATATAAATACAAGTTGTTGTTGTGTTGGACATATATCACCTTTCCTTCATCATGACTGGGTGAAAATGCTGTAACTCCTTCTCCAACACCATTGTGAGATTACCTTCACCACACAGACTGCAGAGGTTCAAGGTAATGGACCAGCATCACCTTCTCAATGGACAACTGGGGATGGACAATATCTGCTGGTCTCGTGACAGACACATCCTAACAATGAAGACAAATATCTGTCTGTGTAAAATGGATGAAAAGTCTTTACACAAATAGAATCATAGAGAGATACTGCACTGAAACAGACCCTTTGGCCCATCGAGTCTGTGCTGACCAACAGCCACCCATTTATATATCCGACATTAATCCCATATTCCCTACCACATCCCCACCATCCTCCAACCACCTAACGAGACTAGGGACATTTACAATGGCCAATTTATCAATCAAACTGCAAGTCTTTGTCTGTGGGAGGAAACCAGAGCACCCGGCAGAAACCCACATGGTCACAGGGAAAACTTGCAAACTCCACACAGGCAGCACCCAGAACAGAACCCGGGACACTGGAGCTGTGAGGCTGTGGCAGTAAACAGAACAGAACCCAGGTCACTGGAGCTGTGAGACTGTGGCAGTAAACAGAACCGAACCTAGGTCACTGGAGCTGTGAGACTGTGGCAGTAAACAGAACCGAACCCAGGTCACTGGAGCTGTGAGACTGTGGCAGTAAACAGAACCGAACACGGGTCACTGGAGCTGTGAGACTGTGGCAGTAAACAGAACCGAACCCGGGTCACTGGAGCTGTGAGACTGTGGCAGTAAACAGAACCGAACCCAGGTCACTGGAGCTGTGAGACTGTGGCAGTACGCAGAACCGAACCCAGGTCACTGGAGCTGTGAGACTGTGGCAGTACGCAGAACCGAACCCAGATCACTGGAGCTGTGAGACTGTGGCAGTAAACAGAACAGAACCCAGGTCACTGGAGCTGTGAGACTGTGGCAGTACGCAGAACCGAACCCAGATCACTGGAGCTGTGAGATTGTGGCAGTAAACAGAACAGAACCCAGGTCACTGGAGCTGTGAGACTGTGGCAGTAAACAGAACCGAACCCAGGTCACTGGAGCTGTGAGACTGTGGCAGTAAACAGAACAGAACCCAGGTCACTGGAGCTGTGAGACTGTGGCAGTACGCAGAACCGAACCCGGGACACTGGAGCTGTGAGACTGTGGCAGTAAACAGAACCGAACCCAGGTCACTGGAGCTGTGAGACTGTGGCAGTAAACAGAACCGAACCCAGGTCACTGGAGCTGTGAGGCTGTGGCAGTAAACAGAACCGAACCCGGGACACTGGAGCTGTGAGACTGTGGCAGTACGCAGAACCGAACCCAGGTCACTGGAGCATTGAGACTGTGGCAGTGAACAGAACCGAACCCGGGACACTGGATCTGTGAGGCTGTGGCAGTAAACAGAACCGAACCCGGGTCACTGGAGCAGTGAGACTGTGGCAGTAAACAGAACCGAACCCGGGTCACTGGAGCTGTGAGACTGTGGCAGTAAACAGAACCGAACCCAGGTCACTGGAGCTGTGAGGCTGTGGCAGTAAACAGAACCGAACCCGGGTCACTGGAGCTGTGAGACTGTGGCAGTAAACAGAACCGAACCCAGGTCACTGGAGCTGTGAGACTGTGGCAGTAAACAGAACCGAACCCAGGTCACTGGAGCTGTGAGACTGTGACAGTAAACAGAACCGAACCCAGGTCACTGGAGCTGTGAGACTGTGGCAGTAAACAGAACCGAACCCAGGTCACTGGAGCTGTGAGACTGTGGCAGTAAACAGAACCGAACCCAGGTCACTGCAGCTGTGAGACTGTGGCAGTAAACAGAACCGAACCCAGGTCACTGGAGCTGTGAGACTGTGGCAGTAAACAGAACCGAACCCAGGTCACTGGAGCTGTGAGACTGTGGCAGTAAACAGAACCTAACCCAGGTCACTGGAGCTGTGAGACTGGCAGTAAACAGAACCGAACCCAGGTCACTGGAGCTGTGAGACTGTGGCAGTAAACAGAACCGAACCCAGGTCACTGGAGCTGTGAGGCTGTGGCAGTAAACAGAACCGAACCCGGGTCACTGGAGCTGTGAGACTGTGGCAGTAAACAGAACCGAACCCAGGTCACTGGAGCTGTGAGACTGTGGCAGTAAACAGAACCGAACCCGGGTCACTGGAGCTGTGAGACTGTGGCAGTAAACAGAACCGAACCCGGGTCACTGGAGATGTGAGACTGTGGCAGTAAACAGAACCGAACCCAGGTCACTGGAGCTGTGAGACTGTGGCAGTAAACAGAACCGAACCCAGGTCACTGGAGCTGTGAGACTGTGGCAGTAAACAGAACTGTACCCGGGTCACTGGAGCTGTGAGACTGTGGCAGTAAACAGAACCGAACCCAGGTCACTGGAGCTGTGAGACTGTGGCAGTAAACAGAACCGAACCCGGGTCACTGGAGCTGTGAGACTGTGGCAGTAAACAGAACTGAACCCGGGTCACTGGAGCTGTGAGACTGTGGCAGTAAACAGAACCGAACCCGGGACACTGGAGCTGTGAGACTGTGGCAGTAAACAGAACCGAACCCGGGTCACTGGAGCTGTGAGACTGTGGCAGTAAACAGAACCGAACCCGGGACACTGGAGCTGTGAGACTGTGGCAGTAAACAGAACCGAACCCGGGACACTGGAGCTGTGAGACTGTGGCAGTAAACAGAACCGAACCCGGGTCACTGGAGCTGTGAGACTGTGGCAGTAAACAGAACCGAACCCGGGTCACTGGAGCTGTGAGGCTGTGGCAGTACGCAGAACCGAACCCAGGTCACTGGAGCTGTGAGACTGTGGCAGTAAACAGAACCGAACCCAGGACACTGGAGCTGTGAGGCTGTGGCAGTAAACAGAACCGAACCCGGGTCACTGTAGCTGTGAGACTGTGGCAGTAAACAGAACCGAACCCAGGTCACTGGAGCTGTGAGGCTGTGGCAGTAAACAGAACCGAACCTGGGACACTGGAGCTGTGAGACGGTGGCAGTAAACAGAACCGAACCCAGGTCACTGGAGCTGTGAGACTGTGACAGTAAACAGAACCGAACCCAGGTCACTGGAGCTGTGAGACTGTGGCAGTAAACAGAACCGAACCCAGGTCACTGGAGCTGTGAGGCTGTGGCAGTAAACAGAACCGAACCCAGGTCACTGGAGCTGTGAGACTGTGGCAGTAAACTGAACCGAACCCGGGTCACTGGAGCTGTGAGGCTGTGGCAGTAAACAGAACCGAACCCAGGTCACTGGAGCTGTGAGACTGTGGCAGTAAACAGAACCGAACCCGGGTCACTGGAGCTGTGAGGCTGTGGCAGTAAACAGAACCGAACCCAGGACACTGGAGCTGTGAGACTGTGGCAGTGAACAGAACCGAACCCAGGTCACTGGAGCTGTGAGGCTGTGGCAGTAAACAGAACCGAACCCAGGTCACTGGAGCTGTGAGACTGTGGCAGTAAACAGAACCGAACCCGGGTCACTGGAGCTGTGAGACTGTGGCAGTAAACAGAACTGAACCCAGGTCACTGGAGCTGTGAGACTGTGGCAGTAAACAGAACCGAACCCAGGTCACTGGAGCTGTGAGACTGTGGCAGTAAACAGAACCGAACCCGGGTCACTGGAGCTGTGAGGCTGTGGCAGTAAACAGAACCGAACCCAGGTCACTGGAGCTGTGAGACTGTGGCAGTAAACAGAACCGGACCCGGGTCACTGGAGCTGTGAGACTGTGGCAGTCCCCAGAACCGAATCCAGGTCACTGGAGCGGTGAGACTCTGGCAGTAAACAGAACCGAACCCAGGACACTGGAGCTGTGAGACTGTGGCAGTAAACAGAACCGAACCCGGGACACTGGAGCTGTGAGACTGTGGCAGTAAACAGAACCGAACCCAGGACACTGGAGCTGTGAGACTGTGGCAGTAAACAGAACTGAACCCTGGACACTGGAGCTGTGAGGCTGTGGCAGTAAACAGAACCGAACCCGGGTCACTGGAGCTGTGAGACTGTGGCAGTACGCAGAACCGAACCCGGGTCACTGGAGCTGTGAGACTGTGGCAGTAAACAGAACCGAACCCGGGTCACTGGAGCTGTGAGACTGTGGCAGTAAACAGAACCGAACCCGGGTCACTGGAGCTGTGAGACTGTGGCAGTAAACAGAACCGAACCCAGGTCACTGGAGCTGTGAGACTGTGGCAGTAAACAGAACCGAACCCGGGTCACTGGAGCTGTGAGACTGTGGCAGTAAACAGAACTGAACCCAGGTCACTGAAGCTGTGAGACTGTGGCAGTAAACAGAACCGAACCCGGGACACTGGAGCTGTGAGGCTGTGGCAGTAAACAGAACCGAACCCGGGTCACTGGAGCTGTGAGGCTGTGGCAGTAAACAGAACCGAACCCAGGTCACTGGAGCTGTGAGACTGTGGCAGTAAACAGAACCGAACCCGGGTCACTGGAGCTGTGAGACTGTGGCAGTAAACAGAACCGAACCCGGGTCACTGGAGCTGTGAGACTGTGGCAGTAAACAGAACCGAACCCAGGTCACTGGAGCTGTGAGACTGTGACAGTAAACAGAACTGAACCCAGGACACTGGAGCTGTGAGGTTGCGGTACGAATACCTGTTACAAAAACAATACTCTGTTACATTGAGAGGCTGATTGACAGCGTCTCCAGACAGATATCATAAAAACAGCGAGTGCTGGAAATACTCAGCAGGTCGGGCAACATCTGTGGAGAGAGAAACAGAGTTAATAAAAACAGCGAGTGCTGGAAATACTCAGCAGGTCGGGCAACATCTGTGGAGAGAGAAACAGAGTTAATAAAAACAGAGAGTGCTGGAAATATTCAGCAGGTCGGGCAACATCTGTGGAGAGAGAAACAGAGTTAATAAAAACAGAGAGTGCTGGAAATATTCAGCAGGTCGGGCAACATCTGTGGCGAGAGAAACAGAGTTAATAAAAACAGCTAGTGCTGGAAATATTCAGCAGGTCGGGCAACATCTGTGGAGAGAGAAACAGAGTTTTTCAAAACAGAGAGTGCTGGAAATACTCAGCAGGTCGGGCAGCATCTGTGGAGAGAAAAACAGAGTTGATAAAAACAGAGAGTGCTGGAAATACTCAGCAGGTCGGGCAACATCTGTGGCGAGAGAAACAGAGTTAATAAAAACAGCGAGTGCTGGAAATATTCAGCAGGTCGGGCAACATCTGTGGAGAGAGAAACAGAGTTTTTCAAAACAGAGAGTGCTGGAAATACTCAGCAGGTCGGGCAGCATCTGTGGAGAGAAAAACAGAGTTGATAAAAACAGAGAGTGCTGGAAATATTCAGCAGGTCGAGCAGCATCTGTGGAGAGAGAAACAGAGTTAATAAAAACAGCGAGTGCTGGAAATATTCAGCAGGTCGGGCAACATCTGTGGAGAGAGAAACGGAGTTAATAAAAACAGAGAGTGCTGGAAATATTCAGCAGGTCGGGCAGCATCTGTGGAGAGAAAAACAGAGTTGATAAAAACAGAGAGTGCTGGAAATACTCAGCAGGTCGGGCAACATCTGTGGAGAGAGAAACGGAGTTAATAAAAACAGCGTGTACTGGAAATATTCAGCAGGTCGGGCAACATCTGTGCAGAGAGAAACGGAGTTAACGTTTCAGGTCTGTGACCCTTCACCAGAACTAACAGATATAAGAAATGTAAAAGATTTTAAGCAAGTAAAGCGGGGGTGGGGTAAGAGATAACAAAAGTGAAGGTGTTGATAGGACAAGGTCACAGACTAACAGACCAGAAGGTCATGGAGCAAAGACAAACAATATGTTAATGTTTTGCTGAAAGACACTTTAATGCAAAGCTGTGTTATCTTGTACCTCCTGGAAGCAGACACTCTGCTCTCTGACCCATGGTGACTGCACTGTGACCCAGAATATGGTGACTTCACACCTTCTTTCTTTCAGTAGGAGATATTCAATTCAGGAATGTTTTAGCATGGTATAGGATGTGTTCATTTGACACCTGTTAGCTTTGACCATTTGTCCTTTGTCCTTGTCAGACAGTTTCAACACACAAAGACCAAGATTTGTTTTCTTTCAATGCCATTTTGGATACATTGTTCATTTTGTAAATTAAAGGCTGATTTTTTTTCCTTAAAGACAAAGATGGTTTCTGGAGCTCTTTGGAGTTATTTTCAAGATTGTTGTATTATCACAGCTGTGGTTTGTGTGACAACTCCATGTGGATGTTAAACTGCAAGGGTGATTGCACTGTCAAAGGCCTCTCCAGTCCTTAAACTGTCATTCTATCCTGCATTGCAAGGTGCTGTCACCGTGCAAGAGGTGATTGAATTATAAAGGACTATTAAACTGTCAGTGTATCCTGCATTGCAAGGTGCTGTCACCGTGCAAGAGGTGATTGAATTACAAAGGACTATTAAACTGTCATTGTATCCTGCACTGCAAGGTGCTGTCACCGTGCAAGAGGTGATTGAATTACAAAGGACTATTAAACTGTCAGTGTATCCTGCATTGCAAGGTGCTGTCACCGTGCAAGAGGTGATTGAATTACAAAGGACTATTAAACTGTCAGTGTATCCTGCATTGCAAGGTGCTGTCACCGTGCAAGAGGTGATTGAATTATAAAGGACTATTAAACTGTCATTGTATCCTGCATTGCAAGGTGCTGTCACCGTGCAAGAGGTGATTGAATTACAAAGGACTATGAAACTGTCAGTGTATCCTGCATTGCAAGGTGCTGTCACCGTGCAAGAGGTGATTGAATTACAAAGGACTATTAAACTGTCAGTGTATCCTGCATTGCAAGGTGCTGTCACCGTGCAAGAGGTGATTGAATTACAAAGGGTATTTCTTTGCAAGAGGCTTCTGCTTTCCAGCACGTAGCTATTGAACTGCAAGAGTGTTCACACTACAAGAAGATATTACAGTGTAAGAGGCCATTGTAATGCAAAGTGTTATTGTATTAATCATGGATACTGTATTGTAAGCCCCCAATGTACTGCTTCAGGTTATTGCATTGCAAAGGGCAATTGCCCTCCGATGAGCTATTGCTCTGTAAAAGTCCATTACTTTGCCAGTGTGCAATGTTATCAATGGGCGATTGCATGACTTAGCCCTATTGCATTGCAAGTAGTTGTTTCAGTGCATTGCCAAACATTCTTGGTTTTCTTGCGTTGCATGTGGATGTTGTATTGAAAGGGGCCATTGCATTGAAAGGGGCTCTGACATTGCAAGGATAATAGTCTGCAAGGGAGGGACTGTTGGACTGCAAGCGCTATTGCAATGAAATGCGTGTTGCATTGCTGGAGTTTTTGCTCTGCAAATAGTTCTTGTATTGCAAGGTGCCTTTGCATTTTCATTGCAAGTGGATGTTGCACACCACGCTCCATTGCAAACTCAAAGACCTTTGCATTGGAAGGAGTTATTGCACTACCAAAGGTCCCTGCATTGCAAGCTGCTATTGCACTGCAAGAGGCTATTGCAATACAAGGATCATGCACACTAATGGTTCCATTACATTGCAACTGGATGTTACATGGCAAGTGCCTATTGTATTGAAAGTCACAATTGCAAAACAAATAGCTATTGCACTGCAGGGAAATTTTGTATTGCGAGATGGTTTCCATTGTGAGAGGATATTATATTTCAATAGGGTATCAAAAGGCAATTTGCTCTTGGACTGCACCTGGCTTTTGTACCATAAGCATGTTATGCAAAGCATAGAACTGTTGCACTGTAAGGGGAAAATACATTGTCAGGGTCTATTGCACACCAAAGAGCTTTTGCACTGCAAGAGGCTATTGAATTGTCATGGTCTGTTGTGTTGAAAAGGCTATAGCATTTCTTCACGTTATTGCTCTTAGAGACTATTACATTGCATGTTGTTTTTACACTGTGAGTGGAGATTGCACTGCATGGGGCTATTGCTTTGTTAGTGGATGTTGTACTGCAAAGGCTATTGTACTACAAGTTTTTGTGTTGCATTGTAAGGGTCTAGTGCACCATAACTTCAATGGGATTTCAAATGCTTGTTGCATTGCAACATTCTATGACATCTCAAGGTGCTTTTTGCACTACAAGGGGCTGCAGCACTGCATGGGAAATTTGCATTACAATTGGATTTTAGATAGCAAGTCCCATTGCATTACATGGGCAAATGCACAGGAAAGGCCTCTGCATTGCAAGATGCTATTGTGCTGCGAGAGGTTCCTGCACTGCGAGGGACAATTACCCTGTCAGAGGTTCCTGCACTGCGAGGTACAATTACCCTGTCAGAGGTTCCTGCACTGCGAGGTACAATTCCCCTGTCAGAGGTTCCTGCACTGCGAGGTACAATTACCCTGTCAGAGGTTCCTGTACTGCGAGTTGCAATTACCCTGTCAGAGGTTCCTGTACTGCGAGGTACAATTACCCTGTCAGAGGTTCCTGTACTGCGAGGTACAATTACCCTGTCAGAGGTTCCTGTACTGCGAGGTACAATTACCCTGTCAGAGGTTCCTGTACTGCGAGGGACAATTACCCTGTCAGAGGTTCCTGTACTGCGAGGTACAATTACCCTGTCAGAGGTTCCTGTACTGCGAGGTACAATTACACTGTCAGAGGTTCCTGTACTGCGAGGTACAATTACCCTGTCAGAGGTTCCTGTACTGCGAGGTACAATTACACTGTCAGAGGTTCCTGTACTGCGAGGTACAATTACCCTGTCAGAGGTTCCTGTACTGCGAGGTACAATTATCCTGTCAGAGGTTCCTGCACTGCGAGGTACAATTACCCTGTCAGAGGTTCCTGCACTGCGAGGCACAATTACCCTGTCAGAGGTTCCTGTACTGCGAGGTACAATTACCCTGTCAGAGGTTCCTGTACTGCGAGGTACAATTACACTGTCAGAGGTTCCTGTACTGTGAGGTACAAGTACCCTGTCAGAGGTTCCTGTACTGCGAGGTACAATTACACTGTCAGAGGTTCCTGTACTGCGAGGTACAATTACCCTGTCAGAGGTTCCTGTACTGCGAGGTACAATTACCCTGTCAGAGGTTCCTGCACTGCGAGGTACAATTACCCTGTCAGAGGTTCCTGTACTGCGAGGTACAATTATCCTGTCAGAGGTTCCTGTACCGCGAGGTACAATTACCCTGTCAGAGGTTCCTGCACTGCGAGGTACAATTACCCTGTCAGAGGTTCCTGCACTGCGAGGTACAATTATCCTGTCAGAGGTTCCTGCACTGCGAGGTACAATTACCCTGTCAGAGGTTCCTGTACTGCGAGGTACAATTACCCTGTCAGAGGTTCCTGCACTGCGAGGTACAATTACCCTGTCAGAGGTTCCTGCACTGCGAGGTACAATTACCCTGTCAGAGGTTCCTGCACTGCGAGGTACAATTACCCTGTCAGAGGTTCCTGCACTGCGAGGTACAATTACCCTGTCAGAGGTTCCTGCACTGCGAGGTACTATTACCCTGTCAGAGGTTCTTGCACTGCGAGGTACAATTACCCTGTCAGAGGTTCCTGCACTGCGAGGTACAATTACACTGTCAGAGGTTCCTGCACTGCGAGGTACAATTACCCTGTCAGAGGTTCCTGCACTGCGAGGTACAATTACCCTGTCAGAGGTTCCTGTACTGCGAGGTACAGTTACACTGTCAGAGGTTCCTGTACTGCGAGGTCCAATTACCCTGTCAGAGGTTCCTGTACTGCGAGGTACAATTACCCTGTCAGAGGTTCCTGTACTGCGAGGTACTATTATCCTGTCAGAGGTTCCTGCACTGCGAGGTACAATTACCCTGTCAGAGGTTCCTGTACTGCGAGGTACTATTATCCTGTCAGAGGTTCCTGCACTGCGAGGTACAATTACCCTGTCAGAGGTTCCTGTACTGCGAGGTACAATTACACTGTCAGAGGTTCCTGCACTGCGAGGTACAATTACCCTGTCAGAGGTTCCTGTACTGCGAGGTACAATTACACTGTCAGAGGTTCCTGTACTGCGAGGTACAATTACCCTGTCAGAGGTTCCTGTACTGCGAGGTACAATTACCCTGTCAGAGGTTCCTGTACTGCGAGGTACAATTACCCTGTCAGAGGTTCCTGTACTGCGAGGTACAATTACACGGTCAGAGGTTCCTGTACTGCGAGGAACAATTACCCTGTCAGAGGTTCCTGCACTGCGAGGTACAATTACACTGTCAGAGGTTCCTGTACTGCGAGGTACAATTACCCTGTCAGAGGTTCCTGCACTGCGAGGTACAATTACCCTGTCAGAGGTTCCTGTACTGCGAGGTACAATTACCCTGTCAGAGGTTCCTGTACTGCGAGGTACTATTATCCTGTCAGAGGTTCCTGCACTGCGAGGTACAATTACCCTGTCAGAGGTTCCTGTACTGCGAGGTACAATTACACTGTCAGAGGTTCCTGCACTGCGAGGTACAATTACCCTGTCAGAGGTTCCTGTACTGCGAGGTACTATTACCCTGTCAGAGGTTCCTGTACTGCGAGGTACAATTACCCTGTCAGAGGTTCCTGTACTGCGAGGTACAATTACCCTGTCAGAGGTTCCTGCACTGCGAGGTACAATTACCCTGTCAGAGGTTCCTGTACTGTGAGGTACAATTACCCTGTCATAGGTTCCTGTACTGCGAGGTACAATTACCCTGTCAGAGGTTCCTGTACTGCGAGGTACAATTACCCTGTCAGAGGTTCCTGCACTGCAAGGTACTATTACCCTGTCAGAGGTTCCTGTACTGCGAGGTACAATTACCCTGTCAGAGGTTCCTGCACTGCGAGGTACAATTACACTGTCAGAGGTTCCTGCACTGCGAGGTACAATTACCCTGTCAGAGGTTCCTGTACTGCGAGGTACAATTACCCTGTCAGAGGTTCCTGTACTGCGAGGTACAATTACCCTGTCAGAGGTTCCTGTACTGCGAGGTACAATTACACTGCAATAGGCCTTTGCATTCCAATAGTCAAGCATGCTAAAAAGGTCCAGGGCATTGTAAGTGAATTGTGTGTTAAACGTTTCTATTACTTTGCACTTATAAATGTCTATGGCACTGCCAGAGTGAGCGTGTTAATATTAATCTGTGTTCTCTGTCAGTGTGTTAATCTTACTGAGGACAGTGGGGGTGTTTTACACTTCACCGGGTGTATCTGACTCTGGGTCATGATATACACAGTGTGTCAGTGAGTGTGTTAATATTAATCTGTGTTCTCTGTCAGTGTGTTAATATTACTGAGGACAGTGGGGGTGTTTTACACTTCACAGGGTGTATCTGACTGTGGGTCATGATATACACAGTGTGTCAGTGAGTGTGTTAATATTAATCTGTGTTCTCTGTCAGTGTGTTAATATTCCTGAGGACAGTGGGGGTGTTTTACACTTCACAGGGTGTATCTGACTGTGGGTCATGATATACACAGTGTGTCAGTGAGTGTGTTAATATTAATCTGTGTTCTCTGTCAGTGTGTTAATATTACTGAGGACAGTGGGGATGTTTTACACTTCACAGGGTGTATCTGACTGTGGGTCATGATGTACACAGTGTGTCAGTGAGTGTGTTAATATTAATCTGTGTTCTCTGTCAGTGTGTTAATATTCCTGAGGACAGTGGGGGTGTTTTACACTTCACAGGGTTTATCTGACTGTGGGTCATGATATACACAGTGTGTCAGTGAGTGTGTTAATATTAATCTGTGTTCTCTGTCAGTGTGTTAATATTACTGAGGACAGTGGGGGTGTTTTACACTTCACAGGGTGTATCTGACTGTGGGTCATGATATACACAGTGTGTCAGTGAGTGTGTTAATATTAATCTGTGTTCTCTGTCAGTGTGTTAATATTACTGAGGACAGTGGGGGTGTTTTACACTTCACAGGGTGTATCTGACTGTGGGTCATGATATACACAGTGTGTCAGTGAGTGTGTTAATATTAATCTGTGTTCTCTGTCAGTGTGTTAATATTACTGAGGACAGTGGGGGTGTTTTACACTTCACAGGGTTTATCTGACTGTGGGTCATGATATACACAGTGTGTCAGTGAGTGTGTTAATATTAATCTGTGTTCTCTGTCAGTGTGTTAATATTCCTGAGGACAGTGGGGGTGTTTTACACTTCACAGGGTGTATCTGACTGTGGGTCATGATGTACACAGTGTGTCAGTGAGTGTGTTAATATTAATCTGTGTTCTCTGTCAGTGTTTTAATATTACTGAGGACAGTGGGGGTGTTTTACACTTCACAGGGTGTATCTGACTGTGGGTCATGATATACACAGTGTGTCAGTGAGTGTGTTAATATTAATCTGTGTTCTCTGTCAGTGTGTTAATATTGCTGAGGACAGTGGGGGTGTTTTACACTTCACAGGGTGTATCTGACTGTGGGTCACGATGTACACAGTGTGTCAGTGAGTGTGTTAATATTAATCTGTGTTCTCTGTCAGTGTGTTAATATTCCTGAGGACAGTGGGGGTGTTTTACACTTCACAGGGTGTATCTGATTGTGGGTCATGATATACACAATGTGTCAGTGAGACTGTTAATATTAATCTGTGTTCTCTGTCAGTGTGTTAATATTACTGAGGACAGTGGGGGTGTTTTACACTTCACCGGGTGTATCTGACTGTGGGTCATGATATACACAATGTTTCAGTGAGACTGTTAATATTAATCTGTGTTCTCTGTCAGTGTGTTAATATTACTGAGGACAGTGGGGGTGTTTTACACTTCACAGGGTTTATCTGACTGAGGGTCATGATGTACACAGTGTGTCAGTGAGTGTGTTAATATTAATCTGTGTTCTCTGTCAGTGTGCTAATGTTACTCAGAACAGTGGGGGTGTTTTACACTTCACAGGGTTTATCTGACTGTGGGTCATGATATACACAGTGTGTCAGTGAGTGTGTTAATATTAATCTGTGTTCTCTGTCAGTGTGTTAATATTACTGAGGACAGTGGGGGTGTTTTACACTTCACAGGGTTTATCTGACTGTGGGTCATGATATACACAGTGTGTCAGTGAGTGTGTTAATATTAATCTGTGTTCTCTGTCAGTGTGTTAATATTACTGAGGACAGTGGGGGTGTTTTACACTTCACAGGATGTATCTGACTGTGGGTCATGATATACACAGTGTGTCAGTGAGTGTGTTAATATTAATCTGTGTTCTCTGTCAGTGTGTTAATATTACTGAGGACAGTGGGGGTGTTTTACACTTCACAGGGTGTATCTGACTGTGGGTCATGATATACACAGTGTGTCAGTGAGTGTGTTAATATTAATCTGTGTTCTCTGTCAGTGTGTTAATATTCCTGAGGACAGTGGGGGTGTTTTACACTTCACAGGGTGTATCTGACTATGGGTCATGATATACACAGTGTGTCGGTGAGTGTGTTAATATTAATCTGTGTACTCTGTCAGTGTGTTAATATTACTGAGGACAGTGGGGGTGTTTTACACTTCACAGGGTGTATCTGACTGTGGGTCATGATATACACAGTGTGTCAGTGAGTGTGTTAATATTAATCTGTGTTCTCTGTCAGTGTGTTAATATTACTGAGGACAGTGGGGGTGTTTTACACTTCACAGGGTGTATCTGACTGTGGGTCATGATGTACACAGTGTGTCAGTGAGTGTGTTAATATTAATCTGTGTTCTCTGTCAGTGTGTTAATATTCCTGAGGACAGTGGGGGTGTTTTACACTTCACAGGGTGTATCTGACTGTGGGTCATGATATACACAGTGTGTCAGTGAGTGTGTTAATATTAATCTGTGTTCTCTGTCAGTGTGTTAATATTGCTGAGGACAGTGGGGGTGTTTTACACTTCACAGGGTGTATCTGACTGTGGGTCATGATGTACACAGTGTGTCAGTGAGTGTGTTAATATTAATCTGTGTTCTCTGTCAGTGTGTTAATATTGCTGAGGACAGTGGGGGTGTTTTACACTTCACAGGGTGTATCTGACTGTGGGTCATGATGTACACAGTGTGTCAGTGAGTGTGTTAATATTAATCTGTGTTCTCTGTCAGTGTGTTAATATTCCTGAGGACAGTGGGGGTGTTTTACACTTCACAGGGTGTATCTGATTGTGGGTCATGATATACACAATGTGTCAGTGAGACTGTTAATATTAATCTGTGTTCTCTGTCAGTGTGTTAATATTACTGAGGACAGTGGGCGTGTTTTACAATTCACCGGGTGTATCTGACTGTCGGTCATGATATACACAGTGTGTCAGTGAGTGTGTTAATATTAATCTGTGTTCTCTGTCAGTGTGTTAATATTACTGAGGACATTGGGGGTGTTTTACACTTCACAGGGTTTATCTGACTGAGGGTCATGATGTACACAGTGTGTCAGTGAGTGTGTTAATATTAATCTGTGTTCTCTGTCAGTGTGCTAATGTTACTCAGGACAGTGGGGGTGTTTTACACTTCACAGGGTTTATCTGACTGTGGGTCATGATATACACAGTGTGTCAGTGAGTGTGTTAATATTAATCTGTGTTCTCTGTCAGTGTGTTAATATTACTGAGGACAGTGGGGGTGTTTTACACTTCACAGGGTTTATCTGACTGTGGGTCATGATATACACAGTGTGTCAGTGAGTGTGTTAATATTAATCTGTGTTCTCTGTCAGTGTGTTAATATTACTGAGGACAGTGGGGGTGTTTTACACTTCACAGGATGTATCTAACTGTGGGTCATGATATACACAGTGTGTCAGTGAGTGTGTTAATATTAATCTGTGTTCTCTGTCAGTGTGTTAATATTACTGAGGACAGTGGGGGTGTTTTACACTTCACAGGGTGTATCTGACTGTGGGTCATGATATACACAGTGTGTCAGTGAGTGTGTTAATATTAATCTGTGTTCTCTGTCAGTGTGTTAATATTCCTGAGGACAGTGGGGGTGTTTTACACTTCACAGGGTGTATCTGACTGTGGGTCATGATATACACAGTGTGTCGGTGAGTGTGTTAATATTAATCTGTGTACTCTGTCAGTGTGTTAATATTACTGAGGACAGTGGGGGTGTTTTACACTTCACAGGGTGTATCTGACTGTGGGTCATGATATACACAGTGTGTCAGTGAGTGTGTTAATATTAATCTGTGTTCTCTGTCAGTGTGTTAATATTACTGAGGACAGTGGGGGTGTTTTACACTTCACAGGGTGTATCTGACTGTGGGTCATGATGTACACAGTGTGTCAGTGAGTGTGTTAATATTAATCTGTGTTCTCTGTCAGTGTGTTAATATTCCTGAGGACAGTGGGGGTGTTTTACACTTCACAGGGTGTATCTGACTGTGGGTCATGATGTACACAGTGTGTCAGTGAGTGTGTTAATATTAATCTGTGTTCTCTGTCAGTGTGTTAATATTCCTGAGGGCAGTGGGGGTGTTTTACACTTCACAGGGTGTATCTGACTGTGGGTCATGATATACACAGTGTGTCAGTGAGTGTGTTAATATTAATCTGTGTTCTCTGTCAGTGTGTTAATATTCCTGAGGACAGAGGGGGTGTTTTACACTTCACAGGGTTTATCTGACTGTGGGTCATGATATACACAGTGTGTCAGTGAGTGTGTTAATATTAATCTGTGTTCTCTGTCAGTGTATTAATATTCCTGAGGACAGTGGGGGTGTTTTACACTTCACAGGGTGTATCTGACTGTGGGTCATGATATACACAGTGTGTCAGTGAGTGTGTTAATATTAATCTGTGTTCTCTGTCAATGTGTTAATATTACTGAGGACAGTGGGGGTGTTTTACACTTCACAGGGTTTATCTGACTGTGGGTCATGATATACACAGTGTGTCAGTGAGTGTGTTAATATTAATCTGTGTTCTCTGTCAGTGTGTTAATATTCCTGAGGGCAGTGGGGGTGTTTTACACTTCACAGGGTGTATCTGACTGTGGGTCATGATGTACACAGTGTGTCAGTGAGTGTGTTAATATTAATCTGTGTTCTCTGTCAGTGTGTTAATATTCCTGAGGACAGTGGGGGTGTTTTACACTTCACAGGGTGTATCTGACTGTGGGTCATGATGTACACAGTGTGTCAGTGAGTGTGTTAATATTAATCTGTGTTCTCTGTCAGTGTCTTAATATTACTGAGGACAGTGGGGGTGTTTTACACTTCACAGGGTGTATCTGACTGTGGGTCATGATGTACACAGTGTGTCAGTGAGTGTGTTAATATTAATCTGTGTACTCTGTCAGTGTGTTAATATTACTGAGGACAGTGGGGGTGTTTTACACTTCACAGGGTGTATCTGACTGTGGGTCATGATATACACAGTGTGTCAGTGAGTGTGTTAATATTAATCTGTGTTCTCTGTCAGTGTGTTAATATTACTGAGGACAGTGGGGGTGTTTTACACTTCACAGGGTGTATCTGACTGTGGGTCATGATGTACACAGTGTGTCAGTGAGTATGTTAATATTAATCTGTGTTCTCTGTCAGTGTGTTAATATTACTGAGGACAGTGGGGGTGTTTTACACTTCACAGGGTGTATCTGACTGTGGGTCATGATGTACAGAGTGTGTCAGTGAGTGTGTTAATATTAATCTGTGTTCTCTGTCAGTGTGTTAATATTACTGAGGACAGTGGGGGTGTTTTACACTTCACAGGGTGTATCTGACTGTGGGTCATGATGTACACAGTGTGTCAGTGAGTATGTTAATATTAATCTGTGTTCTCTGTCAGTGTGTTAATATTACTGAGGACAGTGGGGGTGTTTTACACTTCACAGGGTGTATCTGACTGTGGGTCATGATATACACAGTGTGTCAGTGAGTCTGTTAATATTAATCTGTGTACTCTGTCAGTGTGTTAATATTACTGAGGACAGTGGGATGTTTTACACTTCACAGGGTGTATCTGACTGTGGGTCATGATATACACAGTGTGTCAGTGAGTGTGTTACTATTAATCTGTGTTCTCTGTCAGTGTGTTAATATTACTGAGGACAGTGGGATGTTTTACACTTCACAGGGTGTATCTGACTGTGGGTCATGATGTACACAATGTGTCAGTGAGTGTGTTAATATTAATCTGTGTTCTCTGTCAATGTGTTAATATTACTGAGGACAGTGGGGGTGTTTTACACTTCACAGGGTTTATCTGACTGTGGGTCATGATATACACAGTGTGTCAGTGAGTGTGTTAATATTAATCTGTGTTCTCTGTCAGTGTATTAATATTCCTGAGGGCAGTGGGGATGTTTTACACTTCACAGGGTGTATCTGACTGTGGGTCATGATGTACACAGTGTGTCAGTAAGTGTGTTAATATTAATCTGTGTTCTCTGTCAGTGTGTTAATATTCCTGAGGACAGTGGGGGTGTTTTACACTTCACAGGGTGTATCTGACTGTGGGTCATGATGTACACAGTGTGTCAGTGAGTGTGTTAATATTAATCTGTGTTCTCTGTCAGTGTGTTAATATTCCTGAGGACCGTGGGGGTGTTTTACACTTCACAGGGTGTATCTGACTGTGGGTCATGATGTACACAGTGTGTCAGTGAGTGTGTTAATATTAATCTGTGTACTCTGTCAGTGTGTTAATATTACTGAGGACAGTGGGGGTGTTTTACACTTCACAGGGTGTATCTGACTGTGGGTCATGATATACACAGTGTGTCAGTGAGTGTGTTAATATTAATCTGTGTTCTCTGTCAGTGTGTTTATATTACTGAGGACAGTGGGGGTGTTTTACACTTCACAGGGTGTATCTGACTGTGTGTCATGATGTACACAGTGTGTCAGTGAGTATGTTAATATTAATCTGTGTTCTCTGTCAGTGTGTTAATATTACTGAGGACAGTGGGGGTGTTTTACACTTCACAGGGTGTATCTGACTGTGGGTCATGATGTACAGAGTGTGTCAGTGAGTGTGTTAATATTAATCTGTGTTCTCTGTCAGTGTGTTAATATTACTGTGGACAGTGGGGGTGTTTTACACTTCACAGGGTGTATCTGACTGTGGGTCATGATGTACACAGTGTGTCAGTGAGTATGTTAATATTAATCTGTGTTCTCTGTCAGTGTGTTAATATTACTGAGGACAGTGGGGGTGTTTTACACTTCACAGGGTGTATCTGACTGTGGGTCATGATATACACAGTGTGTCAGTGAGTCTGTTAATATTAATCTGTGTTCTCTGTCAGTGTGTTAATATTACTGAGGACAGTGGGATGTTTTACACTTCACAGGGTGTATCTGACTGTGGGTCATGATATACACAGTGTGTCAGTGAGTGTGTTACTATTAATCTGTGTTCTCTGTCAGTGTGTTAATATTACTGAGGACAGTGGGATGTTTTACACTTCACAGGGTGTATCTGACTGTGGGTCATGATGTACACAATGTGTCAGTGAGTGTGTTAATATTAATCTGTGTTCTCTGTCAGTGTGTTAATATTACTGAGGACAGTGGGGGTGTTTTACACTTCACAGGGTGCATCTGACTGTGGGTCATGATATACACAGTGTGTCAGTGAGTGTGTTAATATTAATCTGTGTTCTCTGTCAGTGTGTTAATATTACTGAGGACAGTGGGGGTGTTTTACACTTCACAGGGTTTATCTGACTGTGGGTCATGATATACACAATGTGTCAGTGAGTGTGTTAATATTAATCTGTGTTCTCTGTCAGTGTGTTAATATTCCTGAGGACAGTGGGGGTGTTTTACACTTCACAGGGTTTATCTGACTGTGGGTCATGATATACACAGTGTGTCAGTGAGTGTGTTAATATTAATCTGTGTTCTCTGTCAGTGTGTTAATATTACTGAGGACAGTGGGGGTGTTTTACACTTCACAGGGTGTATCTGACTGTGGGTCATGATGTACACAGTGTGTCAGTGAGTGTGTTAATATTAATCTCTGTTCTCTGTCAGTGTGTTAATATTACTGAGGACAGTGGGGGTGTTTTACACTTCACAGGGTGTATCTGACTGTGGGTCATGATATACACAGTGTGTCAGTGAGTGTGTTAATATTAATCTGTGTACTCTGTCAGTGTGTTAATATTCCTGAGGACAGTGGGGGTGTTTTACACTTCACAGGGTTTATCTGACTGTGGGCCATGATATACACAGTGTGTCAGTGAGTGTGTTAATATTAATCTGTGTTCTCTGTCAGTGTGTTAATATTGCTGAGAACAGTGGGGGTGTTTTACACTTCACGGGGTTTATCTGACTGTGGGTCATGATATACACAGTGTGTCAGTGAGTGTGTTAATATTAATCTGTGTTCTCTGTCAGTGTGTTAATATTGCTGAGGACAGTGGGGGTGTTTTACACTTCACAGGGTGTATCTGACTGTGGGTCATGATATACACAGTGTGTCAGTGAGTGTGTTAATATTAATCTGTGTTCTCCGTCAGTGTGTTAATATTCCTGAGGACAGTGGGGGTGTTTTACACTTCACAGGGTGTATCTGATTGTGGGTCATGATATACACAATGTGTCAGTGAGTGTGTTAGTATTAATCTGTGTTCTCTGTCAGTGTGTTAATATTACTGAGGACAGTGGGGGTGTTTTACACTTCACAGGGTTTATCTGACTGTGGGTCATGATATACACAGTGTGTCAGTGAGTGTGTTAATATTAATCTGTGTTCTCTGTCAGTGTGTTAATATTCCTGAGGACAGTGGGGGTGTTTTACACTTCACAGGGTGTATCTGACTGTGGGTCATGATGTACACAGTGTGTCATTGAGTGTGTTAATATTAATCTGTGTTCTCTGTCAGTGTGTTAATATTACTGAGGACAGTGGGGGTGTTTTACACTTCACAGGGTGTATCTGACTGTGGGTCATGATATACACAGTGTGTCAGTGAGTGTGTTAATATTAATCTGTGTTCTCTGTAAGTGTGTTAATATTGCTGAGGACAGTGGGGGTGTTTTACACTTCACAGGGTGTATCTGACTGTGGGTCATGATGTACACAGTGTGTCAGTGAGTGTGTTAATATTAATCTGTGTTCTCTGTCAGTGTGTTAATATTCCTGAGGACAGTGGGGGTGTTTTACACTTCACAGGGTGTATCTGATTCTGGGTCATGATATACACAATGTGTCAGTGAGACTGTTAATATTAATCTGTGTTCTCTGTCAGTGTGTTAATATTACTGAGGACAGTGGGGGTGTTTTACACTTCACCGGGTGTATCTGACTGTGGGTCATGATATACACAGTGTGTCAGTGAGTGTGTTAATATTAATCTGTGTTCTCTGTCAGTGTGTTAATATTACTGAGGACAGTGGGGGTGTTTTACACTTCACAGGGTTTATCTGACTGAGGGTCATGATGTACACAGTGTGTCAGTGAGTGTGTTAATATTAATCTGTGTTCTCTGTCAGTGTGCTAATGTTACTCAGGACAGTGGGGGTGTTTTACACTTCACAGGGTTTATCTGACTGTGGGTCATGATATACACAGTGTGTCAGTGAGTGTGTTAATATTAATCTGTGTTCTCTGTCAGTGTGTTAATATTACTGAGGACAGTGGGGGTGTTTTACACTTCACAGGGTTTATCTGACTGTGGGTCATGATATACACAGTGTGTCAGTGAGTGTGTTAATATTAATCTGTGTTCTCTGTCAGTGTGTTAATATTACTGAGGACAGTGGGGGTGTTTTACACTTCACAGGATGTAACTGACTGTGGGTCATGATATACACAGTGTGTCAGTGAGTGTGTTAATATTAATCTGTGTTCTCTGTCAGTGTGTTAATATTACTGAGGACAGTGGGGGTGTTTTACACTTCTCAGGGTGTATCTGACTGTGGGTCATGATATACACAGTGTGTCAGTGAGTGTGTTAATATTAATCTGTGTTCTCTGTCAGTGTGTTAATATTCCTGAGGACAGTGGGGGTGTTTTACACTTCACAGGGTGTATCTGACTATGGGTCATGATATACACAGTGTGTCGGTGAGTGTGTTAATATTAATCTGTGTACTCTGTCAGTGTGTTAATATTACTGAGGACAGTGGGGGTGTTTTACACTTCACAGGGTGTATCTGACTGTGGGTCATGATATACACAGTGTGTCAGTGAGTGTGTTAATATTAATCTGTGTTCTCTGTCAGTGTGTTAATATTACTGAGGACAGTGGGGGTGTTTTACACTTCACAGGGTGTATCTGACTGTGGGTCATGATGTACACAGTGTGTCAGTGAGTGTGTTAATATTAATCTGTGTTCTCTGTCAGTGTGTTAATATTCCTGAGGACAGTGGGGGTGTTTTACACTTCACAGGGTGTATCTGACTGTGGGTCATGATGTACACAGTGTGTCAGTGAGTGTGTTAATATTAATCTGTGTTCTCTGTCAGTGTGTTAATATTCCTGAGGGCAGTGGGGGTGTTTTACACTTCACAGGGTGTATCTGACTGTGGGTCATGATATACACAGTGTGTCAGTGAGTGTGTTAATATTAATCTGTGTTCTCTGTCAGTAAGTTAATAGTCCTGAGGACAGAGGGGGTTTTTTACACTTCACAGGGTTTATCTGACTGTGGGTCATGATATACACAGTGTGTCAGTGAGTGTGTTAATATTAATCTGTGTGCTCTGTCAGTGTGTTAATATTCCTGAGGACAGTGGGGGTGTTTTACACTTCACAGGGTGTATCTGACTGTGGGTCATGATATACACAGTGTGTCAGTGAGTGTGTTAATATTAATCTGTGTTCTCTGTCAATGTGTTAATATTACTGAGGACAGTGGGGGTGTTTTACACTTCACAGGGTTTATCTGACTGTGGGTCATGATATACACAGTGTGTCAGTGAGTGTGTTAATATTAATCTGTGTTCTCTGTCAGTGTGTTAATATTCCTGAGGGCAGTGGGGATGTTTTACACTTCACAGGGTGTATCTGACTGTGGGTCATGATGTACACTGTATGTCAGTGAGTGTGTTAATATTAATCTGTGTTCTCTGTCAGTGTGTTAATATTCCTGAGGACAGTGGGGGTGTTTTACACTTCACAGGGTGTATCTGACTGTGGGTCATGATGTACACAGTGTGTCAGTGAGTGTGTTAATATTAATCTGTGTACTCTGTCAGTGTGTTAATATTACTGAGGACAGTGGGGGTGTTTTACACTTCACAGGGTGTATCTGACTGTGGGTCATGATATACACAGTGTGTCAGTGAGTGTGTTACTATTAATCTGTGTTCTCTGTCAGTGTGTTAATATTACTGAGGACAGTGGGATGTTTTACACTTCACAGGGTGTATCTGACTGTGGGTCATGATGTACACAGTGTGTCAGTGAGTATGTTAATATTAATCTGTGTTCTCTGTCAGTGTGTTAATATTACTGAGGACAGTGGGGGTGTTTTACACTTCACAGGGTGTATCTGACTGTGGGTCATGATGTACAGAGTGTGTCAGTGAGTGTGTTAATATTAATCTGTGTTCTCTGTCAGTGTGTTAATATTACTGAGGACAGTGGGGGTGTTTTACACTTCACAGGGTGTATCTGACTGTGGGTCATGATGTACACAGTGTGTCAGTGAGTATGTTAATATTAATCTGTGTTCTCTGTCAGTGTGTTAATATTACTGAGGACAGTGGGGGTGTTTTACACTTCACAGGGTGTATCTGACTGTGGGTCATGATATACACAGTGTGTCAGTGAGTCTGTTAATATTAATCTGTGTACTCTGTCAGTGTGTTAATATTACTGAGGACAGTGGGATGTTTTACACTTCACAGGGTGTATCTGACTGTGGGTCATGATATACACAGTGTGTCAGTGAGTGTGTTACTATTAATCTGTTTTCTCTGTCAGTGTGTTAATATTACTGAGGACAGTGGGATGTTTTACACTTCACAGGGTGTATCTGACTGTGGGTCATGATGTACACAATGTGTCAGTGAGTGTGTTAATATTAATCTGTGTTCTCTGTCAGTGTGTTAATATTACTGAGGACAGTGGGGGTGTTTTACACTTCACAGGGTGTATCTGACTGTGGGTCATGATATACACAGTGTGTCAGTGAGTGTGTTAATATTAATCTGTGTTCTCTGTCAGTGTGTTAATATTACTGAGGACAGTGGGGGTGTTTTACACTTCACAGGGTTTATCTGACTGTGGGTCATGATATACACAATGTGTCAGTGAGTGTGTTAATATTAATCTGTGTTCTCTGTCAGTGTGTTAATATTCCTGAGGACAGTGGGGGTGTTTTACACTTCACAGGGTTTATCTGACTGTGGGTCATGATATACACAGTGTGTCAGTGAGTGTGTTAATATTAATCTGTGTTCTCTGTCAGTGTGTTAATATTACTGAGGACAGTGGGGGTGTTTTACACTTCACAGGGTGTATCTGACTGTGGGTCATGATGTACACAGTGTGTCAGTGAGTGTGTTAATATTAATCTGTGTTCTCTGTCAGTGTGTTAATATTACTGAGGACAGTGGGGGTGTTTTACACTTCACAGGGTGTATCTGACTGTGGGTCATGATATACACAGTGTGTCAGTGAGTGTGTTAATATTAATCTGTGTACTCTGTCAGTGTGTTAATATTCCTGAGGACAGTGGGGGTGTTTTACACTTCACAGGGTTTATCTGACTGTGGGTCATGATATACACAGTGTGTCAGTGAGTGTGTTAATATTAATCTGTGTTCTCTGTCAGTGTGTTAATATTGCTGAGAACAGTGGGGGTGTTTTACACTTCACGGGGTTTATCTGACTGTGGGTCATGATATACACAGTGTGTCAGTGAGTGTGTTGATATTAATCTGTGTTCTCTGTCAGTGTGTTAATATTGCTGAGGACAGTGGGGGTGTTTTACACTTCACAGTGTGTATCTGACTGTGGGTCATGATATACACAGTGTGTCAGTGAGTGTGTTAATATTAATCTGTGTTCTCTGTCAGTGTGTTAATATTCCTGAGGACAGTGGGGGTGTTTTACACTTCACAGGGTGTATCTGACTGTGGGTCATGATGTACACAGTGTGTCAGTGAGTGTGTTAATATTAATCTGTGTTCACTGTCAGTGTGTTAATATTCCTCAGGACAGTGGGGGTGTTTTACAATTCATTGGGTGTATCTGACTGTGGGTCATGATATACACAGTGTGTCAGTGAGTGTGTTAATATTAATCTGTGCTCTCTGTCAGTGTGTTAACATTACTGAGGACAGTGGGGGTGTTTTACACTTCACAGGGTGTATCTGACTGTGGGTCATGATATACACAGTGTGTCAGTGAGTGTGTTAATATTAATCTGTGTTCTCTGTCAGTGTGTTAATATTGCTGAGGACAGTGGGGGTGTTTTACAGTTCACAGGGTGTATCTGACTGTGGGTCATGATGTACACAGTGTGTCAGTGAGTGTGTTAATATTAATCTGTGTTCTCTGTCAGTGTGTTAATATTCCTGAGGACAGTGGGGGTGTTTTACACTTCACAGGGTGTATCTGATTGTGGGTCATGATATACACAATGTGTCAGTGAGACTGTTAATATTAATCTGTGTTCTCTGTCAGTGTGTTAATATTACTGAGGACAGTGGGGGTGTTTTACACTTCAGAGGGTTTATCTGACTGTGGGTCATGATATACACAGTGTGTCAGTGAGTGTGTTAATATTAATCTGTGTTCTCTGTCAGTGTGTTAATATGACTGAGGACAGTGGGGGTGTTTTACACTTCACAGGGTGTATCTGACTGTGGGTCATGATGTACACAGTGTGTCAGTGAGTGTGTTAATATTAATCTGTGTTCTCTGTCAGTGTGTTAATATTACTGAGGACAGTGGGGGTGTTTTACACTTCACAGGGTGTATCTGACTGTGGGTCACGATGTACACAGTGTGTCAGTGAGTATGTTAATATTAATCTGTGTTCTCTGTCAGTGTGTGAATATTACTGAGGACAGTGGGGGTGTTTTACACTTCACAGGGTGTATCTGACTGTGGGTCATGATGTACAGAGTGTGTCAGTGAGTGTGTTAATATTAATCTGTGTTCTCTGTCAGTGTGTTAATATTACTGAGGACAGTGGGGGTGTTTTACACTTCACAGGGTGTATCTGACTGTGGGTCATGATGTACACAGTGTGTCATTGAGTATGTTAATATTAATCTGTGTTCTCTGTCAGTGTGTTAATATTACTGAGGACAGTGGGGGTGTTTTACACTTCACAGGGTGTATCTGACTGTGGGTCATGATATACACAGTGTGTCAGTGAGTGTGTTAATATTAATCTGTGTACTCTGTCAGTGTGTTAATATTACTGTGGAAAGTGGGATGTTTTACACTTCACAGGGTGTATCTGACTGTGGGTCATGATATACACAGTGTGTCAGTGAGTGTGTTACTATTAATCTGTGTTCTCTGTCAGTGTGTTAATATTACTGAGGACAGTGGGATGTTTTACACTTCACAGGGTGTATCTGACTGTGGGTCATGATATACACAATGTGTCAGTGAGTGTGTTAATATTAATCTGTGTTCTCTGTCAGTGTGTTAATATTCCTGAGGACAGTGGGGGTGTTTTACACTTCACAGGGTTTATCTGACTGTGGGTCATGGTATACACAGTGTGTCAGTGAGTGTGTTAATATTAATCTGTGTTCTCTGTCAGTGTGTTAATATTGCTGAGGACAGTGGGGGTGTTTTACACTTCACGGGGTTTATCTGACTGTGGGTCATGATATACACAGTGTGTCAGTGAGTGTGTTAATATTAATCTGTTTTCTCTGTCAGTGTGTTAATATTCCTGAGGACAGTGGGGGTGTTTTACACTTCACAGGGTGTATCTGACTGTGGGTCATGATGTACACAGTGTGTCAGTGAGTGTGTTAATATTAATCTGTGTTCACTGTCAGTGTGTTAATATTCCTCAGGACAGTGGGGGTGTTTTACACTTCACAGGGTGTATCTGACTGTGGGTCATGATATACAAAGTGTGTCAGTGAGTGTGTTAATATTAATCTGTGTTCTCTGTCAGTGTGTTAATATTACTGAGGACAGTGGGGGTGTTTTACACTTCACAGGGTGTATCTGACTGTGGGTCATGATATACACAGTGTGTCAGTGAGTGTGTTAATATTAATCTGTGTTCTCTGTCAGTGTGTTAATATTGCTGAGGACAGTGGGGGTGTTTTACACTTCACAGGGTGTATCTGACTGTGGGTCATGATGTACACAGTGTGTCAGTGAGTGTGTTAATATTAATCTGTGTTCTCTGTCAGTGTGTTAATATTCCTGAGGACAGTGGGGGTGTTTTACACTTCACAGGGTGTATCTGATTGTGGGTCATGATATACACAATGTGTCAGTGAGACTGTTAATATTAATCTGTGTTCTCTGTCAGTGTGTTAATATTACTGAGGACAGTGGGGGTGTTTTACACTTCACAGGGTTTATCTGACTGTGGGTCATGATGTGCACAGTGTGTCAGTGAGTGTGTTAATATTAATCTGTGTTCTCTGTCAGTGTGTTAATATTCCTGAGGACAGTGGGGGTGTTTTACACTTCACCGGGTGTATCTGACTGTGGGTCATGATATACACAGTGTGTCAGTGAGTGTGTTAATATTAATCTGTGTTCTCTGTCAGTGTGTTAATATTACTGAGGACAGTGGGGGTGTTTTACACTTCACAGGGTTTATCTGACTGTGGGTCATGATGTACACAGTGTGTCAGTGAGTGTGTTAATATTAATCTGTGTTCTCTGTCAGTGTGCTAATATTACTCAGGACAGTGGTGGTGTTTTACACTTCACAGGGTTTATCTGACTGTGGGTCATGATATACACAGTGTGTCAGTGAGCGTGTTAATATTAATCTGTGTTCTCTGTCAGTGTGTTAATATTACTGAGGACAGTGGGGGTGTTTTACACTTCAGAGGGTTTATCTGACTGTGGGTCATGATATACACAGTGTGTCAGTGAGTGTGTTAATATTAATCTGTGTTCTCTGTCAGTGTGTTAATATTCCTGAGGACAGTGGGGGTGTTTTACACTTCACAGGGTGTATCTGACTGTGGGTCATGATGTACACAGTGTGTCAGTGAGTGTGTTAATATTAATCTGTGTTCACTGTCAGTGTGTTAATATTCCTCAGGACAGTGGGGGTGTTTTACACTTCACAGGGTGTATCTGACTGTGGGTCATGATATACACAGTGTGTCAGTGAGTGTGTTAATATTAATCTGTGTTCTCTGTCAGTGTGTTAATATTACTGAGGACAGTGGGGGTGTTTTACACTTCACAGGGTGTATCTGACTGTGGGTCATGATATACACAGTGTGTCAGTGAGTGTGTTAATATTAATCTGTGTTCTCTGTCAGTGTATTAATATTGCTGAGGATAGTGGGGGTGTTTTACACTTCACAGGGTGTATCTGACTGTGGGTCATGATGTACACAGTGTGTCAGTGAGTGTGTTAATATTAATCTGTGTTCTCTGTCAGTGTGTTAATATTCCTGAGGACAGTGGAGGTGTTTTACACTTCACAGGGTGTATCTGATTGTGGGTCATGATATACACAATGTGTCAGTGAGACTGTTAATATTAATCTGTGTTCTCTGTCAGTGTGTTAATATTACTGAGGACAGTGGGGGTGTTTTACACTTCACAGGGTTTATCTGACTGTGGGTCATGATGTACACAGTGTGTCAGTGAGTGTGTTAATATTAATATGTGTTCTCTGTCAGTGTGTTAATATTCCTGAGGACAGTGGGGGTGTTTTACACTTCACCGGGTGTATCTGACTGTGCGTCATGATATACACAGTGTGTCAGTGAGTGTGTTAATATTAATCTGTGTTCTCTGTCAGTGTGTTAATATTACTGAGGACAGTGGGGGTGTTTTAAACTTCACAGGGTTTATCCGACTGTGGGTCATGATGTACACAGTGTGTCAGTGAGTGTGTTAATATTAATCTGTGTTCTCTGTCAGTGTGCTAATAATACTCAGGACAGTGGGGGTGTTTTACACTTCACAGGGTTTATCTGACTGTGGGTCATGATATACACAGTGTGTCAGTGAGTGTGTTAATATTAATCTGTGTTCTCTGTCAGTGTGTTAATATTACTGAGGACAGTGGGGGTGTTTTACACTTCACAGGGTTTATCTGACTGTGGGTCATGATATACACAGTGTGTCAGTGAGTGTGTTAATATTAATCTGTGTTCTCTGTCAGTGTGTTAATATTACTGAGGACAGTGGGGGTGTTTTACACTTCACAGGATGTATCTGACTGTGGGTCATGATATACACAGTGTGTCAGTGAGTGTGTTAATATTAATCTGTGTTCTCTGTCAGTGTGTTAATATTACTGAGGACAGTGGGGGTGTTTTACACTTCACAGGGTGTATCTGACTGTGTGTCATGATATACACAGTGTGTCAGTGAGTGTGTTAATATTAATCTGTGTTCTCTGTCAGTGTGTTAATATTCCTGAGGACAGTGGGGGTGTTTTACACTTCACAGGGTGTATCTGACTATGGGTCATGATATACACAGTGTGTCGGTGAGTGTGTTAATATTAATCTGTGTACTCTGTCAGTGTGTTAATATTACTGAGGACAGCGGATGTGTTTTACACTTCACAGGGTGTATCTGACTGTGGGTCATGATATACACAGTGTGTCAGTGAGTGTGTTAATATTAATCTGTGTTCTCTGTCAGTGTGTTAATATTACTGAGGACAGTGGGGGTGTTTTACACTTCACAGGCTGTATCTGACGGTGGGTCATGACGTACACAGTGTGTCAGTGAGTGTGTTAATATTAATCTGTGTTCTCTGTCAGTGTGTTAATATTCCTGAGGACAGTGGGGGTGTTTTACACTTCACAGGGTGTATCTGACTGTGGGTCATGATGTACACAGTGTGTCAGTGAGTGTGTTAATATTAATCTGTGTTCTCTGTCAGTGTGTTAATATTCCTGAGGGCAGTAGGGGTGTTTTACACTTCACAGGGTGTATCTGACTGTGGGTCATGATATACACAGTGTGTCAGTGATTGTGTTAATATTAATCTGTGTTCTCTGTCAGTGTGTTAATATTACTGAGGACAGTGGGGGTGTTTTACACTTCACAGGGTGTATCTGACTGTGGGTCATGATATACACAGTGTGTCAGTGAGTGTGTTAATATTAATCTGTGTTCTCTGTCAGTGTGTTAATATTCCTGAGGACAGTGGGGGTGTTTTACACTTCACAGGGTGTATCTGATTGTGGGTCATGATATACACAATGTGTCAGTGAGACTGTTAATATTAATCTGTGTTCTCTGTCAGTGTGTTAATATTACTGAGGACAGTGGGGGTGTTTTACACTTCACAGGGTTTATCTGACTGTGGGTCATGATGTGCACAGTGTGTCCGTGAGTGTGTTAATATTAATCTGTGTTCTCTGTCAGTGTGTTAATATTCCTGAGGACAGTGGGGGTGTTTTACACTTCACCGGGTGTATCTGACTGTGGGTCATGATATACACAGTGTGTCAGTGAGTGTGTTAATATTAATCTGTGTTCTCTGTCAGTGTGTTAATATTACTGAGGACAGTGGGGGTGTTTTACACTTCACAGGGTTTATCTGACTGTGGGTCATGATGTACACAGTGTGTCAGTGAGTGTGTTAATATTAATCTGTGTTCTCTGTCAGTGTGCTAATATTACTCAGGACAGTGGTGGTGTTTTACACTTCACAGGGTTTATCTGACTGTGGGTCATGATATACACAGTGTGTCAGTGAGTGTGTTAATATTAATCTGTGTTCTCTGTCAGTGTGTTAATATTACTGAGGACAGTGGGGGTGTTTTACACTTCAGAGGGTTTATCTGACTGTGGGTCATGATATACACAGTGTGTCAGTGAGTGTGTTAATATTAATCTGTGTTCTCTGTCAGTGTGTTAATATTCCTGAGGACAGTGGGGGTGTTTTACACTTCACAGGGTGTATCTGACTGTGGGTCATGATGTACACAGTGTGTCAGTGAGTGTGTTAATATTAATCTGTGTTCACTGTCAGTGTGTTAATATTCCTCAGGACAGTGGGGGTGTTTTACACTTTACAGGGTGTATCTGACTGTGGGTCATGATATACACAGTGTGTCAGTGAGTGTGTTAATATTACTCTGTGTTCTCTGTCAGTGTGTTAATATTACTGAGGACAGTGGGGGTGTTTTACACTTCACAGGGTGTATCTGACTGTGGGTCATGATATACACAGTGTGTCAGTGAGTGTGTTAATATTAATCTGTGTTCTCTGTCAGTGTATTAATATTGCTGAGGATAGTGGGGGTGTTTTACACTTCACAGGGTGTATCTGACTGTGGGTCATGATGTACACAGTGTGTCAGTGAGTGTGTTAATATTAATCTGTGTTCTCTGTCAGTGTGTTAATATTCCTGAGGACAGTGGGGGTGTTTTACACTTCACAGGGTGTATCTGATTGTGGGTCATGATATACACAATGTGTCAGTGAGACTGTTAATATTAATCTGTGTTCTCTGTCAGTGTGTTAATATTACTGAGGACAGTGGGGGTGTTTTACACTTCACAGGGTTTATCTGACTGTGGGTTATGATGTACACAGTGTGTCAGTGAGTGTGTTAATATTAATATGTGTTCTCTGTCAGTGTGTTAATATTCCTGAGGACAGTGGGGGTGTTTTACACTTCACCGGGTGTATCTGACTGTGCGTCATGATATACACAGTGTGTCAGTGAGTGTGTTAATATTAATCTGTGTTCTCTGTCAGTGTGTTAATATTACTGAGGACAGTGGGGGTGTTTTACACTTCACAGGGTTTATCCGACTGTGGGTCATGATGTACACAGTGTGTCAGTGAGTGTGTTAATATTAATCTGTGTTCTCTGTCAGTGTGCTAATATTACTCAGGACAGTGGGGGTGTTTTACACTTCACAGGGTTTATCTGACTGTGGGTCATGATATACACAGTGTGTCAGTGAGTGTGTTAATATTAATCTGTGTTCTCTGTCAGTGTGTTAATATTACTGAGGACAGTGGGGGTGTTTTACACTTCACAGGGTTTATCTGACTGTGGGTCATGATATACACAGTGTGTCAGTGAGTGTGTTAATATTAATCTGTGTTCTCTGTCAGTGTGTTAATATTACTGAGGACAGTGGGGGTGTTTTACACTTCACAGGATGTATCTGACTGTGGGTCATGATATACACAGTGTGTCAGTGAGTGTGTTAATATTAATCTGTGTTCTCTGTCAGTGTGTTAATATTACTGAGGACAGTGGGGGTGTTTTACACTTCACAGGGTGTATCTGACTGTGTGTCATGATATACACAGTGTGTCAGTGAGTGTGTTAATATTAATCTGTGTTCTCTGTCAGTGTGTTAATATTCCTGAGGACAGTGGGGGTGTTTTACACTTCACAGGGTGTATCTGACTATGGGTCATGATATACACAGTGTGTCGGTGAGTGTGTTAATATTAATCTGTGTACTCTGTCAGTGTGTTAATATTACTGAGGACAGCGGATGTGTTTTACACTTCACAGGGTGTATCTGACTGTGGGTCATGATATACACAGTGTGTCAGTGAGTGTGTTAATATTAATCTGTGTTCTCTGTCAGTGTGTTAATATTACTGAGGACAGTGGGGGTGTTTTACACTTCACAGGCTGTATCTGACGGTGGGTCATGACGTACACAGTGTGTCAGTGAGTGTGTTAATATTAATCTGTGTTCTCTGTCAGTGTGTTAATATTCCTGAGGACAGTGGGGGTGTTTTACACTTCACAGGGTGTATCTGACTGTGGGTCATGATGTACACAGTGTGTCAGTGAGTGTGTTAATATTAATCTGTGTTCTCTGTCAGTGTGTTAATATTCCTGAGGGCAGTAGGGGTGTTTTACACTTCACAGGGTGTATCTGACTGTGGGTCATGATATACACAGTGTGTCAGTGATTGTGTTAATATTAATCTGTGTTCTCTGTCAGTGTGTTAATATTACTGAGGACAGTGGGGGTGTTTTACACTTCACAGGGTGTATCTGACTGTGGGTCATGATATACACAGTGTGTCAGTGAGTGTGTTAATATTAATCTGTGTTCTCTGTCAGTGTGTTAATATTACTGAGGACAGTGGGGGTGTTTTACACTTCACAGGATGTATCTGACTGTGGGTCATGATATACACAGTGTGTCAGTGAGTGTGTTAATATTAATCTGTGTTCTCTGTCAGTGTGTTAATATTACTGAGGACAGTGGGGGTGTTTTACACTTCACAGGGTGTATCTGACTGTGTGTCATGATATACACAGTGTGTCAGTGAGTGTGTTAATATTAATCTGTGTTCTCTGTCAGTGTGTTAATATTCCTGAGGACAGTGGGGGTGTTTTACACTTCACAGGGTGTATCTGACTATGGGTCATGATATACACAGTGTGTCGGTGAGTGTGTTAATATTAATCTGTGTACTCTGTCAGTGTGTTAATATTACTGAGGACAGCGGATGTGTTTTACACTTCACAGGGTGTATCTGACTGTGGGTCATGATATACACAGTGTGTCAGTGAGTGTGTTAATATTAATCTGTGTTCTCTGTCAGTGTGTTAATATTACTGAGGACAGTGGGGGTGTTTTACACTTCACAGGCTGTATCTGACGGTGGGTCATGACGTACACAGTGTGTCAGTGAGTGTGTTAATATTAATCTGTGTTCTCTGTCAGTGTGTTAATATTCCTGAGGACAGTGGGGGTGTTTTACACTTCACAGGGTGTATCTGACTGTGGGTCATGATGTACACAGTGTGTCAGTGAGTGTGTTAATATTAATCTGTGTTCTCTGTCAGTGTGTTAATATTCCTGAGGGCAGTAGGGGTGTTTTACACTTCACAGGGTGTATCTGACTGTGGGTCATGATATACACAGTGTGTCAGTGATTGTGTTAATATTAATCTGTGTTCTCTGTCAGTGTGTTAATATTACTGAGGACAGTGGGGGTGTTTTACACTTCACAGGGTGTATCTGACTGTGGGTCATGATATACACAGTGTGTCAGTGAGTGTGTTAATATTAATCTGTGTTCTCTGTCAGTGTGTTAATATTCCTGAGGACAGTGGGGATGTTTTACAATTCACAGGGTTTATCTGACTGTGGGTCATGATATACACAGTGTGTCAGTGAGTGTGTTAATATTAATCTGTGTTCTCTGTCAGTGTGTTAATATTCCTGAGGACAGTGGGGAAGTTTTACACTTCACAGGGTGTATCTGACTGTGGGTCATGATATACACAGTGTGTCAGTGAGTGTGTTAATATTAATCTGTGTTCTCTGTCAGTGTGTTAATATTCCTGAGGACAGTGGGGATGTTTTACACTTCACAGGGTGTATCTGACTGTGGGTCATGATATACACAGTGTGTCAGTGAGTGTGTTAATATTAATCTGTGTTCTCTGTCAGTGTGTTAATATTCCTGAGGACAGTGGGGGTGTTTTACACTTCACAGGGTGTATCTGACTGTGGGTCATGATGTACACAGTGTGTCAGTGAGTGTGTTAATATTAATCTGTGTTCTCTGTCAGTGTGTTAATATTACTGAGGACAGTGGGGGTGTTTTACACTTCACAGGGTGTATCTGACTGTGGATCATGATATACACAGTGTGTCAGTGAGTGTGTTAATATTAATCTGTGTTCTCTGTCAGTGTGTTAATATTGCTGAGGACAGTGGGGGTGTTTTACACTTCACAGGGTTTATCTGACTGTGGGTCATGATATACACAGTGTGTCAGTGAGTGTGTTAATATTAATCTGTGTTCTCTGTCAATGTGTTAATATTACTGAGGACAGTGGGGGTGTTTTACACTTCACAGGGTGTATCTGACTGTGGGTCATGATATACACAGTGTGTCAGTGAGTGTGTTAATATTAATCTGTGTTCTCTGTCAGTGTGTTAATATTCCTGAGGACAGTGGGGGTGTTTTACACTTCACAGGGTGTATCTGACTGTGGGTCATGATATACACAGTGTGTCAGTGAGTGTGTTAATATTAATCTGTTTTCTCTGTCAGTGTGTTAATATTCCTGAGGACAGTGGGGGTGTTTTACACTGCACAGGGTGTATCTGACTCTGGGTCATGATGTACACAGTGTGTCAGTGAGTGTGTTAATATTAATCTGTGTTCTCTGTCAGTGTGTTAATATTCCTGAGGACAGTGGGGGTGTTTTACACTTCATCGGGTGTATCTGACTGTGGGTCATGATATACACATTGTGTCAGTGAGTGTGTTAATATTAATCTGTGTTCTCTGTCAGTGTGTTAATATTCCTGAGGACAGTGGGGGTGTTTTACACTTCACAGGGTGTATCTGACTGTGGGTCATGTTATACACAGTGTGTCAGTGAGACTGTTAATATTAATCTGTGTTCTCTGTCAGTGTGTTAATATTCCTGAGGACAGTGGGGGTGTTTTACACTTCACAGGGTGTATCTGACTGTGGGTCATGATATACACAGTGTGTCAGTGAGTGTGTTACTATTAATCTGTGTTCTCTGTCAGTGTGTTAATATTGCTGAGGACAGTGGGGGTGTTTTACACTTCACAGGGTTTATCTGACTGTGGGTCATGATATACACAGTGTGTCAGTGAGTGTGTTACTATTAATCTGTGTTCTCTGTCAGTGTGTTAATATTGCTGAGGACAGTGGGGGTGTTTTACACTTCACAGGGTTTATCTGACTGTGGGTCATGATATACACAGTGTGTCAGTGAGTGTGTTAATATTAATCTGTGTTCTCTGTCAGTGTGTTAATATTCCTGAGGACAGTGGGGGTGTTTTACACTTCACAGGGTGTATCTGACTGTGGGTCATGATATACACAGTGTGTCAGTGAGTGTGTTACTATTAATCTGTGTTCTCTGTCAGTGTGTTAATATTGCTGAGGACAGTGGGGGTGTTTCACACTTCACAGGGTTTATCTGACTGTGGGTCATGATATACACAGTGTGTCAGTGAGTGTGTTAATATTAATCTGTGTTCTCTGTCAGTGTGTTAATATTCCTGAGGACAGTGGGGGTGTTTTACACTTCACAGGGTTTATCTGACTGTGGGCCATGATATACACAGTGTGTCAGTGAGTGCGTTACTATTAATCTGTGTTCTCTGTCAGTGTGTTAATATTGCTGAGGACAGTGGGGGTGTTTTACACTTCACAGGGTTTATCTGACTGTGGGTCATGATATACACAGTGTGTCAGTGAGTGTGTTAATATTAATCTGTGTTCTCTGTCAGTGTGTTAATATTCCTGAGGACAGTGGGGGTGTTTTACACTTCACAGGGTGTATCTGACTGTGGGTCATGATATACACAGTGTGTCAGTGAGTGTGTTAATATTAATGTGTGTTCTCTGTCAGTGTGTTAATATTACTGAGGACAGTGGGGGTGTTTTACACTTCACAGGGTGTATCTGACTGTGGGTCATGATATACACAGTGTGTCAGTGAGTGTGTTAATATTAATCTGTGTTCTCTGTCAGTGTGTTAATATTCCTGAGGACAGTGGGGGTGTTTTACACTTCACAGGGTTTATCTGACTGTGGGTCATGATATACACAGTGTGTCAGTGAGTGTGTTAATATTAATCTGTGTTCTCTGTCAGTGTGTTAATATTACTGAGGACAGTGGGGGTGTTTTACACTTCACAGGGTGTATCTGACTGTGGGTCATGATGTACACAGTGTGTCAGTGAGTGTGTTAATATTAATCTGTGTTCTCTGTCAGTGTGTTAATATTGCTGAGGACAGTGGGGGTGTTTTACACTTCACGGGGTTTATCTGACTGTGGGTCATGATATACACAGTGTGTCAAGGAGTGTGTTAATATTAATCTGTGTTCTCTGTCAGTGTGTTAATATTCCTGAGGACAGTGGGGGTGTTTTACACTTCACAGGCTGTATCTGACTGTGGGTCATGATATACACAGTGTGTCAGTGAGTGTGTTAATATTAATCTGTGTTCTCTGTCAGTGTGTTAATATTCCTGAGGACAGTGGGGGTGTTTTACACTTCACAGGGTTTATCTGACTGTGGGTCATGATATACACAGTGTGTCAGTGAGTGTGTTAATATTAATCTGTGTTCTCTGTCAGTGTGTTAATATTACTGAGGACAGTGGGGGTGTTTTACACTTCACAGGGTGTATCTGACTGTGGGTCATGATGTACACAGTGTGTCAGTGAGTGTGTTAATATTAATCTGTGTTCTCTGTCAGTGTGTTAATATTGCTGAGGACAGTGGGGGTGTTTTACACTTCACGGGGTTTATCTGACTGTGGGTCATGATATACACAGTGTGTCAGTGAGTGTGTTAATATTAATCTGTGTTCTCTGTCAGTGTGTTAATATTCCTGAGGACAGTGGGGGTGTTTTACACTTCACAGGCTGTATCTGACTGTGGGTCATGATATACACAGTGTGTCAGTGAGTGTGTTAATATTAATCTGTGTTCTCTGTCAGTGTGTTAATATTCCTGAGGACAGTGGGGATGTTTTACACTTCACAGGGTGTATCTGACTGTGGGTCATGATGTACACAGTGTGTCAGTGAGTGTGTTAATATTAATCTGTGTTCACTGTCAGTGTGTTAATATTCCTCAGGACAGTGGGGGTGTTTTACACTTCACAGGGTGTATCTGACTGTGGGTCATGATATACACAGTGTGTCAGTGAGTGTGTTAATATTAATCTGTGTTCCCTGTCAGTGTGTTAATATTTCTGAGGACAGTGGGGGTGTTTTACACTTCACAGGGTGTATCTGACTGTGGGTCATGATATACACAGTGTGTCAGTGAGTGTGTTAATATTAATCTGTGTTCTCTGTCAGTGTGTTAATATTACTGAGGACAGTGGGGGTGTTTTACACTTCACAGGGTTTATCTGACTGTGGGTCATGATGTACACAGTGTGTCAGTGAGTGTGTTAATATTAATCTGTGTTCTCTGTCAGTGTGTTAATATTACTCAGGACAGTGGGGGTGTTTTACACTTCACAGGGTGTATCTGACTGTGGGTCATGATATACACAGTGTGTCAGTGAGTGTGTTAATATTAATCTGTGTTCTCTGTCAGTGTGTTATTATTACTGAGGACAGTGGGGGTGTTTTACACTTCACAGGGTGTATCTGACTGTGGGTCATGATGTACACAGTGTGTCAGTGAGTGTGTTAATATTAATCTGTGTTCTCTGTCAGTGTGTTAATATTCCTGAGGACAGTGGGGGTGTTTTACACTTCACAGGGTTTATCTGACTGTGGGTCATGATATACACAGTGTGTCAGTGAGTGTGTTAATATTAATCTGTGTTCTCTGTCAGTGTGTTAATATTACTGAGGACAGTGGGGGTGTTTTACACTTCACAGGGTGTATCTGACTGTGGGTCATGATATACACAGTCTGTCAGTGAGTGTGTTAATATTAATCTGTGTTCTCTGTCAGTGTGCTAATATTACTCAGGACAGTGGGGGTGTTTTAAACTTCACACGGTTTATCTGACTGTGGGTCATGATATACACAGTGTGTCAGTGAGTGTGTTAATATTAATCTGTGTTCTCTGTCAGTGTGTTAATATTACTGAGGACAGTGGGGGTGTTTTACACTTCACAGGGTTTATCTGACTGTGGGTCATGATGTACACAGTGTGTCAGTGAGTGTGTTAATATTAATCTGTGTTCTCTGTCAGTGTGTTAATATTACTGAGGACAGTGGGGGTGTTTTACACTTCACAGGATGTATCTGACTGTGGGTCATGATATACACAGTGTGTCAGTGAGTGTGTTAATATTCATCTGTGTTCTCTGTCAGTGTGTTAATATTACTGAGGACAGTGGGGGTGTTTTACACTTCACAGGGTGTATCTGACTGTGGGTCATGATATACACAGTGTGTCAGTGAGTGTGTTAATATTAATCTGTGTTCTCTGTCAGTGTGTTAATATTCCTGAGGACAGTGGGGGTGTTTTACACTTCACAGGGTGTATCTGACTATGGGTCATGATATACACAGTGTGCCGGTGAGTGTGTTAATATTAATCTGTGTACTCTGTCAGTGTGTTAATATTACTGAGGACAGCGGGGGTGTTTTACACTTCACAGGGTGTATCTGACTGTGGGTCATGATATACACAGTGTGTCAGTGAGTGTGTTAATATTAATCTGTGTTCTCTGTCAGTGTGTTAATATTACTGAGGACAGTGGGGGTGTTTTACACTTCACAGGGTGTATCTGACTGTGGGTAATGATGTACACAGTGTGTCAGTGAGTGTGTTAATATTAATCTGTGTTCTCTGTCAGTGTGTTAATATTCCTGAGGACAGTGGGGCTGTTTTACACTTCACAAGGTGTATCTGACTGTGGGTCATGATGTACACAGTGTGTCAGTGAGTGTGTTAATATTAATCTGTGTTCTCTGTCAGTGTGTTAATATTCCTGAGGGCAGTGGGGGTGTTTTACACTTCACAGGGTGTATCTGACTGTGGGTCATGATATACACAGTGTGTCAGTGAGTGTGTTAATATTAATCTGTGTTCTCTGTCAGTGTGTTAATATTCCTGAGGACAGTGGGGGTGTTTTACACTTCACAGGGTTTATCTGACTGTGGGTCATGATGTACACAGTGTGTCAGTGAGTGTGTTAATATTAATCTGTGTTCTCTGTCAGTGTGTTAATATTACTGAGGACAGTGGGGGTGTTTTACACTTCACAGGGTGTATCTGACTGTGGGTCATGATATACACAGTGTGTCAGTGAGTGTGTTAATATTAATCTGTGTTCTCTGTCAGTGTGTTAATATTACTGAGGACAGTGGGGGTGTTTTACACTTCACAGGGTGTATCTGACTGTGGGTCATGATATACACAGTGTGTCAGTGAGTGTGTTAATATTAATCTGTGTTCTCTGTCAGTGTGCTAATATTACTCAGGACAGTGGGGGTGTTTTACACTTCACAGGGTTTATCTGACTGTGGGTCATGATATACACAGTGTGTCAGTGAGTGTGTTAATATTAATCTGTGTTCTCTGTCAGTGTGTTAATATTACTGAGGACAGTGGGGGTGTTTTACACTTCACAGGGTTTATCTGACTGTGGGTCATGATATACACAGTGTGTCAGTGAGTGTGTTAATATTAATCTGTGTTCTCTGTCAGTGTGTTAATATTACTGAGGACAGTGGGGATGTTTTACACTTCACAGAGTGTATCTGACTGTGGGTCATGATATACACAGTGTGTCGGTGAGTGTGTTAATATTAATCTGTGTACTCTGTCAGTGTGTTAATATTACTGAGGACAGCGGGGGTGTTTTACACTTCACAGGGTGTATCTGACTGTTGGTCATGATATGCACAGTGTGTCAGTGAGTGTGTTAATATTAATCTTTGTTCTCTGTCAGTCTGTTAATATTACTGAGGACAGTGGGGGTGTTTTACACTTCACAGGGTGTATCTGACTGTGGTTCATGATGTACACAGTGTGTCAGTGAGTGTGTTAATATTAATCTGTGTTCTCTGTCAGTGTGTTAATATTCCTGAGGACAGTGGGGGTGTTTTACACTTCACAGGGTGTATCTGACTGTGGGTCATGATGTACACAGTGTGTCAGTGAGTGTGTTAATATTAATCTGTGTTCTCTGTCAGTGTGTTAATATTCCTGAGGGCAGTGGGGGTGTTTTACACTTCACAGGGTGTATCTGACTGTGGGTCATGATATACACAGTGTGTCAGTGAGTGTGTTAATATTAATCTGTGTTCTCTGTCAGTGTGTTAATATTCCTGAGGACAGTGGGGGTGTTTTACACTTCACAGGGTTTATCTGACTGTGGGTCATGATATACACAGTGTGTCAGTGAGTGTGTTAATATTAATCTGTGTTCTCTGTCAGTGTGTTAATATTCCTGAGGACAGTGGTGGTGTTTTACACTTCACAGGGTGTATCTGACTATGGGTCATGATGTACACAGTGTGTCAGTGAGTGTGTTAATATTAATCTGTGTTCTCTGTCAGTGTGTTAATATTACTGAGGACAGTGGGGGTGTTTTACACTTCACAGGGTGTATCTGACTATAGGTCATGATATACACAGTGTGTCAGTGAGTGTGTTAATATTAATCTGTGTTCTCTGTCAGTGTGTTAATATTCCTGAGGACAGTGGGGGTGTTTTACACTTCACAGGGTGTATCTGACTGTGGGTCATGATGTACACAGTGTGTCAGTGAGTGTGTTAATATTAATCTGTGTTCTCTGTCAGTGTGTTAATATTGCTGAGGACAGTGGGGGTGTTTTACACTTCACAGGGTTTATCTGACTGTGGGTCATGATATACACAGTGTGTCAGTGAGTGTGTTAATATTAATCTGTGTTCTCTGTCAGTGTGTTAATATTACTGAGGACAGTGGGGGTGTTTTACACTTCACAGGGTGTATCTGACTGTGGGTCATGATATACTCAGTGTGTCAGTGAGTGTGTTAATATTAATCTGTGTTCTCTGTCAGGTGTTAATATTCCTGAGGACAGTGGGGGTGTTTTACACTTCACAGGGTGTATCTGACTGTGGGTCATGATATACACAGTGTGTCAGTGAGTGTGTTAATTTTAATCTGTGTTCTCTGTCAGTGTGTTAATATTCCTGAGGACAGTGGGGGTGTTTTACACTTCACAGGGTGTATCTGACTGTGGGTCATGATATACACAGTGTGTCAGTGAGTGTGTTAATATTAATCTGTGTTCTCTGTCAGTGTGTTAATATTCCTGAGGACAGTGGGGGTGTTTTACACTTCACAGGGTTTATTTGACTGTGGGTCATGATGTACGCAGTGTGTCAGTGAGTGTGTTAATATTAATCTGTGTACTCTGTCAGTGTGTTAATATTACTGAGGACACTGGGGGTGTTTTACACTTCACAGGGTGTATCTGACTGTGGCTCATGATATACACAGTGTGTCAGTGAGTGTGTTAATATTAATCTGTGTACTCTGTCAGTGTGTTAATATTCCAGAGGACAGTGGGGGTGTTTTACACTACACCGGGTGTATCTGACTGTGGGTCATGATATACACAGTGTGTCAGTGAGAGTGTTAATATTAATCTGTGTTCTCTGTCAGTGTGTTAATATTCCTGAGGACAGTGGGGATGTTTTACACTTCACAGGGTGTATCTGACTGTGGGTCATGATATACACAGTGTGTCAGTGAGAGTGTTAATATTAATCTGTGTTCTCTGTCAGTGTGTTAATATTACTGAGGACAGTGGGGGTGTTTTACACTTCACAGGGTGTATCTGACTGTGGGTCATGATATACACAGTGTGTCAGTGAGTGTGTTCATATTAATCTGTGTTCTCTGTCAGTGTGCTAATATTACTGAGGACAGTGGGGGTGTTTTACACTTCACAGGGTGTATCTGACTATGGGTCATGATATACACAGTGTGTCGGTGAGTGTGTTAATATTAATCTGTGTACTCTGTCAGTGTGTTAATATTACTGAGGACAGCGGGGGTGTTTTACACTTCACAGGGTGTATCTGACTGTGGGTCATGATATACACAGTGTGTCAGTGAGTGTGTTAATATTAATCTGTGTTCTCTGTCAGTGTGTTAATATTACTGAGGACAGTGGGGGTGTTTTACACTTCACAGGGTGTATCGGACTGTGGGTCATGATGTACACAGTGTGTCAGTGAGTGTGTTAATATTAATCTGTGTTCTCTGTCAGTGTGTTAATATTCCTGAGGGCAGTGGGGGTGTTTTACACTTCACAGGGTGTATCTGACTGTGGGTCATGATATACACAGTGTGTCAGTGAGTGTGTTAATATTAATCTGTGTTCTCTGTCAGTGTGTTAATATTCCTGAGGACAGTGGGGGTGTTTTACACTTCACAGGGTTTATCTGACTGTGGGTCATGATGTACACAGTGTGTCAGTGAGTGTGTTAATATTAATCTGTGTTCTCTGTCAGTGTGTTAATATTACTGAGGACAGTGGGGGTGTTTTACACTTCACAGGGTGTATCTGACTGTGGGTTATGATATACACAGTGTGTCAGTGAGTGTGTTAATATTAATCTGTGTTCTCTGTCAGTGTGTTAATATTACTGAGGACAGTGGGGGTGTTTTACACTTCACAGGGTGTATCTGACTGTGTGTCATGATATACATAGTGTGTCAGTGAGTGTGTTAATATTAATCTGTGTTCTCTGTCAGTGTGCTAATATTACTCAGGACAGTGGGGGTGTTTTACACTTCACAGGGTTTATCTGACTGTGGGTCATGATATACACAGTGTGTCAGTGAGTGTGTTAATATTAATCTGTGTTCTCTGTCAGTGTGTTAATATTACTGAGGACAGTGGGGGTGTTTTACACTTCACAGGGTTTATCTGACTGTGGGTCATGATATACACAGTGTGTCAGTGAGTGTGTTAATATTAATCTGTGTTCTCTGTCAGTGTGTTAATATTACTGAGGACAGTGGGGGTGTTTTACACTTCACAGGATGTATCTGACTGTGGGTCATGATATACACAGTGTGTCAGTGAGTGTGTTAATATTAATCTGTGTTCTCTGTCAGTGTGTTAATATTACTGAGGACAGTGGGGGTGTTTTACACTTCACAGGGTGTATCTGACTGTGGGTCATGATATACACAGTGTGTCAGTGAGTGTGTTAATATTAATCTGTGTTCTCTGTCAGTGTGTTAATATTACTGAGGACAGTGGGGATGTTTTACACTTCACAGAGTGTATCTGACTGTGGGTCATGATATACACAGTGTGTCGGTGAGTGTGTTAATATTAATCTGTGTACTCTGTCAGTGTGTTAATATTACTGAGGACAGCGGGGGTGTTTTACACCTCACAGGGTGTATCTGACAGTGGGTCATGATATGCACAGTGTGTCAGTGAGTGTGTTAATATTAATCTGTGTTCTCTGTCAGTGTGTTAATATTACTGAGGACAGTGGGGGTGTTTTACACTTCACAGGGTGTATCTGACTGTGGTTCATGATGTACACAGTGTGTCAGTGAGTGTGTTAATATTAATCTGTGTTCTCTGTCAGTGTGTTAATATTCCTGTGGACAGTGGGGGTGTTTTACACTTCACAGGGTGTATCTGACTGTGGGTCATGATGTACACAGTGTGTCAGTGAGTGTGTTAATATTAATCTGTGTTCTCTGTCAGTGTGTTAATATTCCTGAGGGCAGTGGGGGTGTTTTACACTTCACAGGGTGTATCTGACTGTGGGTCATGATATACACAGTGTGTCAGTGAGTGTGTTAATATTAATCTGTGTTCTCTGTCAGTGTGTTAATATTCCTGAGGACAGTGGGGGTGTTTTACACTTCACAGGGTTTATCTGACTGTGGGTCATGATATACACAGTGTGTCAGTGAGTGTGTTAATATTAATCTGTGTTCTCTGTCAGTGTGTTAATATTCCTGAGGACAGTGGTGGTGTTTTACACTTCACAGGGTGTATCTGACTATGGGTCATGATGTACACAGTGTGTCAGTGAGTGTGTTAATATTAATCTGTGTTCTCTGTCAGTGTGTTAATATTACTGAGGACAGTGGGGGTGTTTTACACTTCACAGGGTGTATCTGACTATAGGTCATGATATACACAGTGTGTCAGTGAGTGTGTTAATATTAATCTGTGTTCTCTGTCAGTGTGTTAATATTCCTGAGGACAGTGGGGGTGTTTTACACTTCACAGGGTGTATCTGACTGTGGGTCATGATGTACACAGTGTGTCAGTGAGTGTGTTAATATTAATCTGTGTTCTCTGTCAGTGTGTTAATATTGCTGAGGACAGTGGGGGTGTTTTACACTTCACAGGGTTTATCTGACTGTGGGTCATGATATACACAGTGTGTCAGTGAGTGTGTTAATATTAATCTGTGTTCTATGTCAGTGTGTTAATATTACTGAGGACAGTGGGGGTGTTTTACACTTCACAGGGTGTATCTGACTGTGGGTCATGATATACACAGTGTGTCAGTGAGTGTGTTAATATTAATCTGTGTTCTCTGTCAGGTGTTAATATTCCTGAGGACAGTGGGGGTGTTTTACACTTCACAGGGTGTATCTGACTGTGGGTCATGATATACACAGTGTGTCAGTGAGTGTGTTAATATTAATCTGTGTTCTCTGTCAGTGTGTTAATATTCCTGAGGACAGTGGGGTGTTTTACACTTCACAGGGTGTATCTGACTGTGGGTCATGATATACACAGTGTGTCAGTGAGTGTGTTAATATTAATCTGTGTTCTCTGTCAGTGTGTTAATATTCCTGAGGACAGTGGGGGTGTTTTACACTTCACAGGGTTTATTTGACTGTGGGTCATGATGTACGCAGTGTGTCAGTGAGTGTGTTAATATTAATCTGTGTACTCTGTCAGTGTGTTAATATTACTGAGGACACTGGGGGTGTTTTACACTTCACAGGGTGTATCTGACTGTGGCTCATGATATACACAGTGTGTCAGTGAGTGTGTTAATATTAATCTGTGTACTCTGTCAGTGTGTTAATATTCCAGAGGACAGTGGGGGTGTTTTACACTTCACCGGGTGTATCTGACTGTGGGTCATGATATACACAGTGTGTCAGTGAGAGTGTTAATATTAATCTGTGTTCTCTGTCAGTGTATTAATATTCCTGAGGACAGTGGGGATGTTTTACACTTCACAGGGTGTATCTGACTGTGGGTCATGATATACACAGTGTGTCAGTGAGAGTGTTAATATTAATCTGTGTTCTCTGTCAGTGTGTTAATATTACTGAGGACAGTGGGGGTGTTTTACACTTCACAGGGTGTATCTGACTGTGGGTCATGATATACACAGTGTGTCAGTGAGTGTGTTAATATTAATCTGTGTTCTCTGTCAGTGTGTTAATATTCCTGAGGACAGTGGGGGTGTTTTACACTTCACAGGGTGTATCTGACTATGGGTCATGATATACACAGTGTGTCGGTGAGTGTGTTAATATTAATCTGTGTACTCTGTCAGTGTGTTAATATTACTGAGGACAGCGGGGGTGTTTTACACTTCACAGGGTGTATCTGACTGTGGGTCATGATATACACAGTGTGTCAGTGAGTGTGTTAATATTAATCTGTGTTCTCTGTCAGTGTGTTAATATTACTGAGGACAGTGGGGGTGTTTTACACTTCACAGGGTGTATCTGACTGTGGGTCATGATGTACACAGTGTGTCAGTGAGTGTGTTAATATTAATCTGTGTTCTCTGACAGTGTGTTAATATTCCTGAGGGCAGTGGGGGTGTTTTACACTTCACAGGGTGTATCTGACTGTGGGTCATGATATACACAGTGTGTCAGTGAGTGTGTTAATATTAATCTGTGTTCTCTGTCAGTGTGTTAATATTCCTGAGGACAGTGGGGGTGTTTTACACTTCAAAGGATGTATCTGACTGTGGGTCATGATATACACAGTGTGTCAGTGAGTGTGTTAATATTAATCTGTGTTCTCTGTCAGTGTGTTAATATTACTGAGGACAGTGGGGGTGTTTTACACTTCACAGGGTGTATCTGACTGTGGGTCATGATATACACAGTGTGTCAGTGAGTGTGTTAATATTAATCTGTGTTCTCTGTCAGTGTGTTAATATTACTGAGGACAGTGGGGATGTTTTACACTTCACAGAGTGTATCTGACTGTGGGTCATGATATACACAGTGTGTCGGTGAGTGTGTTAATATTAATCTGTGTACTCTGTCAGTGTGTTAATATTACTGAGGACAGCGGGGGTGTTTTACACCTCACAGGGTGTATCTGACTGTGTGTCATGATATGCACAGTGTGTCAGTGAGTGTGTTAATATTAATCTGTGTTCTCTGTCAGTGTGTTAATATTACTGAGGACAGTGGGGGTGTTTTACACTTCACAGGGTGTATCTGACTGTGGTTCATGATGTACACAGTGTGTCAGTGAGTGTGTTAATATTAATCTGTGTTCTCTGTCAGTGTGTTAATATTCCTGAGGACAGTGGGGATGTTTTACACTTCACAGGGTGTATCTGACTGTGGGTCATGATATACACAGTGTGTCAGTGAGAGTGTTAATATTAATCTGTGTTCTCTGTCAGTGTGTTAATATTCCTGAGGACAGTGGGGGTGTTTTACACTTCACAGGGTTTATCTGACTGTGGGTCATGATATACACAGTGTGTCAGTGAGAGTGTTAATATTAATCTGTGTTCTCTGTCAGTGTATTAATATTCCTGAGGACAGTGGGGATGTTTTACACTTCACAGGGTGTATCTGACTGTGGGTCATGATATACACAGTGTGTCAGTGAGAGTGTTAATATTAATCTGTGTTCTCTGTCAGTGTGTTAATATTCCTGAGGACAGTGGGGGTGTTTTACACTTCACAGGGTTTATCTGACTGTGGGTCATGATATACACAGTGTGTCAGTGAGTGTGTTAATATTAATCTGTGTTCTCTGTCAGTGTGTTAATATTCCTGAGGACAGTGGTGGTGTTTTACACTTCACAGGGTGTATCTGACTATGGGTCATGATGTACACAGTGTGTCAGTGAGTGTGTTAATATTAATCTGTGTTCTCTGTCAGTGTGTTAATATTACTGAGGACAGTGGGGGTGTTTTACACTTCACAGGGTGTATCTGACTATAGGTCATGATATACACAGTGTGTCAGTGAGTGTGTTAATATTAATCTGTGTTCTCTGTCAGTGTGTTAATATTCCTGAGGACAGTGGGGGTGTTTTACACTTCACAGGGTGTATCTGACTGTGGGTCATGATGTACACAGTGTGTCAGTGAGTGTGTTAATATTAATCTGTGTTCTCTGTCAGTGTGTTAATATTGCTGAGGACAGTGGGGGTGTTTTACACTTCACAGGGTTTATCTGACTGTGGGTCATGATATACACAGTGTGTCAGTGAGTGTGTTAATATTAATCTGTGTTCTCTGTCAGTGTGTTAATATTACTGAGGACAGTGGGGGTGTTTTACACTTCACAGGGTGTATCTGACAGTGGGTCATGATATACACAGTGTGTCAGTGAGTGTGTTAATATTAATCTGTGTTCTCTGTCAGGTGTTAATATTCCTGAGGACAGTGGGGGTGTTTTACACTTCACAGGGTGTATCTGACTGTGGGTCATGATATACACAGTGTGTCAGTGAGTGTGTTAATATTAATCTGTGTTCTCTGTCAGTGTGTTAATATTCCTGAGGACAGTGGGGGTGTTTTACACTTCACAGGGTGTATCTGACTGTGGGTCATGATATACACAGTGTGTCAGTGAGTGTGTTAATATTAATCTGTGTTCTCTGTCAGTGTGTTAATATTCCTGAGGACAGTGGGGGTGTTTTACACTTCACAGGGTTTATTTGACTGTGGGTCATGATGTACGCAGTGTGTCAGTGAGTGTGTTAATATTAATCTGTGTACTCTGTCAGTGTGTTAATATTACTGAGGACACTGGGGGTGTTTTACACTTCACAGGGTGTATCTGACTGTGGCTCATGATATACACAGTGTGTCAGTGAGTGTGTTAATATTAATCTGTGTACTCTGTCAGTGTGTTAATATTCCAGAGGACAGTGGGGGTGTTTTACACTTCACCGGGTGTATCTGACTGTGGGTCATGATATACACAGTGTGTCAGTGAGAGTGTTAATATTAATCTGTGTTCTCTGTCAGTGTATTAATATTCCTGAGGACAGTGGGGATGTTTTACACTTCACAGGGTGTATCTGACTGTGGGTCATGATATACACAGTGTGTCAGTGAGAGTGTTAATATTAATCTGTGTTCTCTGTCAGTGTGTTAATATTACTGAGGACAGTGGGGGTGTTTTACACTTCACAGGGTGTATCTGACTGTGGGTCATGATATACACAGTGTGTCAGTGAGTGTGTTAATATTAATCTGTGTTCTCTGTCAGTGTGTTAATATTCCTGAGGACAGTGGGGGTGTTTTACACTTCACAGGGTGTATCTGACTATGGGTCATGATATACACAGTGTGTCGGCGAGTGTGTTAATATTAATCTGTGTACTCTGTCAGTGTGTTAATATTACTGAGGACAGCGGGGGTGTTTTACACTTCACAGGGTGTATCTGACTGTGGGTCATGATATACACAGTGTGTCAGTGAGTGTGTTAATATTAATCTGTGTTCTCTGTCAGTGTGTTAATATTACTGAGGACAGTGGGGGTGTTTTACACTTCACAGGGTGTATCTGACTGTGGGTCATGATGTACACAGTGTGTCAGTGAGTGTGTTAATATTAATCTGTGTTCTCTGTCAGTGTGTTAATATTCCTGAGGGCAGTGGGGGTGTTTTACACTTCACAGGGTGTATCTGACTGTGGGTCATGATATACACAGTGTGTCAGTGAGTGTGTTAATATTAATCTGTGTTCTCTGTCAGTGTGTTAATATTCCTGAGGACAGTGGGGGTGTTTTACACTTCACAGGATGTATCTGACTGTGGGTCATGATATACACAGTGTGTCAGTGAGTGTGTTAATATTAATCTGTGTTCTCTGTCAGTGTGTTAATATTACTGAGGACAGTGGGGGTGTTTTACACTTCACAGGGTGTATCTGACTGTGGGTCATGATATACACAGTGTGTCAGTGAGTGTGTTAATATTAATCTGTGTTCTCTGTCAGTGTGTTAATATTACTGTGGACAGTGGGGATGTTTTACACTTCACAGAGTGTATCTGACTGTGGGTCATGATATACACAGTGTGTCGGTGAGTGTGTTAATATTAATCTGTGTACTCTGTCAGTGTGTTAATATTACTGAGGACAGCGGGGGTGTTTTACACCTCACAGGGTGTATCTGACTGTGTGTCATGATATGCACAGTGTGTCAGTGAGTGTGTTAATATTAATCTGTGTTCTCTGTCAGTGTGTTAATATTACTGAGGACAGTGGGGGTGTTTTACACTTCACAGGGTGTATCTGACTGTGGTTCATGATGTACACAGTGTGTCAGTGAGTGTGTTAATATTAATCTGTGTTCTCTGTCAGTGTGTTAATATTCCTGAGGACAGTGGGGGTGTTTTACACTTCACAGGGTGTATCTGACTGTGGGTCATGATGTACACAGTGTGTCAGTGAGTGTGTTAATATTAATCTGTGTTCTCTGTCAGTGTGTTAATATTCCTGAGGGCAGTGGGGGTGTTTTACACTTCACAGGGTGTATCTGACTGTGGGTCATGATATACACAGTGTGTCAGTGAGTGTGTTAATATTAATCTGTGTTCTCTGTCAGTGTGTTAATATTCCTGAGGACAGTGGGGGTGTTTTACACTTCACAGGGTTTATCTGACTGTGGGTCATGATATACACAGTGTGTCAGTGAGTGTGTTAATATTAATCTGTGTTCTCTGTCAGTGTGTTAATATTCCTGAGGACAGTGGTGGTGTTTTACACTTCACAGGGTGTATCTGACTATGGGTCATGATGTACACAGTGTGTCAGTGAGTGTGTTAATATTAATCTGTGTTCTCTGTCAGTGTGTTAATATTACTGAGGACAGTGGGGGTGTTTTACACTTCACAGGGTGTATCTGACTATGGGTCATGATATACACAGTGTGTCAGTGAGTGTGTTAATATTAATCTGTGTTCTCTGTCAGTGTGTTAATATTCCTGAGGACAGTGGGGGTGTTTTACACTTCACAGGGTGTATCTGACTGTGGGTCATGATGTACACAGTGTGTCAGTGAGTGTGTTAATATTAATCTGTGTTCTCTGTCAGTGTGTTAATATTGCTGAGGACAGTGGGGGTGTTTTACACTTCACAGGGTTTATCTGACTGTGGGTCATGATATACACAGTGTGTCAGTGAGTGTGTTAATATTAATCTGTGTTCTCTGTCAGTGTGTTAATATTACTGAGGACAGTGGGGGTGTTTTACACTTCACAGGGTGTATCTGACTGTGGGTCATGATATACACAGTGTGTCAGTGAGTGTGTTAATATTAATCTGTGTTCTCTGTCAGTGTGTTAATATTCCTGAGGACAGTGGGGGTGTTTTACACTTCACAGGGTGTATCTGACTGTGGGTCATGATATACACAGTGTGTCAGTGAGTGTGTTAATATTAATCTGTGTTCTCTGTCAGTGTGTTAATATTCCTGAGGACAGTGGGGGTGTTTTACACTTCACAGGGTGTATCTGACTGTGGGTCATGATATACACAGTGTGTCAGTGAGTGTGTTAATATTAATCTGTGTTCTTGTTCAGTGTGTTAATATTCCTGAGGACAGTGGGGGTGTTTTACACTTCACAGGGTTTATTTGACTGTGGGTCATGATGTACGCAGTGTGTCAGTGAGTGTGTTAATATTAATCTGTGTACTCTGTCAGTGTGTTAATATTACTGAGGACACTGGGGGTGTTTTACACTTCACAGGGTGTATCTGACTGTGGCTCATGATATACACAGTGTGTCAGTGAGTGTGTTAATATTAATCTGTGTACTCTGTCAGTGTGTTAATATTACTGAGGACAGTGGGGGTGTTTTACACTTCACCGGGTGTATCTGACTGTGGGTCATGATATACACAGTGTGTCAGTGAGAGTGTTAATATTAATCTGTGTTCTCTGTCAGTGTATTAATATTCCTGAGGACAGTGGGGATGTTTTACACTTCACAGGGTGTATCTGACTGTGGGTCATGATATACACAGTGTGTCAGTGAGAGTGTTAATATTAATCTGTGTTCTCTGTCAGTGTGTTAATATTACTGAGGACAGTGGGGGTGTTTTACACTTCACAGGGTGTATCTGACTGTGGGTCATGATGTACACAGTGTGTCAGTGAGTGTGTTAATATTAATCTGTGTTCTCTGTCAGTGTGTTAATATTCCTGAGGGCAGTGGGGGTGTTTTACACTTCACAGGGTGTATCTGACTGTGGGTCATGATATACACAGTGTGTCAGTGAGTGTGTTAATATTAATCTGTGTTCTCTGTCAGTGTGTTAATATTCCTGAGGACAGTGGGGGTGTTTTACACTTCACAGGGTTTATCTGACTGTGGGTCATGATATACACAGTGTGTCAGTGAGTGTGTTAATATTAATCTGTGTTCTCTGTCAGTGTGTTAATATTCCTGAGGACAGTGGTGGTGTTTTACACTTCACAGGGTGTATCTGACTATGGGTCATGATGTACACAGTGTGTCAGTGAGTGTGTTAATATTAATCTGTGTTCTCTGTCAGTGTGTTAATATTACTGAGGACAGTGGGGGTGTTTTACACTTCACAGGGTGTATCTGACTATAGGTCATGATATACACAGTGTGTCAGTGAGTGTGTTAATATTAATCTGTGTTCTCTGTCAGTGTGTTAATATTCCTGAGGACAGTGGGGGTGTTTTACACTTCACAGGGTGTATCTGACTGTGGGTCATGATGTACACAGTGTGTCAGTGAGTGTGTTAATATTAATCTGTGTTCTCTGTCAGTGTGTTTATATTGCTGAGGACAGTGGGGGTGTTTTACACTTCACAGGGTTTATCTGACTGTGGGTCATGATATACACAGTGTGTCAGTGAGTGTGTTAATATTAATCTGTGTTCTCTGTCAGTGTGTTAATATTACTGAGGACAGTGGGGGTGTTTTACACTTCACAGGGTGTATCTGACTGTGGGTCATGATATACACAGTGTGTCAGTGAGTGTGTTAATATTAATCTGTGTTCTCTGTCAGGTGTTAATATTCCTGAGGATAGTGGGGGTGTTTTACACTTCACAGGGTGTATCTGACTGTGGGTCATGATATACACAGTGTGTCAGTGAGTGTGTTAATATTAATCTGTGTTCTCTGTCAGTTTGTTAATATTCCTGAGGACAGTGGGGGTGTTTTACACTTCACAGGGTGTATCTGACTGTGGGTCATGATATACACAGTGTGTCAGTGAGTGTGTTAATATTAATCTGTGTTCTCTGTCAGTGTGTTAATATTCCTGAGGACAGTGGGGGTGTTTTACACTTCACAGGGTTTATTTGACTGTGGGTCATGATGTACGCAGTGTGTCAGTGAGTGTGTTAATATTAATCTGTGTACTCTGTCAGTGTGTTAATATTACTGAGGACACTGGGGGTGTTTTACACTTCACAGGGTGTATCTGACTGTGGCTCATGATATACACAGTGTGTCAGTGAGTGTGTTAATATTAATCTGTGTACTCTGTCAGTGTGTTAATATTCCAGAGGACAGTGGGGGTGTTTTACACTTCACCGGGTGTATCTGACTGTGGGTCATGATATACACAGTGTGTCAGTGAGAGTGTTAATATTAATCTGTGTTCTCTGTCAGTGTATTAATATTCCTGAGGACAGTGGGGATGTTTTACACTTCACAGGGTGTATCTGACTGTGGGTCATGATATACACAGTGTGTCAGTGAGAGTGTTAATATTAATCTGTGTTCTCTGTCAGTGTGTTAATATTACTGAGGACAGTGGGGGTGTTTTACACTTCACAGGGTGTATCTGACTGTGGGTCATGATATACACAGTGTGTCAGTGAGTGTGTTAATATTAATCTGTGTTCTCTGTCAGTGTGCTAATATTACTGAGGACAGTGGGGGCGTTTTACACTTCACAGGGTGTATCTGACTGTGCGTCATGATGTACACAGTGTGTCAGTGAGTGTGTTAATATTAATCTGTGTTCTCTGTCAGTGTGTTAATATTACTGAGGACAGTGGGGGTGTTTTACACTTCACAGGGTGTATCTGACTGTGGGTCATGATATACACAGTGTGTCAGTGAGTGTGTTAATATTAATCTGTGTTCTCTGTCAGTGTGTTAATATTACTGAGGACAGGGGGGGTATTTTACACTTCACAGGGTTTATCTGACTGTGGGTCATGATGTACACAGTGTGTCAGTGAGTCTGTTAATATTAATCTGTGTTCTCTGTCAGTGTGTTAATATTACTGAGGACAGTGGGGGTGTTTTACACTTCACAGAGTGTATCTGACTGTGGGTCATGATATACACAGTGTGTCAGTGAGTGTGTTAATATTAATCTGTGTTCTCTGCCAGTGTGTTCTTTTCCTGAGGACAGTGGGGGTGTTTTACACTTCACAGGGTGTATCTGACTGTGGGTCATGATATACACAGTGTGTCAGTGAGTGTGTTAATATTAATCTGTGTTCTCTGTCAGTGTGTTAATATTCCTGAGGACAGTGGGGGTGTTTTACACTTCACCGGGTGTATCTGACTGTGGGTCATGATATACACACTGTGTCAGTGTGTGTGTTAATATTAATCTGTGTTCTCTGTCAGTGTGTTAATATTACTGAGGACAGTGGGGGTGTTTTACACTTCACAGGGTGTATCTGACTGTGGGTCATGATATACACAGTGTGTCAGTGAGTGTGTTAATATTAATCTGTGTTCTCTGTCAGTGTGTTAATATTCCTGAGGACAGTGGGGGTGTTTTACACTTCACAGGGTGTATCTGACTGTGGGTCATGATATACACAGTGGGTCAGTGAGTGTGTTAATATTAATCTGTGTTCTCTGTCAGTGTGTTAATATTCCTGAGGACAGTGGGGGTGTTTTACACTTCACAGGGTGTATCTGACTGTGGGTCATGATATACACATTGTGTCAGTGAGTGTGTTAATATTAATCTGTGTTCTCTGTCAGTGTGTTAATATTCCTGAGGACAGTGGGGGTGTTTTACACTTCACAGGGTGTATCTAACTGTGGGTCTTGATATACACAGTGTGTCGGTGAGTGTGTTAATATTAACCTGTGTTCTCTGTCAGTGTGTTAATATTCCTGAGGACAGTGGGGGTGTTTTGCACTTCACCGGGTGTATCTGACTGTGGGTCATGATATACACAGTGTGTCAGTGAGTGTGTTAATATTAATCTGTGTTCTCTGTCAGGTGTTAATATTCCTGAGGACAGTGGGGGTGTTTTACACTTCACAGGGTGTATCTGACTGTGGGTCATGATATACACAGTGTGTCAGTGAGTGTGTTAATATTAATCTGTGTTCTCTGTCAGTGTGTTAATATTCCTGAGGACAGTGGGGGTGTTTTACACTTCACAGGGTGTATCTGACTGTGGGTCATGATATACACAGTGTGTCAGTGAGTGTGTTAATATTAATCTGTGTTCTCTGTCAGTGTGTTAATATTCCTGAGGACAGTGGGGGTGTTCTACACTTCACAGGGTTTATTTGACTGTGGGTCATGATGTACGCAGTGTGTCAGTGAGTGTGTTAATATTAATCTGTGTACTCTGTCAGTGTGTTAATATTACTGAGGACACTGGGGGTGTTTTACACTTCACAGGGTGTATCTGACTGTGGCTCATGATATACACAGTGTGTCAGTGAGTGTGTTAATATTAATCTGTGTACTCTGTCAGTGTGTTAATATTCCTGAGGACAGTGGGGGTGTTTTACACTTCACCGGGTGTATCTGACTGTGGGTCATGATATACACAGTGTGTCAGTGAGAGTGTTAATATTAATCTGTGTGCTCTGTCAGTGTGTTAATATTCCTGAGGACAGTGGGGATCTTTTACACTTCACAGGGTGTATCTGACTGTGGGTCATGATATACACAGTGTGTCAGTGAGAGTGTTAATATTAATCTGTGTTCTCTGTCAGTGTGTTAATATTACTGAGGACAGTGGGGGTGTTTTACACTTCACAGGGTGTATCTGACTGTGGGTCATGATATACACAGTGTGTCAGTGACTGTGTTAATATTAATCTGTGTTCTCTGTCAGTGTGCTAATATTACTGAGGACAGTGGGGGCGTTTTACACTTCACAGGGTGTATCTGACTGTGGGTCATGATGTACACAGTGTGTCAGTGAGTGTGTTAATATTAATCTGTGTTCTCTGTCAGTGTGTTAATATTACTGAGGACAGTGGGGGTGTTTTACACTTCACAGAGTTTATCTGACTGTGGGTCATGATGTACACAGTGTGTCAGTGAGTGTGTTAATATTAATCTGTGTTCTCTGTCAGTGTGTTAATATTACTGAGGACAGTGGGGGTGTTTTACACTTCACAGGGTGTATCTGACTGTGGGTCATGATATACACAGTGTGTCAGTGAGTGTGTTAATATTAATCTGTGTTCTCTGTCAGTGTGTTAATATTCCTGAGGACAGGGGGGGTATTTTACACTTCACAGGGTTTATCTGACTGTGGGTCATGATGTACACAGTGTGTCAGTGAGTCTGTTAATATTAATCTGTGATCTCTGTCAGTGTGTTAATATTACTGAGGACAGTGGGGGTGTTTTACACTTCACAGAGTGTATCTGACTGTGGGTCATGATATACACAGTGTGTCAGTGAGTGTGTTAATATTAATCTGTGTTCTCTGTCAGTGTGTTCTTTTCCTGAGGACAGTGGGGGTGTTTTACACTTCACAGGGTGTATCTGACTGTGGGTCATGATATACACAGTGTGTCAGTGAGTGTGTTAATATTAATCTGTGTTCTCTGTCAGTGTGTTAATATTCCTGAGGACAGTGGGGGTGTTTTACACTTCACCGGGTGTATCTGACTGTGGGTCATGATATACACAGTGTGTCAGTGAGTGTGTTAATATTAATCTGTGTTCTCTGTCAGTGTGTTAATATTACTGAGGACAGTGGGGGTGTTTTACACTTCACAGGGTGTATCTGACTGTGGGTCATGATATACACAGTGTGTCAGTGAGTGTGTTAATATTAATCTGTGTTCTCTGTCAGTGTGTTAATATTCCTGAGGACAGTGGGGGTGTTTTACACTTCACAGGGTGTATCTGACTGTGGGTCATGATATACACAGTGGGTCAGTGAGTGTGTTAATATTAATCTGTGTTCTCTGTCAGTGTGTTAATATTCCTGAGGACAGTGGGGGTGTTTTACACTTCACAGGGTGTATCTGACTGTGGGTCATGATATACACATTGTGTCAGTGAGTGTGTTAATATTAATCTGTGTTCTCTGTCAGTGTGTTAATATTCCTGAGGACAGTGGGGGTGTTTTACACTTCACAGGGTGTATCTGACTGTGGGTCATGATATACACAGTGTGTCAGTGAGTGTGTTAATATTAATCTGTGTTCTCAGTCAGTGTGTTAATATTCCTGAGGACAGTGGGGTTGTTTTACACTTCACAGGGTGTATCTGACTGTGGGTCATGATATACACAGTGTGACAGTGAGTGTGTTAATATTAATCTGTGTTCTCTGTCAGTGTGTTAATATTCCTGAGGACAGTTGGGGTGTTTTACACTTCACAGGGTGTATCTGACTGTGGGTCATGATGTACACAGTGGGTCAGTGAGTGTGTTAATATTAATCTGTATTCTCTGTCAGTGTGTTAATATTACTGAGGACAGTGGGGGTGTTTTACACTTCACAGGGTGTATCTGACTGTGGGTCATGATATACACAGTGTGTCAGTGAGTGTGTTAATATTAATCTGTGTACTCTGTCAGTGTGTTAATATTACTGAGGACAGTGGGGGTGTTTTACACTTCACAGGGTGTATCTGACTGTGGGTCATGATATACACAGTGTGTCAGTGAGTGTGTTAATATTAATCTGTGTACTCTATCAGTGTGTTAATATTACTGAGGACAGTCGGGGTGTTTTACACTTCACAGGGTGTATCTGACTGTGGGTCATGATATACACAGTGTGTCAGTGAGTGTGTTAATATTAATCTGTGTTCTCTGTCAGTGTGTTAATATTCCTGAGGACAGTGGGGGTGTTTTACACTTCACAGGGTTTATCTGACTGTGGGTCATGATATACACAGTGTGTCAGTGAGTGTGTTAATATTAATCTGTGTTCTCTGTCAGTGTGTTAATATTCCTGAGGACAGTGGGGGTGTTTTACACTTCACAGGGTGTATCTGACTGTGGGTCATGATGTACACAGTGTGTCAGTGAGTGTGTTAATATTAATCTGTGTTCTCTGTCAGTGTGTTAATATTACTGAGGACAGTGGGGGTGTTTTACACTTCACAGGGTGTATCTGACTATAGGTCATGATATACACAGTGTGTCAGTGAGTGTGTTAATATTAATCTGTGTTCTCTGTCAGTGTGTTAATATTCCTGAGGACAGTGGGGGTGTTTTACCCTTCACAGGGTGTATCTGACTGTGGGTCATGATGTACACAGCGTGTCAGTGAGTGTGTTAATATTAATCTGTGTTCTCTGTCAGTGTGTTAATATTGCTGAGGACAGTGGGGGTGTTTTACACTTCACAGGGTTTATCTGACTGTGGGTCATGGTATACACAGTGTATCAGTGAGTGTGTTAATATTAATCTGTGTTCTCTGTCAGTGTGTTAATATTACTGAGGACAGTGGGGGTGTTTTACACTTCACAGGGTGTATCTGACTGTGGGTCATGATATACACAGTGTGTCAGTGAGTGTGTTAATATTAATCTGTGTTCTCTGTCAGGTGTTAATATTCCTGAGGACAGTGGGGGTGTTTTACACTTCACAGGGTGTATCTGACTGTGGGTCACGATATACACAGTGTGTCAGTGAGTGTGTTAATATTAATCTGTGTTCTCTGTCAGTGTGTTAATATTCCTGAGGACAGTGGGGGTGTTTTACACTTCACAGGGTGTATCTGACTGTGGGTCATGATATACACAGTGTGTCAGTGAGTGTGTTAATATTAATCTGTGTTCTCTGTCAGTGTGTTAATATTCCTGAGGACAGTGGGGGTGTTCTACACTTCACAGGGTTTATTTGACTGTGGGTCATGATGCACACAGTGTGTCAGTGAGTGTGTTAATATTAATCTGTGTACTCTGTCAGTGTGTTAATATTACTGAGGCCAGTGGGGGTGTTTTACACTTCACAGGGTGTATCTGACTGTGGCTCATGATATACACAGTGTCTCAGTGAGTGTGTTAATATTAATCTGTGTACTCTGTCAGTGTGTTAATATTCCTGAGGACAGTGGGGGTGTTTTACACTTCACCGGGTGTATCTGACTGTGGGTCATGATATACACAGTGGGTCAGTGAGAGTGTTAATATTAATCTGTGTTCTCTGTCAGTGTGTTAATATTCCTGAGGACAGTGGGGATGTTTTACACTTCACAGGGTGTATCTGACTGTGGGTCATGATATACACAGTGTGTCAGTGAGAGTGTTAATATTAATCTGTGTTCTCTGTCAGTGTGTTAATATTACTGAGGACAGTGGGGGTGTTTTACACTTCACAGGGTGTATCTGACTGTGGGTCATGATATACACAGTGTGTCAGTGAGTGTGTTAATATTAATCTGTGTTCTCTGTCAGTGTGCTAATATTACTGAGGACAGTGGGGGCGTTTTACACTTCACAGGGTGTATCTGACTGTGGGTCATGATGTACACAGTGTGTCAGTGAGTGTGTTAATATTAATCTGTGTTCTCTGTCAGTGTGTTAATATTACTGAGGACAGTGGGGGTGTTTTACACTTCACAGAGTTTATCTGACTGTGGGTCATGATGTACACAGTGTGTCAGTGAGTGTGTTAATATTAATCTGTGTTCTCTGTCAGTGTGTTAATATTACTGAGGACAGTGGGGGTGTTTTACACTTCACAGGGTGTATCTGACTGTGGGTCATGATATACACAGTGTGTCAGTGAGTGTGTTAATATTAATCTGTGTTCTCTGTCAGTGTGTTAATATTACTGAGGACAGTGGGGGTGTTTTACACTTCACAGAGTGTATCTGACTGTGGGTCATGATATACACAGTGTGTCAGTGAGTGTGTTAATATTAATCTGTGTTCTCTGTCAGTGTGTTCTTTTCCTGAGGACAGTGGGGGTGTTTTACACTTCACAGGGTGTATCTGACTGTGGGTCATGATATACACAGTGTGTCAGTGAGTGTGTTAATATTAATCTGTGTTCTCTGTCAGTGTGTTAATATTCCTGAGGACAGTGGGGGTGTTTTACACTTCACCGGGTGTATCTGACTGTGGGTCATGATATACACAGTGTGTCAGTGAGTGTGTTAATATTAATCTGTGTTCTCTGTCAGTGTGTTAATATTACTGAGGACAGTGGGGGTGTTTTACACTTCACAGGGTGTATCTGACTGTGGGTCATGATATACACAGTGTGTCAGTGAGTGTGTTAATATTAATCTGTGTTCTCTGTCAGTGTGTTAATATTCCTGTGGACAGTGGGGGTGTTTTACACTTCACAGGGTGTATCTGACTGTGGGTCATGATATACACAGTGTGTCAGTGAGTGTGTTAATATTAATCTGTGTTCTCTGTCAGTGTGTTAATATTCCTGAGGACAGTGGGGGTGTTTTACACTTCACAGGGTGTATCTGACTGTGGGTCATGATATACACATTGTGTCAGTGAGTGTGTTAATATTAATCTGTGTTCTCTGTCAGTGTGTTAATATTCCTGAGGACAGTGGGGGTGTTTTACACTTCACAGGGTGTATCTAACTGTGGGTCTTGATATACACAGTGTGTCGGTGAGTGTGTTAATATTAATCTGTGTTCTCTGTCAGTGTGTTAATAATCCTGAGGACAGTGGGGGTGTTTTACACTTCACCGGGTGTATCTGACTGTGGGTCATGATATACACAGTGTGTCAGTGAGTGTGTTAATATTAATCTGTGTTCTCTGTCAGTGTGTTAATATTACTGAGGACAGTGGGGGTGTTTTACACTTCACAGGGTGTATCTGACTGTGGGTCATGATATACACAGTGTGTCAGTGAGTGTGTTAATATTAATCTGTGTTCTCTGTCAGTGTGTTAATATTCCTGAGGACAGTGGGGGTGTTTTACACTTCACAGGGTGTATCTGACTGTGGGTCATGATATACACAGTGTGTCAGTGAGTGTGTTAATATTAATCTGTGTTCTCTGTCAGTGTGTTAATATTCCTGAGGACAGTTGGGGTGTTTTACACTTCACAGGGTGTATCTGACTGTGGGTCATGATGTACACAGTGGGTCAGTGAGTGTGTTAATATTAATCTGTATTCTCTGTCAGTGTGTTAATATTACTGAGGACAGTGGGGGTGTTTTACACTTCACAGGGTTTATCTGACTGTGGGTCATGATATACACAGTGTGTCAGTGAGTGTGTTAATATTAATCTGTGTACTCTGTCAGTGTGTTAATATTAGTGAGGACAGTGGGGGTGTTTTACACTTCACAGGGTGTATCTGACTGTGGGTCATGATATACACAGTGTGTCAGTGAGTGTGTTAATATTAATCTGTGTACTCTATCAGTGTGTTAATATTACTGAGGACAGTGGGGGTGTTTTACACTTCACAGGGTGTATCTGACTGTGGGTCATGATATACACAGTGTGTCAGTGAGTGTGTTAATATTAATCTGTGTACTCTGTCAGTGTGTTAATATTACTGACGACAGTGGGGGATGTTTTACACTTCACAGGGTGTATCTGACTGTGGGTCATGATATACACAGTGTGTCAGTGAGTGTGTTAATATTAATCTGTGTTCTCTGTCAGTGTGTTAATATTACTGAGGACAGTGGGGGTGTTTTACACTTCACAGGGTGTATCTGACTGTGGGTCATGATGTACACAGTGTGTCAGTGAGTGTGTTAATATTAATCTGTGTTCTCTGTCAGTGTGTTAATATTACTGAGGACAGTGGGGGTGTTTTGCACTTCACAGGGTGTATCTGACTGTGGGTCATGATATACACAGTGTGTCAGTGAGTGTGTTAATATTAATCTGTGTTCTCTGTCAGTGTGTTAATATTACTGAGGACAGTGGGGGTGTTTTACACTTCACAGGGTGTATCTGACTGTGGGTCATGATATACACAGTGTGTCAGTGAGTGTGTTAATATTAATCTGTGTTCTCTGTCAGTGTGTTAATATTACTGAGGACAGTGGGGGTGTTTTACACTTCACAGGGTGTATCTGACTGTGGGTCATGATATACACAGTGTGTCAGTGAGTGTGTTAATATTAATCTGTGTTCTCTGTCAGTGTGTTAATATTCCTGAGGACAGTGGGGGTGTTTTGCACTTCACAGGGTGTATCTGACTGTGGGTCATGATATACACAATGTGTCAGTGAGAGTGTTAATATTAATCTGTGTTCTCTGTCAGTGTGTTAATGTTCCTGAGGACAGTGGGGGTGTTTTACACTTCACAGGGTGTATCTGACTGTGGGTCATGATATACACAGTGTGTCAGTGAGTGTGTTAATATTAATCTGTGTTCTCTGTCAGTGTGTTAATATTCCTGAGGACAGTGGGGATGTTTTACACTTCGCACGGTGTATCTGACTGTGGGTCATGATATACACAGTGTGTCAGTGAGTGTGTTAATATTAATCTGTGTTCTCTGTCAGTGTGTTAATATTCCTGAGGACAGTGGGGGTGTTTTACACTTCACAGAGTTTATCTGACTGTGGGTCATGATGTACACAGTGTGTCAGTGAGTGTGTTAATATTAATCTGTGTTCTCTGTCAGTGTGTTAATATTACTGAGGACAGTGGGGGTGTTTTACACTTCACAGGGTGTATCTGACTGTGGGTCATGATATACACAGTGTGTCAGTGAGTGTGTTAATATTAATCTGTGTTCTCTGTCAGTGTGTTAATATTACTGAGGACAGTGGGGGTGTTTTACACTTCACAGAGTGTATCTGACTGTGGGTCATGATATACACAGTGTGTCAGTGAGTGTGTTAATATTAATCTGTGTTCTCTGTCAGTGTGTTCTTTTCCTGAGGACAGTGGGGGTGTTTTACACTTCACAGGGTGTATCTGACTGTGGGTCATGATATACACAGTGTGTCAGTGAGTGTGTTAATATTAATCTGTGTTCTCTGTCAGTGTGTTAATATTCCTGAGGACAGTGGGGGTGTTTTACACTTCACCGGGTGTATCTGACTGTGGGTCATGATATACACAGTGTGTCAGTGAGTGTGTTAATATTAATCTGTGTTCTCTGTCAGTGTGTTAATATTACTGAGGACAGTGGGGGTGTTTTACACTTCACAGGGTGTATCTGACTGTGGGTCATGATATACACAGTGTGTCAGTGAGTGTGTTAATATTAATCTGTGTTCTCTGTCAGTGTGTTAATATTCCTGTGGACAGTGGGGGTGTTTTACACTTCACAGGGTGTATCTGACTGTGGGTCATGATATACACAGTGTGTCAGTGAGTGTGTTAATATTAATCTGTGTTCTCTGTCAGTGTGTTAATATTCCTGAGGACAGTGGGGGTGTTTTACACTTCACAGGGTGTATCTGACTGTGGGTCATGATATACACATTGTGTCAGTGAGTGTGTTAATATTAATCTGTGTTCTCTGTCAGTGTGTTAATATTCCTGAGGACAGTGGGGGTGTTTTACACTTCACAGGGTGTATCTAACTGTGGGTCTTGATATACACAGTGTGTCGGTGAGTGTGTTAATATTAATCTGTGTTCTCTGTCAGTGTGTTAATAATCCTGAGGACAGTGGGGGTGTTTTACACTTCACCGGGTGTATCTGACTGTGGGTCATGATATACACAGTGTGTCAGTGAGTGTGTTAATATTAATCTGTGTTCTCTGTCAGTGTGTTAATATTACTGAGGACAGTGGGGGTGTTTTACACTTCACAGGGTGTATCTGACTGTGGGTCATGATATACACAGTGTGTCAGTGAGTGTGTTAATATTAATCTGTGTTCTCTGTCAGTGTGTTAATATTCCTGAGGACAGTGGGGGTGTTTTACACTTCACAGGGTGTATCTGACTGTGGGTCATGATATACACAGTGTGTCAGTGAGTGTGTTAATATTAATCTGTGTTCTCTGTCAGTGTGTTAATATTCCTGAGGACAGTTGGGGTGTTTTACACTTCACAGGGTGTATCTGACTGTGGGTCATGATGTACACAGTGGGTCAGTGAGTGTGTTAATATTAATCTGTATTCTCTGTCAGTGTGTTAATATTACTGAGGACAGTGGGGGTGTTTTACACTTCACAGGGTTTATCTGACTGTGGGTCATGATATACACAGTGTGTCAGTGAGTGTGTTAATATTAATCTGTGTACTCTGTCAGTGTGTTAATATTAGTGAGGACAGTGGGGGTGTTTTACACTTCACAGGGTGTATCTGACTGTGGGTCATGATATACACAGTGTGTCAGTGAGTGTGTTAATATTAATCTGTGTACTCTATCAGTGTGTTAATATTACTGAGGACAGTGGGGGTGTTTTACACTTCACAGGGTGTATCTGACTGTGGGTCATGATATACACAGTGTGTCAGTGAGTGTGTTAATATTAATCTGTGTACTCTGTCAGTGTGTTAATATTACTGACGACAGTGGGGGATGTTTTACACTTCACAGGGTGTATCTGACTGTGGGTCATGATATACACAGTGTGTCAGTGAGTGTGTTAATATTAATCTGTGTTCTCTGTCAGTGTGTTAATATTACTGAGGACAGTGGGGGTGTTTTACACTTCACAGGGTGTATCTGACTGTGGGTCATGATGTACACAGTGTGTCAGTGAGTGTGTTAATATTAATCTGTGTTCTCTGTCAGTGTGTTAATATTACTGAGGACAGTGGGGGTGTTTTGCACTTCACAGGGTGTATCTGACTGTGGGTCATGATATACACAGTGTGTCAGTGAGTGTGTTAATATTAATCTGTGTTCTCTGTCAGTGTGTTAATATTACTGAGGACAGTGGGGGTGTTTTACACTTCACAGGGTGTATCTGACTGTGGGTCATGATATACACAGTGTGTCAGTGAGTGTGTTAATATTAATCTGTGTTCTCTGTCAGTGTGTTAATATTACTGAGGACAGTGGGGGTGTTTTACACTTCACAGGGTGTATCTGACTGTGGGTCATGATATACACAGTGTGTCAGTGAGTGTGTTAATATTAATCTGTGTTCTCTGTCAGTGTGTTAATATTCCTGAGGACAGTGGGGGTGTTTTGCACTTCACAGGGTGTATCTGACTGTGGGTCATGATATACACAATGTGTCAGTGAGAGTGTTAATATTAATCTGTGTTCTCTGTCAGTGTGTTAATGTTCCTGAGGACAGTGGGGGTGTTTTACACTTCACAGGGTGTATCTGACTGTGGGTCATGATATACACAGTGTGTCAGTGAGTGTGTTAATATTAATCTGTGTTCTCTGTCAGTGTGTTAATATTACTGAGGACAGTGGGGGTGTTTTACACTTCACAGGGTTTATCTGACTGTGGGTCATGATGTACACAGTGTGTCAGTGAGTGTGTTAATATTAATCTGTGTTCTCTGTCAGTGTGTTAATATTACTGAGGACAGTGGGGGTGTTTTACACTTCACAGGGTTTATCTGACTGTGAGTCATGATATACACAGTGTGTCAGTGAGTGTGTTAATATTAATCTGTGTTCTCTGTCAGTGTGTTAATATTACTGAGGACAGTGGGGGTGTTTTACACTTCACAGGGTTTATCTGACTGTGGGTCATGATGTACACAGTGTGTCAGTGAGTGTGTTAATATTAATCTGTGTTCTCTGTCAGGTGTTAATATTACTGAGGACAGTGGGTGTGTTTTACACTTCACATGGTGTATCTGACTGTGGGTCATGATATACACAGTGTGTCAGTGAGTGTGTTAATATTAATCTGTGTTCTCTGTCAGTGTGTTAATATTACTGAGGACAGTGGGGGTGTTTTACACTTCACAGGGTGTATCTGACTGTGGGTCATGATATACACAGTGTGTCAGTGAGTGTGTTAATATTAATCTGTGTTCTCTGTCAGTGTGTTAATATTCCTGAGGACAGTGGGGGTGTTTTACACTTCACAGGGTGTATCTGACTGTGGGTCATGATGTACACAGTGTGTCAGTGAGTGTGTTAATATTAATCTGTGTACTCTGTCAGTGTGTTAATATTACTGAGGACAGTGGGGGTGTTTTACACTTCACAGGGTGTATCTGACTGTGGGTCATGATGTACACAGTGTGTCAGTGAGCGTGTTAATATTAATCTGTGTTCTCTGTCAGTGTGTTAATATTCCTGAGGACAGTGGGGGTGTTTTACACTTCACAGGGTGTATCTGACTGTGGGTCATGATGTACACAGTGTGTCAGTGAGTGTGTTAATATTAATCTGTGTACTCTGTCAGTGTGTTAGTATTACTGAGGACAGTGGGGGTGTTTTACACTTCACAGGGTGTATCTGACTGTGGGTCATGATGTACACAGTGTGTCAGTGAGCGTGTTAATATTAATCTGTGTTCTCTGTCAGTGTGTTAATATTACTGAGGACAGTGGGGGTGTTTTACACTTCACAGGGTTTATCTGACTGTGGGTCATGATATACACAGTGTGTCAGTGTGTGTGTTAATATTAATCTGTGTTCTCTGTCAGTGTGTTAATATTACTGAGGACAGTCGGGGTGTTTTACACTTCACAGGATGTATCTGACTGTGGGTCATGATATACACAGTGTGTCAGTGAGTGTGTTAATATTAATCTGTGTTCTCTGTCAGTGTGTTAATACTACTGAGGACAGTGGCGATGTTTTACACTTCACAGGGTGTATCTGACTGTGGGTCATGATATACACAGTGTGTCAGTGAGTGTGTTAATATTAATCTGTGTTCTCTGTCAGTGTGTTAATATTACTGAGGACAGTGGGGGTGTTTTACACTTCACAGGGTGTATCTGACTGTGGGTCATGATATACACAGTGTGTCAGTGAGTGTGTTAATATTAATCTGTGTTCTCTGTCAGTGTGTTAATATTACTGAGGACAGTGGGGGTGTTTTACACTTCACAGGGTGTATCTGACTGTGGGTCATGATATACACAGTGTGTCAGTGAGTGTGTTAATATTAATCTGTGTTCTCTGTCAGCGTGTTAATATTACTGAGGACAGTGGGGGTGTTTTACACTTCACAGGATGTATCTGACTGTGGGTCATGATATACACAGTGTGTCTGTGAGTGTGTTAATATTAATCTGTGTTCTCTGTCAGTGTGTTAATATTCCTGAGGACAGTGGGGGTGTTTTACACTTCACAGGGTGTATCTGACTGTGGGTCAAGATATACACAGTGTGTCAGTGAGTGTGTTAATATTCATCTGTGTTCTCTGTCAGTGTGTTAATATTCCTGAGGACAGTGGGGGTGTTTTACACTTCACAGGGTGTATCTGACTATGGGTCATGATATACACAGTGTGTCGGTGAGTGTGTTAATATTAATCTGTGTACTCTGTCAGTGTGTTAATATTACTGAGGACAGCGGGGGTGTTTTACACTTCACAGGGTGTATCTGACTGTGGGTCATGATATACACAGTGTGTCAGTGAGTGTGTTAATATTAATCTGTGTTCTCTGTCAGTGTGTTAATATTACTGAGGACAGTCGGGGTGTTTTACACTTCACAGGGTGTATCTGACTGTGGGTCATGATGTACACAGTGTGTCAGTGAGTGTGTTAATATTAATCTGTGTTCTCTGTCAGTGTGTTAATATTCCTGAGGACAGTGGGGGTGTTTTACACTTCACAGGGTGTATCTGACTGTGGGTCATGATGTACACAGTGTGTCAGTGAGTGTGTTAATATTAATCTGTGTTCTCTGTCAGTGTGTTAATATTCCTGAGGGCAGTGGGGGTGTTTTACACTTCACAGGGTGTATCTGACTGTGGGTCATGATATACACAGTGTGTCTGTGAGTGTGTTAATATTAATCTGTGTTCTCTGTCAGTGTGTTAATATTCCTGAGGACAGTGGGGGTGTTTTACACTTCACAGGGTGTATCTGACTGTGGGTCATGATGTACACAGTGTGTCAGTGAGTGTGTTAATATTAATCTGTGTTCTCTGTCAGTGTGTTAATATGACTGAGGACAGTGGGGGTGTTTTACACTTCACAGGGTGTATCTGACTGTGGGTCATGATATACACAGTGTGTCAGTGAGTGTGTTAATATTAATCTGTGTTCTCTGTCAGTGTGTTAATATTACTGAGGACAGTGGGGGTGTTTTACACTTCACAGGGTGTATCTGACTGTGGATCATGATATACACAGTGTGTCAGTGAGTGTGTTAATATTAATCTGTGTTCTCTGTCAGTGTGTTAATATTGCTGAGGACAGTGGGGTGTTTTACACTTCACAGGGTTTATCTGACTGTGGGTCATGATATACACAGTGTGTCAGTGAGTGTGTTAATATTAATCTGTGTTCTCTGTCAATGTGTTAATATTACAGAGGACAGTGGGGGTGTTTTACACTTCACAGGGTGTATCTGACTGTGGGTCATGATGTACACAGTGTGTCAGTGAGTGTGTTAATATTAATCTGTGTTCTCTGTCAGTGTGTTAATATTGCTGAGGACAGTGGGGGTGTTTTACACTTCACAGGGTTTATCTGACTGTGGGTCATGATATACACAGTGTGTCAGTGAGTGTGTTAATATTAATCTGTGTTCTCTGTCAGTGTGTTAATATTCCTGAGGACAGTGGGGGTGTTCTACACTTCACAGGGTTTATTTGACTGTGGGTCATGATGTACACAGTGTGTCAGTGAGTGTGTTAATATTAATCTGTGTACTCTGTCAGTGTGTTAATATTACTGAGGACAGTGGGGGTGTTTTACACTTCACAGGGTGTATCCGACTGTGGCTCATGATATACACAGTGTGTCAGTGAGTGTGTTAATATTAATCTGTGTACTCTGTCAGTGTGTTAATATTCCTGAGGACAGTGGGGGTGTTTTACACTTCATCGGGTGTATCTGACTGTGGGTCATGATATACACAGTGTGTCAGTGAGAGTGTTAATATTAATCTGTGTTCTCTGTCAGTGTGTTAATATTCCTGAGGACAGTGGGGATGTTTTACACTTCACAGGGTGTATCTGACTGTGGGTCATGATATACACAGTGTGTCGGTGAGTGTGTTAATATTAATCTGTGTACTCTGTCAGTGTGTTAATATTACTGAGGACAGCGGGGGTGTTTTACACTTCACAGGGTGTATCTGACTGTGGGTCATGATATACACAGTGTGTCAGTGAGTGTGTTAATATTAATCTGTGTTCTCTGTCAGTGTGTTAATATTACTGAGGACAGTGGGGGTGTTTTACACTTCACAGGGTGTATCTGACTGTGGGTCATGATGTACACAGTGTGTCAGTGAGTGTGTTAATATTAATCTGTGTTCTCTGTCAGTGTGTTAATATTCCTGAGGACAGTGGGGGTGTTTTACACTTCACAGGGTGTATCTGACTGTGGGTCATGATGTACACAGTGTGTCAGTGAGTGTGTTAATATTAATCTGTGTTCTCTGTCAGTGTGTTAATATTCCTGAGGGCAGTGGGGGTGTTTTACACTTCACAGGGTGTATCTGACTGTGGGTCATGATATACACAGTGTGTCTGTGAGTGTGTTAATATTAATCTGTGTTCTCTGTCAGTGTGTTAATATTCCTGAGGACAGTGGGGGTGTTTTACACTTCACAGGGTGTATCTGACTGTGGGTCATGATGTACACAGTGTGTCAGTGAGTGTGTTAATATTAATCTGTGTTCTCTGTCAGTGTGTTAATATTACTGAGGACAGTGGGGGTGTTTTACACTTCACAGGGTGTATCTGACAGTGGGTCATGATATACACAGTGTGTCAGTGAGTGTGTTAATATTAATCTGTGTTCTCTGTCAGTGTGTTAATATTCCTGAGGACAGTGGGGGTGTTTTACACTTCACAGGGTGTATCTGACTCTGGGTCATGATGTACACAGTGTGTCAGTGAGTGTTTTAATATTAATCTGTGTTCTCTGTCAGTGTGTTAATATTACTGAGGACAGTGGGGGTGTTTTACACTTCACCGGGTGTATCTGACTCTGGGTCATGATGTACACAGTGTGTCAGTGGGTGTGTTAATATTAATCTGTGTTTTCTGTCGGTGTGTTAATATTACTGAGGACAGTGGCGGTGTTTTACACTTCACAGGGTGTATCTGACTGTGGGTCATGATATACACAGTGTGTCAGTGAGTGTGTTAATATTAATCTGTGTTCTCTGTCAGTGTGTTAATATTGCTGAGGACAGTGGGGGTGTTTTACACTTCACAGGGTGTATCTGACTGTGGGTCATGATATACACAGTGTGTCAGTGAGTGTGTTAATATTAATCTGTGTTCTCTGTCAGTGTGTTAATATTACTGAGGACAGTGGGGATGTTTTACACTTCACAGGGTGTATCTGACTGTGGGTCATGATATACACAGTGTGTCAGTGAGTGTGTTAATATTAATCTGTGTTCTCTGTCAGTGTGTTAATATTACTGAGGACAGTGGGGGTGTTTTACACTTCACAGGGTGTATCTGACTGTGGGTCATGATATACACAGTGTGTCAGTGAGTGTGTTAATATTAATCTGTGTTCTCTGTCAGTGTGTTAATATTACTGAGGACAGTGGGGGTGTTTTACACTTCACAGGGTGTATCTGACTCTGGGTCATGATGTACACAGTGTGTCAGTGAGTGTGTTAATATTAATCTGTGTTCTCTGTCAGTGTGTTAATATTCCTGAGGGCAGTGGGGATGTTTTACACTTCACAGGGTGTATCTGACTGTGGGTCATAATGTACACAGTGTGTCAGTGAGTGTGTTAATATTAATCTGTGTTCTCTGTCAGTGTGTTAATATTCCTGAGGACAGTGGGGGTGTTTTACACTTCACAGGGTGTATCTGACTGTGGGTCATGATGTACACAGTGTGTCAGTGAGTGTGTTAATATTAATCTGTGTTCTCTGTCAGTGTGTTAATATTCCTGAGGACAGTGGGGGTGTTTTACACTTCACAGGGTTTATCTGACTGTGGGTCATGATGTACACAGTGTGTCAGTGAGTGTGTTAATATTAATCTGTGTTCTCTGTCAGGTTGTTAATATTCCTGAGGACAGTGGGGGTGTTTTACACTTCACAGGGTTTATCTGACTGTGGGTCATGATATACACAGTGTGTCAGTGAGTGTGTTAATATTAATCTGTGTTCTCTGTCAGTGTGTTAATATTACCGAGGACAGTGGGGGTGTTTTACACTTCACAGGGTGTATCTGACAGTGCGTCATGATATACACAGTGTGCCAGTGAGTCTGTTAATATTAATCTGTGTTCTCTGTCAGTGTGTTAATATTACTGAGGACAGTGGGGATGTTTTACACTTCACAGGGTGTATCTGACTCTGGGTCATGATATACACAGTGTGTCAGTGAGTGTGTTAATATTAATCTGTGTTCTCTGTCAGTGTGTTAATATTACTGAGGACAGTGGGGGTGTTTTACACTTCACAGGGTGTATCTGACTGTGGGTCATGATATACACAGTGTGTCAGTGAGTGTGTTAATATTAATCTGTGTTCTCTGTCAGTGTGTTAATATTACTGAGGACAGTGGGGGTGTTTTACACTTCACAGGGTGCATCTGACTCTGGGTCATGATGTACACAGTGTGTCAGTGAGTGTGTTAATATTAATCTGTGTTCTCTGTCAGTGTGTTAATATTCCTGAGGGCAGTGGGGATGTTTTACACTTCACAGGGTGTATCAGACTGTGGGTCATAATGTACACAGTGTGTCAGTGCGTGTGTTAATATTAATCTGTGTTCTCTGTCAGTGTGTTAATGTTCCTGAGGACAGTGGGGGTGTTTTACACTTCACAGGGTGTATCTGACTGTGGGTCATGATGTACACAGTGTGTCAGTGAGTGTGTTAATATTAATCTGTGTTCTCTGTCAGTGTGTTAATATTCCTGAGGACAGTGGGGGTGTTTTACACTTCACAGGGTTTATCTGACTGTGGGTCATGATGTACACAGTGTGTCAGTGAGTGTGTTAATATTAATCTGTGTTCTCTGTCAGGGTGTTAATATTCCTGAGGACAGTGGGGGTGTTTTACACTTCACAGGGTTTATCTGACTGTGGGTCATGATATACACAGTGTGTCAGTGAGTGTGTTAATATTAATCTGTGTTCTCTGTCAGTGTGTTAATATTACCGAGGACAGTGGGGGTGTTTTACAATTCACAGGGTGTATCTGACAGTGGGTCATTATATACACAGTGTGTCAGTGAGTCTGTTAATATTAATCTGTGTTCTCTGTCAGTGTGTTAATATGACTGAGGACAGTGGGGGTGTTTTACACTTCACAGTGTGTATCTGACTGTGGGTCATGATATAGACAGTGTGTCAGTGAGTGTGTTAATATTAATCTGTGTTCTCTGTCAGTGTGTTAATATTACTGAGGACAGTGGTGGTGTTTTACACTTCACAGGGTGTATCTGACTGTGGGTCATGATATACACAGTGTGTCAGTGAGTGTGTTAATATTAATCTGTGTTCTCTGTCATTGTGCTAATATTACTAAGGACAGTGGGGGTGTTTTACACTTCACAGGGTGTATCTGACTGTGGGTCATGATATACACAGTGTGTCAGTGAGTGTGTTAATATTAATCTGTGTTCTCTGTCAGTGTGTTAATACTACTGAGGACAGTGGGGGTGTTTTACACTTCACAGGGTGTATCTGACTGTGGGTCATGATGTACACAGTGTGTCAGTGAGTGTGTTAATATTAATCTGTGTTCACTGTCAGTGTGTTAATATTACTGAGGACAGTGGGGGTGTTTTACACTTCACCGGGTGTATCTGACTCTGGGTCATGATGTACACAGTGTGTCAGTGAGCGTGTTAATATTAATCTGTGTTCTCTGTCAGTGTGTTAATATTACTGAGGACAGTGGGGGTGTTTTACTCTTCACAGGGTGTATCTGACTGTGGGTCATGATATACACAGTGTGTCAGTGAGTGTGTTAATATTAATCTGTGTTCTCTGTCAGTGTGTTAATATTACTGAGGACAGTGGGGGTGTTTTACACTTCACAGGGTGTATCTGACTGTGGGTCATGATATACACAGTGTGTCAGTGAGTGTGTTAATATTAATCTGTGTTCTCTGTCAGTGTGTTAATATTACTGAGGACAGGAGGGGTGTTTTACACTTCACAAAGTGTATCTGACTGTGGGTCATGATATACACAGTGTGTCAGTGAGTGTGTTAATATTAATCTGTGTTCTCTGTCAGTGTGTTAATATTACTGAGGACAGTGGGGGTGTTTTACACTTCACCGGGTGTATCTGACTCTGGGTCATGATGTACACAGTGGGTCAGTGAGCGTGTTAATATTAATCTGTGTTCTCTGTCAGTGTGTTAATATTACTGAGGACAGTGGGGGTGTTTTACACTTCACAGGGTGTATCTGACTGTGGGTCATGATATACACAGTGTGTCAGTGAGTGTGTTAATATTAATCTGTGTTCTCTGTCAGTGTGTTAATATTACTGAGGACAGTGGGGGTGTTTTACACTTCACAGGGTGTATCTGACTGTGGGTCATGATATACACAGTGTGTCAGTGAGTGTGTTAATATTAATCTGTGTTCTCTGTCAGTGTGTTAATATTACTGAGGACAGTGGGGGTGTTTTACACTTCACAGGGTGTATCTGACTGTGGGTCATGATATACACAGTGTGTCAGTGAGTGTGTTAATATTAATCTGTGTTCTCTGTCAGTGTGTTAATATTACTGAGGACAGTGGGGGTGTTTTCCACTTCACCGGGTGTATCTGACTCTGGGTCATGATGTACACAGTGTGTCAGTGAGCGTGTTAATATTAATCTGTGTTCTCTGTCAGTGTGTTAATATTACTGAGGACAGTGGGGGTGTTTTACACTTCACAGGGTGTATCTGACTGTGGGTCATGATCTCCACAGTGTGTCAGTGAGTGTGTTAATATTAATCTGTGTTCTCTGTCAGTGTGTTAATATTACTGAGGACAGTGGGGGTGTTTTACACTTCACAGGGTGTATCTGACTGTGGGTCATGATATACACAGTGTGTCAGTGAGTGTGTTAATATTAATCTGTGTTCTCTGTCTGTGTGTTAATATTACTGAGGACAGTGGGGGTGTTTTACACTTCACAGGGTGTATCTGACTGTGGGTCATGATATACACAGTGTGTCAGTGAGTGTGTTAATATTAATCTGTGTTCTCTGTCAGTGTGTTAATATTACTGAGGACAGTGGGGGTGTTTTACACTTCACAGGGTGTATCTGACTGTGGGTCATGATATACACAGTGTGTCAGTGAGTGTGTTAATATTAATCTGTGTTCTCTGTCAGTGTGTTAATATTCCTGAGGACAGTGGGGGTGTTTTACACTTCACAGGGTGTATCTGACTGTGGGTCATGATATACACAGTGTGTCAGTGAGTGTGTTAATATTAATCTGTGTTCTCTGTCAGTGTGTTAATATTGCTGAGGACAGTGGGGGTGTTTTACACTTCACAGGGTGTATCTGACTGTGGGTCATGATATACACAGTGTGTCAGTGAGTGTGTTATTATTAATCTGTGTACTCTGTCAGTGTGTTAATATTACTGAGGACAGTGGGGGTGTTTTACACTTCACAGGGTGTATCTGACTGTGGGTCATGATATACACAGTGTGTCAGTGAGTGTGTTAATATTAATCTGTGTCCTCTGTCAGTGTGTTAATATTACTGAGGACCGTGGGGGTGTTTTACACTTCACAGTGTTTATCTGACTGTGGGTCATGATATACACAGTGTGTCAGTGAGTGTGTTAATATTAATCTGTGTTCTCTGTCAGTGTGTTAATATTGCTGAGGACAGTGGGGGTGTTTTACACTTCACAGGGTGTATCTGACTGTGGGTCATGATGTACACAGTGTGTCAGTGAGTGTGTTAATATTAATCTGTGTTCTCTGTCAGTGTGTTAATATTCCTGAGGACAGTGGGGGTGTTTTACACTTCACAGGGTGTATCTGACTCTGGGTCATGATGTACACAGTGTGTCAGTGAGTGTTTTAATATTAATCTGTGTTCTCTGTCAGTGTGTTAATATTACTGAGGACAGTGGGGGTGTTTTACACTTCACCGGGTGTATCTGACTCTGGGTCATGATATACACAGTGTGTCAGTGAGTGTGTTAATATTAATCTGTGTTCTCTGTCAGTGTGTTAATATTCCTGAGGACAGTGGGGGTGTTTTACACTTCACAGGGTTTATCTGACTGTGGGTCATGATGTACACAGTGTGTCAGTGAGTGTGTTAATATTAATCTGTGTTCTCTGTCAGTGTGTTAATATTACTGAGGACAGTGGGGGTGTTTTACACTTCACAGGGTGTATCTGACTGTGGGTCATGATATACACAGTGTGTCAGTGAGTGTGTTAATATTAATCTGTGTTCTCTGTCAGTGTGTTAATATTGCTGAGGACAGTGGGGGTGTTTTACACTTCACAGGGTGTATCTGACTGTGGGTCATGATGTACACAGTGTGTCAGTGAGTGTGTTAATATTAATCTGTGTACTCTGTCAGTGTGTTAATATTGCTGAGGACAGTGGGGGTGTTTTACACTTCACAGGGTGTATCTGACTGTGGGTCATGATATACACAGTTTGTCAGTGAGTGTGTTAATATTAATCTGTGTACTCTGTCAGTGTGTTAATATTACTGAGGACAGTGGGGGTGTTTTACACTTCACAGGGTGTATCTGACTGTGGGTCATGATGTACACAGTGTGTCAGTGAGTGTGTTAATATTAATCTGTGTTCTCTGTCAGTGTGTTAATATTACTGAGGACAGTGGGGGTGTTTTACACTTCACAGGTTGTATCTGACTCTGGGTCATGATGTACACAGTGTTTCAGTGAGTGTTTTAATTTTAATCTGTGTTCTCTGTCAGTGTGTTAATATTACTGAGGACAGTGGGGGTGTTTTACACTTCACAGGGTGTATCTGACTGTGGGTCATGATATACACAGTGTGTCAGTGAGTGTGTTAATATTAATCTGTGTTCTCTGTCAGTGTGTTAATATTACTGAGGACAGTGGGGGTGTTTTACACTTCACAGGGTGTATCTGACTGTGGGTCATGATATACACAGTGTGTCAGTGAGTGTGTTAATATTAATCTGTGTTCTCTGTCAGTGTGTTAATATTCCTGAGGACAGTGGGGGTGTTTTACACTTCACGGGGTGTATCTGACTGTGGGTCATGATATACACAGTGTGTCAGTGAGTGTGTTAATATTAATCTGTGTTCTCTGTCAGTGTGTTAATATTGCTGAGGACAGTGGGGGTGTTTTACACTTCACAGGGTGTATCTGACTGTGGGTCATGATATACACAGTGTGTCAGTGAGTGTGTTAATATTAATCTGTGTACTCTGTCAGTGTGTTAATATTACTGAGGACAGTGGGGGTGTTTTACACTTCACAGGGTGTATCTGACTGTGGGTCATGATATACACAGTGTGTCAGTGAGTGTGTTAATATTAATCTGTGTTCTCTGTCAGTGTGTTAATATTCCTGAGGACAGTGGGGGTGTTTTACACTTCACAGGGTGTATCTGACTGTGGGTCATGATATACACAGTGTATCAGTGAGAGTGTTAATATTAATCTGTGTTCCCTGTCAGTGTGTTAATATTGCTGAGGACAGTGGGGGTGTTTTACACTTCACAGGGTGTATCTGACTGTGGGTCATGATGTACACAGTGTGTCAGTGAGTGTGTTAATATTAATCTGTGTTCTCTGTCATTGTGTTAATATTCCTGAGGACAGTGGGGGTGTTTTGCACTTCACAGGGTGTATCTGACTGTGGGTCATGATGTACACAGTGTGTCAGTGAGTGTGTTAATAATAATCTGTGTTCTCTGTCAGTATGTTAATATTCCTGAGGACAGTGGGGGTGTTTTACACTTCACAGGGTGTATCTGACTCTGGGTCATGATGTACACAGTGTGTCAGTGAGTGTTTTAATATTAATCTGTGTTCTCTGTCAGTGTGTTAATATTCCTGAGGACAGTGGGGGTGTTTTACACTTCACAGGGTGTATCTGACTGTGGGTCATGATGTACACAGTGTGTCAGTGAGTGTGTTAATATTAATCTGTGTTCTCTGTCAGTGTGTTAATATTCCTGAGGACAGTGGGGGTGTGTTACACTTCACAGGGTTTATCTGACTGTGGGTCATGATATACACAGTGTGTCAGTGAGTGTGTTAATATTAATCTGTGTTCTCTGTCAGTGTGTTAATATTGCTGAGGACAGTGGGGGTGTTTTACACTTCACAGGGTGTATCTGACTGTGGGTCATGATGTACACAGTGTTTCAGTGAGTGTGTTAATATTAATCTGTGTTCTCTGTCAGTGTGTTAATATTTCTGAGGACAGTGGGGGTGTTTTACACTTCACAGGGTTTATCTGACTGTGGGTCATGATATACACAGTGTGTCAGTGAGTGTGTTAATATTAATCTGTGTTCTCTGTCAGTGTGTTAATATTACTGAGGACAGTGGGGGTGTTTTACACTTCACAGGGTGTATCTGACTGTGGGTCATGATATACACAGTGTGTCAGTGAGTGTGTTAATATTAATCTGTGTTCTCTGTCAGTGTGTTAATATTACTGAGGACAGTGGGGGTGTTTTACACTTCACAGGGTGTATCTGACTGTGGGTCATGATATACACAGTGTGTCAGTGAGTGTGTTAATATTAATCTGTGTTCTCTGTCAGTGTGTTAATATTCCTGAGGACAGTGGGGGTGTTTTACACTTCACAGGGTGTATCTGACTCTGGGTCATGATGTGCACAGTGTGTCAGTGAGTGTTTTAATATTAATCTGTGTACTCTGTCAGTGTGTTAATATTCCTGAGGACAGTGGGGGTGTTTTACACTTCACAGGGTGTATCTGACTGTGGGTCATGATATACACAGTGTGTCAGTGAGTGTGTTAATATTAATATGTGTACTCTGTCAGTGTGTTAATATTACTGAGGACAGTGGGGGTGTTTTACACTTCACAGTGTTTATCTGACTGTGGGTCATGATATACACAGTGTATCAGTGAGTGTGTTAATATTAATCTGTGTTCTCTGTCAGTGTGTTAATATTGCTGAGGACAGTGGGGGTGTTTTACACTTCACAGGGTGTATCTGACTGTGGGTCATGATGTACACAGTGTGTCAGTGAGTGTGTTAATATTAATCTGTGTTCTCTGTCAGTGTGTTAATATTCCTGAGGACAGTGGGGGTGTTTTACACTTCACAGGGTGTATCTGACTCTGGGTCATGAGGTACACAGTGTGTCAGTGAGTGTTTTAATATTAATCTGTGTTCTCTGTCAGTGTGTTAATATTACTGAGGACAGTGGGGGTGTTTTACACTTCACAGGGTGTATCTGACTCTGGGTCATGATGTACACAGTGTGTCAGTGAGTGTTTTATTTTTAATCTGTGTTCTCTGTCAGTGTGTTAATATTACTGAGGACAGTGGGGGTGTTTTACACTTCACAGGGTGTATCTGACTGTGGGTCATGATATACACAGTGTGTCAGTGAGTGTGTTAATATTAATCTGTGTTCTCTGTCAGTGTGTTAATATTAATCTGTGTTCTCTGTCAGTGTGTTAATATTGCTGAGGACAGTGGGGGTGTTTTACACTTCACAGGGTGTATCTGACTGTGGGTCATGATATACACAGTGTGTCAGTGAGTGTGTTAATATTAATCTGTGTACTCTGTCAGTGTGTTAATATTACTGAGGACAGTGGGGGTGTTTTACACTTCACAGTGTTTATCTGACTGTGGGTCATGATATACACAGTGTATCAGTGAGTGTGTTAATATTAATCTGTGTTCTCTGTCAGTGTGTTAATATTGCTGAGGACAGTGGGGGTGTTTTACACTTCACAGGGTGTATCTGACTGTGGGTCATGATGTACACAGTGTGTCAGTGAGTGTGTTAATATTAATCTGTGTTCTCTGTCAGTATGTTAATATTCCTGAGGACAGTGGGGGTGTTTTACACTTCACAGGGTGTATCTGACTGTGGGTCATGATATACACAGTGTGTCAGTGAGTGTGTTAATATTAATCTGTGTTCTCTGTCAGTGTGTTAATATTACTGAGGACAGTGGGGGTGTTTTACACTTCACCGGGTGTATCTGACTCTGGGTCATGATGTACACAGTGTGCCAGTGAGTGTGTTAATATTAATCTGTGTTCTCTGTCAGTGTGTTAATATTACTGAGGACAGTGGGAGTGTTTTACACTTCACAGGGTGTATCTGACTGTGGGTCATGATATACACAGTGTGTCAGTGAGTGTGTTAATATTAATCTGTGTTCTCTGTCAGTGTGTTAATATTACTGAGGACAGTGCGGGTGTTTTACACTTCACAGGGTGTATCTGACTGTGGGTCATGATATACACAGTGTGTCAGTGAGTGTGTTAATATTAATCTGTGTTCTCTGTCAGTGTGTTAATATTCCTGAGGACAGTGGGGGTGTTTTACACTTCACAGGGTGTATCTGACTGTGGGTCATGATGTACACAGTGTGTCAGTGAGTGTTTTAATATTAATCTGCGTACTCTGTCAGTGTGTTAATATTACTGAGGACAGTGGGGGTGTTTTACACTTCACAGGGTGTATCTGACTGTGGGTCATGATATACACAGTGTGTCAGTGAGTGTGTTAATATTAATCTGTGTACTCTGTCAGTGTGTTAATATTACTGAGGACAGTGGGGGTGTTTTACACTTCACAGTGTTTATCTGACTGTGGGTCATGATATACACAGTGTATCAGTGAGTGTGTTAATATTAATCTGTGTTCTCTGTCAGTGTGTTAATATTGCTGAGGACAGTGGGGGTGTTTTACACTTCACAGGGTGTATCTGACTGTGGGTCATGATGTACACAGTGTGTCAGTGAGTGTGTTAATATTAATCTGTGTTCTCTGTCAGTGTGTTAATATTCCTGAGGACAGTGGTGGTGTTTTACACTTCACAGGGTGTATCTGACTCTGGTTAATGATGTACACAGTGTGTCAGTGAGTGTTTTAATATTAATCTGTGTTCTCTGTCAGTGTGTTAATATTACTGAGGACAGTGGGGGTGTTTTACACTTCACAGGGTGTATCTGACTCATGATGTACACAGTGTGTCAGTGAGTGTTTTAATTTTAGTCTGTGTTCTCTGTCAGTGTGTTAATATTACTGAGGACAGTGGGGGTGTTTTACACTTCACAGGGTGTATCTGACTGTGGGTCATGATATACACAGTGTGTCAGTGAGTGTGTTAATATTAATCTGTGTTCTCTGTCAGTGTCTTAATATTACTGAGGACAGTGGGGGTGTTTTACACTTCACAGGGTGTATCTGACTGTGGGTCATGATATACACAGTGTGTCAGTGAGTGTGTTAATATTAATCTGTGTTCTCTGTCAGTGTGTTAATATTACTGAGGACAGTGGGGATGTTTTACACTTCACAGGGTGTATCTGAATGTGGGTCATGATATACACAGTGTGTCAGTGAGTGTGTTAATATTAATCTGTGTTCTCTGTCAGTGTGTTAATATTACTGAGGACAGTGGGGGTGTTTTGCACTTCACAGGGTGTATCTGACTGTGAGTCATGATATACACAGTGTGTCAGTGAGTGTGTTAATATTAATCTGTGTTCTCTGTCAGTGTGTTAATATTCCTGAGGACAGTGGGGGTGTTTTACACTTCACAGGGTGTATCTGACTCTGGGTCATGATGTACACAGTGTGTCAGTGAGTGTTTTAATATTAATCTGTGTACTCTGTCAGTGTGTTAATATTACTGAGGACAGTGGGGGTGTTTTACACTTCACAGGGTGTATCTGACTGTGGGTCATGATATACACAGTGTGTCAGTGAGTGTGTTAATATTAATCTGTGTACTCTGTCAGTGTGTTAATATTACTGAGGACAGTGGGGGTGTTTTACACTTCACAGTGTTTATCTGACTGTGGGTCATGATATACACAGTGTATCAGTGAGTGTGTTAATATTAATCTGTGTTCTCTGTCAGTGTGTTAATATTGCTGAGGACAGTGGGGGTGTTTTACACTTCACAGGGTGTATCTGACTGTGGGTCATGATGTACACAGTGTGTCAGTGAGTGTGTTAATATTAATCTGTGTTCTCTGTCAGTGTGTTAATATTCCTGAGGACAGTGGGGGTGTTTTACACTTCACAGGGTGTATCTGACTCTGGTTAATGATGTACACAGTGTGTCAGTGAGTGTTTTAATATTAATCTGTGTTCTCTGTCAGTGTGTTAATATTACTGAGGACAGTGGGGGTGTTTTACACTTCACAGGGTGTATCTGACTCTGGGTCATGATGTACACAGTGTGTCAGTGAGTGTTTTAATTTTAGTCTGTGTTCGCTGTCAGTGTGTTAATATTACTGAGGACAGTGGGGGTGTTTTACACTTCACAGGGTTTATCTGACTGTGGGTCATGATATACACAGTGTGTCAGTGAGTGTGTTAATATTAATCTGTGTTCTCTGTCAGTGTGTTAATATTACTGAGGACAGTGGGGGTGTTTTACACTTCACAGGGTGTATCTGACTGTGGGTCATGATATACACAGTGTGTCAGTGAGTGTGTTAATATTAATCTGTGTTCTCTGTCAGTGTGTTAATATTACTGAGGACAGTGGGGATGTTTTACACTTCACAGGGTGTATCTGACTGTGGGTCATGATATACACAGTGTGTCATTGAGTGTGTTAATATTAATCTGTGTTCTCTGTCACTGTGTTAATATTACTGAGGACAGGGGGGGTGTTTTGCACTTCACAGGGTGTATCTGACTGTGAGTCATGATATACACAGTGTGTCAGTGAGTGTGTTAATATTAATCTGTGTTCTCTGTCAGTGTGTTAATATTCCTGAGGACAGTGGGGGTGTTTTACACTTCACAGGGTGTATCTGACTGTGGGTCATGATATACACAGTGTGTCAGTGAGTGTGTTAATATTAATCTGTGTTCTCTGTCAGTGTGTTAATATTACTGAGGACAGTGGGGGTGTTTTACACTTCACAGGGTGTATCTGACTGTGGGTCATGATGTACACAGTGTGTCAGTGAGTGTGTTAATATTAATCTGTGTTCTCTGTCAGTGTGTTAATATTACTGAGGACAGTGGGGGTGTTTTGCACTTCACAGGGTGTATCTGACTGTGGGTCATGATATACACAGTGTGTCAGTGAATGTGTTAATATTAATCTGTGTTCTCTGTCAGTGTGTTAATATTCCTGAGGACAGTGGGGATGTTTTACACTTCGCAGGGTGTATCTGACTGCGGGTCATGATATACACAGTGTGTCAGTGAGTGTGTTAATATTAATCTGTGTTCTCTGTCAGTGTGTTAATATTCCTGAGGACAGTGGGGGTGTTTTACACTTCACAGGGTTTATCTGGCTGTGAGTCATGACATACACAGTGTGTCAGTGAGTGTGTCAATATTAATCTGTGTTCTCTGTCAGTGTGTTAATATTACTGAGGACAGTGGGGGTGTTTTACACTTCACAGGGTTGATCTGACTGTGGGTCATGATGTACACAGTGTGTCAGTGAGTGTGTTAATATTAATCTGTGTACTCTGTCAGTGTGTTAATATTACTGAGGACAGTGGGGGTGTTTTACACTTCACAGTGTTTATCTGACTGTGGGTCATGATATACACAGTGTATCAGTGAGTGTGTTAATATTAATCTGTGTTCTCTGTCAGTGTGTTAATATTGCTGAGGACAGTGGGGGTGTTTTACACTTCACAGGGTGTATCTGACTGTGGGTCATGATGTACACAGTGTGTCAGTGAGTGTGTTAATATTAATCTGTGTTCTCTGTCAGTGTGTTAATATTACTGAGGACAGTGGGGGTGTTTTACACTTCACAGGGTGTATCTGACTCTGGGTCATGATGTACACAGTGTGTCAGTGAGTGTTTTAATTTTAATCTGTGTTCTCTGTCAGTGTGTTAATATTGCTGAGGACAGTGGGGGTGTTTTACACTTCACAGGGTGTATCTGACTGTGGGTCATGATATACACAGTGTATCAGTGAGTGTGTTAATATTAATCTGTGTTCTCTGTCAGTGTGTTAATATTGCTGAGGACAGTGGGGCTGTTTTACTCTTCACAGGGTGTATCTGACTGTGGGTCATGATGTACACAGTGTGTCAGTGAGTGTGTTAATATTAATCTGTATTCTCTGCCAGTGTGTTAATATTCCTGAGGACAGTGGGTGTGTTTTACACTTCACAGGGTGTATCTGACTCTGGGTCATGATGTACACAGTGTGTCAGTGAGTGTGTTAATATTAATCTGTGTTCTCTGTCAGTGTGTTAATATTACTGAGGACAGAGGGGGTGTTTTACACTTCACAGGGTTTATCTGACTGTGGGTCATGATGTACACAGTGTGTCAGTGAGTGTGTTAATATTAATCTGTGTTCTCTGTCAGTGTGTTAATATTACTGAGGACAGTGGGGGTGTTTTACACTTCACAGGGTGTATCTGACTGTGGGTCATGATATACACAGTGTGTCAGTGAGTGTTTTAATATTAATCTGTGTTCTCTGTCAGTGTGTTAATATTACTGAGGACAGTGGGGGTGTTTTACACTTCACCGGGTGTATCTGACTCTGGGTCATGATGTACACAGTGTGTCAGTGAGTGTGTTAATATTAATCTGTGTTCTCTGTCAGTGTGTTAATATTACTGAGGACAGTGGGGGTGTTTTACACTTCACAGGGTGTATCTGACTGTGGGTCATGATATACACAGTGTGTCAGTGAGTGTGTTAATATTAATCTGTGTTCTCTGTCAGTGTGTTAATATTACTGAGGACAGTGGGGGTGTTTTACACTTCACAGGGTGTATCTGACTGTGGGTCATGATATACACAGTGTGTCAGTGAGTGTGTTAATATTAATCTGTGTTCTCTGTCAGTGTGTTAATATTCCTGAGGACAGTGGGGGTGTTTTACACTTCACAGGGTGTATCTGACTCTGGGTCATGATGTACACAGTGTGTCAGTGAGTGTTTTAATATTAATCTGTGTACTCTGTCAGTGTGTTAATATTACTGAGGACAGTGGGGGTGTTTTACACTTCACAGGGTGTATCTGACTGTGGGTCATGATATACACAGTGTGTCAGTGAGTGTGTTAATATTAATCTGTGTACTCTGTCAGTGTGTTAATATTACTGAGGACAGTGGGGGTGTTTTACACTTCACAGGGTGTATCTGGCTGTGGGTCATGATATACACAGTGTGTCAGTGAGTGTGTTAATATTAATCTGTGTTCTCTGTCAGTGTGTTAATATTGCTGAGGACAGTGGGGGTGTTTTACACTTCACAGGGTGTATCTGACTGTGGGTCATGATGTACACAGTGTGTCAGTGAGTGTGTTAATATTAATCTGTGTACTCTGTCAGTGTGTTAATATTACTGAGGACAGTGGGGGTGTTTTACACTTCACAGGGTGTATCTGACTGTGAGTCATGATGTACACAGTGTGTCAGTGAGTGTGTTAATATTAATCTGTGTTCTCTGTCAGTGTGATAATATTCCTGAGGACAGTGGGGGTGTTTTACACTTCACAGTGTTTATCTGACTGTGGGTCATGATATACACAGTGTATCAGTGAGTGTGTTAATATTAATCTGTGTTCTCTGTCAGTGTGTTATTATTGCTGAGGACAGTGGGGGTGTTTTACACTTCACAGGGTGTATCTGACTGTGGGTCATGATGTACACAGTGTGTCAGTGAGTGTGTTAATATTAATATGTGTTCTCTGTCAGTGTGTTAATATTCCTGAGGACAGTGGGGGTGTTTTACACTTCACAGGGTGTATCTGACTCTGGGTCATGATGTACCCAGTGTGTCAGTGAGTGTTTTAATATTAATCTGTGTTCTCTGTCAGTGTGTTAATATTACTGAGGACAGTGGGGGTGTTTTACACTTCACCGGGTGTATCTGACTCTGGGTCATGATGTACACAGTGTGTCAGTGAGTGTGTTAATATTAATCTGTGTTCTCTGTCAGTGTGTTATTATTACTGAGGACAGTGGGGGTGTTTTACACTTCACAGGGTGTATCTGACTGTGGGTCATGATATACACAGTGTGTCAGTGAGTGTGTTAATATTAATCTGTGTTCTCTGTCAGTGTGTTAATATTACTGAGGACAGTGGGGGTGTTTTACACTTCACAGGGTGTATCTGACTGTGGGTCATGATATACACAGTGTGTCAGTGAGTGTGTTAATATTAATCTGTGTTCTCTGTCAGTGTGTTAATATTCCTGAGGACAGTGGGGGTGTTTTACACTTCACAGGGTGTATCTGACTCTGGGTCATGATGTACACAGTGTGTCAGTGAGTGTTTTAATATTAATCTGTGTACTCTGTCAGTGTGTTAATATTACTGAGGACAGTGGAGGTGTTTTACACTTCACAGGGTGTATCTGACTGTGGGTCATGATATACACAGTGTGTCAGTGAGTGTGTTAATATTAATCTGTGTTCTCTGTCAGTGTGTTAATATTCCTGAGGACAGTGGGGGTGTTTTACACTTCACAGGGTTTATCTGACTGCGGGTCATGATATACACAGTGTATCAGTGAGTGTGTTAATATTAATCTGTGTTCTCTGTCAGTGTGTTAATATTGCTGAGGACAGTGGGGGTGTTTTACACTTCACAGGGTGTATCTGACTGTGGGTCATGATGTACACAGTGTGTCAGTGAGTGTGTTAATATTAATCTGTGTTCTCTGTCAGTGTGTTAATATTCCTGAGGACAGTGGGGGTGTTTTACACTTCACAGGGTGTATCTGACTCTGGGTCATGATGTACACAGTGTGTCAGTGAGTGTTTTAATATTAATCTGTGTTCTCTGTCAGTGTGTTAATTTTACTGAGGACAGTGGGGGTGTTTTACACTTCACAGGGTGTATCTGACTCTGGGTCATGATGTACACAGTGTGTCAGTGAGTGTTTTAATTTTAATCTGTGTTCTCTGTCAGTGTGTTAATATTACTGAGGACAGTGGGGGTGTTTTACACTTCACAGGGTGTATCTGACTGTGGGTCATGATATACACAGTGTGTCAGTGAGTGTGTTAATATTAATCTGTGTTCTCTGTCAGTGTGTTAATATTACTGAGGACAGTGGGGGTGTTTTACACTTCACAGGGTGTATCTGACTGTGGGTCATGATATACACAGTGTGTCAGTGAGTGTGTTAATATTAATCTGTGTTCTCTGTCAGTGTGTTAATATTACTGAGGACAGTGGGGATGTTTTACACTTCACAGGGTGTATCTGACTGTGGGCCATGATATACACAGTGTGTCAGTGAGTGTGTTAATATTAATCTGTGTTCTCTGTCAGTGTGTTAATATTACTGAGGACAGTGGGGGTGTTTTGCACTTCACAGGGTGTATCTGACTGTGAGTCATGATATACACAGTGTGTCAGTGAGTGTGTTAATATTAATCTGTATTCTCTGTCAGTGTGTTAATATTCCTGAGGACAGTGGGGGTGTTTTACACTTCACAGGGTATATCTGACTGTGGGTCATGATATACACAGTGTGTCAGTGAGTGTGTTAATATTAATCTGTGTTCTCTGTCAGTGTGTTAATATTACTGAGGACAGTGGGGGTTTTTTACACTTCACAGGGTGTATCTGACTGTGGGTCATGATATACACAGTGTGTCAGTGAGTGTGTTAATATTAATCTGTGTTCTCTGTCAGTGTGTTAATATTACTGAGGACAGTGGGGATGTTTTACACTTCACAGGGTGTATCTGACTGTGGGCCATGATATACACAGTGTGTCAGTGAGTGTGTTAATATTAATCTGTGTTCTCTGTCAGTGTGTTAATATTACTGAGGACAGTGGGGGTGTTTTGCACTTCACAGGGTGTATCTGACTGTGAGTCATGATATACACAGTGTGTCAGTGAGTGTGTTAATATTAATCTGTGTTCTCTGTCAGTGTGTTAATATTCCTGAGGACAGTGGGGGTGTTTTACACTTCACAGGGTGTATCTGACTGTGGGTCATGATATACACAGTGTGTCAGTGAGTGTGTTAATATTAATCTGTGTTCTCTGTCAGTGTGTTAATATTACTGAGGACAGTGGGGGTATTTTACACTTCACAGGGTGTATCTGACTGTGGGTCATGATGTACACAGTGTGTCAGTGAGTGTGTTAATATTAATCTGTGTTCTCTGTCAGTGTGTTAATATTACTGAGGACAGTGGGGGTGTTTTACACTTCACAGGGTGTATCTGACTGTGGGTCATGATATACACAGTGTGTCAGTGAGTGTTTTAATATTAATCTGTATTCTCTGTCAGTGTGTTAATATTACTGAGGACAGTGGGGGTGTTTTACACTTCACCGGGTGTATCTGACTCTGGGTCATGATGTACAAAGTGTGTCAGTGAGTGTGTTAATATTAATCTGTGTTCTCTGTCAGTGTGTTAATATTACTGAGGACAGTGGGGGTGTTTTACACTTCACAGGGTGTATCTGACTGTGGGTCATGATATACACAGTGTGTCAGTGAGTGTGTTAATATTAATCTGTGTTCTCTGTCAGTGTGTTAATATTACTGAGGACAGTGGGGGTATTTTACACTTCACAGGGTGTATCTGACTGTGGGTCATGATGTACACAGTGTGTCAGTGAGTGTGTTAATATTAATCTGTGTTCTCTGTCAGTGTGTTAATATTACTGAGGACAGTGGGGGTGTTTTACACTTCACAGGGTGTATCTGACTGTGGGTCATGATATACACAGTGTGTCAGTGAGTGTTTTAATATTAATCTGTATTCTCTGTCAGTGTGTTAATATTACTGAGGACAGTGGGGGTGTTTTACACTTCACCGGGTGTATCTGACTCTGGGTCATGATGTACAAAGTGTGTCAGTGAGTGTGTTAATATTAATCTGTGTTCTCTGTCAGTGTGTTAATATTACTGAGGACAGTGGGGGTGTTTTACACTTCACAGGGTGTATCTGACTGTGGGTCATGATATACACAGTGTGTCAGTGAGTGTGTTAATATTAATCTGTGTTCTCTGTCAGTGTGTTAATATTACTGAGGACAGTGGGGGTGTTTTACACTTCACAGGGTGTATCTGACTGTGGGTCATGATATACACAGTGTGTCAGTGAGTGTGTTAATATTAATCTGTGTTCTCTGTCAGTGTGTTAATATTCCTGTGGACAGTGGGGGTGTTTGACACTTCACAGGGTGTATCTGACTCTGGGTTATGATGTACACAGTGTGTCAGTGAGTGTTTTAATATTAATCTGTGTACTCTGTCAGTGTGTTAATATTACTGAGGACAGTGGGGGTGTTTTACACTTCACAGGGTGTATCTGACTGTGGGTCATGATATACACAGTGTGTCAGTGAGTGTGTTAATATGAATCTGTGTACTCTGTCAGTGTGTTAATATTACTGAGGACAGTGGGGGTGTTTTACACTTCACAGGGTGTATCTGGCTGTGGGTCATGATATACACAGTGTGTCAGTGAGTGTGTTAATATTAATCTGTGTTCTCTGTCAGTGTGTTAATATTGCTGAGGACAGTGGGGGTGTTTTACACTTCACAGGGTGTATCTGACTGTGGGTCATGATGTACACAGTGTGTCAGTGAGTGTGTTAATATTAATCTGTGTACTCTGTCAGTGTGTTAATATTACTGAGGACAGTGGGGGTGTTTTACACTTCACAGTGTTTATCTGACTGTGGGTCATGATATACACAGTGTATCAGTGAGTGTGTTAATATTAATCTGTGTTCTCTGTCAGTGTGTTAATATTGCTGAGGACAGTGGGGGTGTTTTACACTTCACAGGGTGTATCTGACTGTGGGTCATGATGTACACAGTGTTTCAGTGAGTGTGTTAATATTAATATGTGTTCTCTGTCAGTGTGTTAATATTCCTGAGGACAGTGGGGGTGTTTTACACTTCACAGGGTGTATCTGACTCTGGGTCATGATGTACACAGTGTGTCAGTGAGTGTTTTAGTATTAATCTGTGTTCTCTGTCAGTGTGTTAATATTACTGAGGACAGTGGGGGTGTTTTACACTTCACCGGGTGTATCTGACTCTGGGTCATGATGTACACAGTGTGTCAGTGAGTGTGTTAATATTAATCTGTGTTCTCTGTCAGTGTGTTAATATTACTGAGGACAGTGGGGGTGTTTTACACTTCACAGGGTGTATCTGACTGTGGGTCATGATATACACAGTGTGTCAGTGAGTGTGTTAATATTAATCTGTGTTCTCTGTCAGTGTGTTAATATTACTGAGGACAGTGGGGGTGTTTTACACTTCACAGGGTGCATCTGACTGTGGGTCATGATATACACAGTGTGTCAGTGAATGTGTTAATATTAATCTGTGTTCTCTGTCAGTGTGTTAATATTCCTGAGGACAGTGGGGGTGTTTTACACTTCACAGGGTGGATCTGACTCTGGGTCATTATGTACACAGTGTGTCAGTGAGTGTTTTAATATTAATCTGGTACTCTGTCAGTGTGTTAATATTACTGAGGACAGTGGGGGTGTTTTACACTTCACAGGGTGTATCTGACTGTGGGTCATGATATACACAGTGTGTCAGTGAGTGTGTTAATATTAATCTGTGTTCTCTGTCAGTGTGTTAATATTCCTGAGGGCAGTGGGGGTGTTTTACACTTCACAGGGTTTATCTGACTGTGGGTCATGATATACACAGTGTGTCAGTGAGTGTGTTAATATTAATCTGTGTTCACTGTCAGTGTGTTAATATTGCTGAGGACAGTGGGGGTGTTTTACACTTCACAGGGTGTATCTGACTGTGGGTCATGATGTACACAGTGTGTCAGTGAGTGTGTTAATATTAATCTGTGTTCTCTGTCAGTGTGTTAATATTCCTGAGGACAGTGGGGATGTTTTACACTTCACAGGGTGTATCTGACTGTGGGTCATGATATACACAGTGTGTCAGTGAGTGTGTTAATATTAATCTGTGTTCTCTGTCAGTGTGTTAATATTACTGAGGACAGTGGGGGTGTTTTACACTTCACAGGGTGTATCTGACTGTGGGTCATGATATACACAGTGTGTCAGTGAGTGTTTTAATATTAATCTGTATTCTCTGTCAGTGTGTTAATATTACTGAGGACAGTGGGGGTGTTTTACACTTCACCGGGTGTATCTGACTCTGGGTCATGATGTACAAAGTGTGTCAGTGAGTGTGTTAATATTAATCTGTGTTCTCTGTCAGTGTGTTAATATTACTGAGGACAGTGGGGGTGTTTTACACTTCACAGGGTGTATCTGACTGTGGGTCATGATATACACAGTGTGTCAGTGAGTGTGTTAATATTAATCTGTGTTCTCTGTCAGTGTGTTAATATTACTGAGGACAGTGGGGGTATTTTACACTTCACAGGGTGTATCTGACTGTGGGTCATGATGTACACAGTGTGTCAGTGAGTGTGTTAATATTAATCTGTGTTCTCTGTCAGTGTGTTAATATTACTGAGGACAGTGGGGGTGTTTTACACTTCACAGGGTGTATCTGACTGTGGGTCATGATATACACAGTGTGTCAGTGAGTGTTTTAATATTAATCTGTATTCTCTGTCAGTGTGTTAATATTACTGAGGACAGTGGGGGTGTTTTACACTTCACCGGGTGTATCTGACTCTGGGTCATGATGTACAAAGTGTGTCAGTGAGTGTGTTAATATTAATCTGTGTTCTCTGTCAGTGTGTTAATATTACTGAGGACAGTGGGGGTGTTTTACACTTCACAGGGTGTATCTGACTGTGGGTCATGATATACACAGTGTGTCAGTGAGTGTGTTAATATTAATCTGTGTTCTCTGTCAGTGTGTTAATATTACTGAGGACAGTGGGGGTGTTTTACACTTCACAGGGTGTATCTGACTGTGGGTCATGATATACACAGTGTGTCAGTGAGTGTGTTAATATTAATCTGTGTTCTCTGTCAGTGTGTTAATATTCCTGTGGACAGTGGGGGTGTTTGACACTTCACAGGGTGTATCTGACTCTGGGTTATGATGTACACAGTGTGTCAGTGAGTGTTTTAATATTAATCTGTGTACTCTGTCAGTGTGTTAATATTACTGAGGACAGTGGGGGTGTTTTACACTTCACAGGGTGTATCTGACTGTGGGTCATGATATACACAGTGTGTCAGTGAGTGTGTTAATATGAATCTGTGTACTCTGTCAGTGTGTTAATATTACTGAGGACAGTGGGGGTGTTTTACACTTCACAGGGTGTATCTGGCTGTGGGTCATGATATACACAGTGTGTCAGTGAGTGTGTTAATATTAATCTGTGTTCTCTGTCAGTGTGTTAATATTGCTGAGGACAGTGGGGGTGTTTTACACTTCACAGGGTGTATCTGACTGTGGGTCATGATGTACACAGTGTGTCAGTGAGTGTGTTAATATTAATCTGTGTACTCTGTCAGTGTGTTAATATTACTGAGGACAGTGGGGGTGTTTTACACTTCACAGTGTTTATCTGACTGTGGGTCATGATATACACAGTGTATCAGTGAGTGTGTTAATATTAATCTGTGTTCTCTGTCAGTGTGTTAATATTGCTGAGGACAGTGGGGGTGTTTTACACTTCACAGGGTGTATCTGACTGTGGGTCATGATGTACACAGTGTTTCAGTGAGTGTGTTAATATTAATATGTGTTCTCTGTCAGTGTGTTAATATTCCTGAGGACAGTGGGGGTGTTTTACACTTCACAGGGTGTATCTGACTCTGGGTCATGATGTACACAGTGTGTCAGTGAGTGTTTTAGTATTAATCTGTGTTCTCTGTCAGTGTGTTAATATTACTGAGGACAGTGGGGGTGTTTTACACTTCACCGGGTGTATCTGACTCTGGGTCATGATGTACACAGTGTGTCAGTGAGTGTGTTAATATTAATCTGTGTTCTCTGTCAGTGTGTTAATATTACTGAGGACAGTGGGGGTGTTTTACACTTCACAGGGTGTATCTGACTGTGGGTCATGATATACACAGTGTGTCAGTGAGTGTGTTAATATTAATCTGTGTTCTCTGTCAGTGTGTTAATATTACTGAGGACAGTGGGGGTGTTTTACACTTCACAGGGTGCATCTGACTGTGGGTCATGATATACACAGTGTGTCAGTGAGTGTGTTAATATTAATCTGTGTTCTCTGTCAGTGTGTTAATATTCCTGAGGACAGTGGGGGTGTTTTACACTTCACAGGGTGGATCTGACTCTGGGTCATTATGTACACAGTGTGTCAGTGAGTGTTTTAATATTAATCTGTGTACTCTGTCAGTGTGTTAATATTACTGAGGACAGTGGGGGTGTTTTACACTTCACAGGGTGTATCTGACTGTGGGTCATGATATACACAGTGTGTCAGTGAGTGTGTTAATATTAATCTGTGTTCTCTGTCAGTGTGTTAATATTCCTGAGGGCAGTGGGGGTGTTTTACACTTCACAGGGTTTATCTGACTGTGGGTCATGATATACACAGTGTGTCAGTGAGTGTGTTAATATTAATCTGTGTTCACTGTCAGTGTGTTAATATTGCTGAGGACAGTGGGGGTGTTTTACACTTCACAGGGTGTATCTGACTGTGGGTCATGATGTACACAGTGTGTCAGTGAGTGTGTTAATATTAATCTGTGTTCTCTGTCAGTGTGTTAATATTCCTGAGGACAGTGGGGATGTTTTACACTTCACAGGGTGTATCTGACTGTGGGTCATGATATACACAGTGTGTCAGTGAGTGTGTTAATATTAATCTGTGTTCACTGTCAGTGTGTTAATATTGCTGAGGACAGTGGGGGTGTTTTACACTTCACAGGGTGTATCTGACTGTGGGTCATGATGTACACAGTGTGTCAGTGAGTGTGTTAATATTAATCTGTGTTCTCTGTCAGTGTGTTAATATTCCTGAGGACAGTGGGGGTGTTTTACACTTCACAGGGTGTATCTGACTGTGGGTCATGATGTACACAGTGTGTCAGTGAGTGTGTTAATATTAATCTGTGTTCTCTGTCAGTGTGTTAATATTCCTGAGGACAGTGGGGGTGTTTTACACTTCACAGGGTGTATCTGACTCTGGGTCATGATGTACACAGTGTGTCAGCGAGTGTTTTAATATTAATCTGTGTTCTCTGTCAGTGTGTTAATATTCCTGAGGACAGTGGGGGTGTTTTACACTTCACAGGGTGTATCTGACTCTGGGTCATGATGTACACAGTGTGTCAGCGAGTGTTTTAATATTAATCTGTGTTCTCTGTCAGTGTGTTAATATTACTGAGGACAGTGGGGGTGTTTTATACTTCACAGGGTGTATCTGACTCTGGGTCATGATGTGCACAGTGTGTCAGTGAGTGTTTTAATTTTAATCTGTGTTCTCTGTCAGTGTGTTAATATTCCTGAGGACAGTGGGGGTGTTTTACACTTCACAGGGTGTATCTGACTCTGGGTCATGATGTACACAGTGTGTCAGCGAGTGTTTTAATATTAATCTGTGTTCTCTGTCAGTGTGTTAATATTCCTGAGGACAGTGGGGGTGTTTTACACTTCACAGGGTGTATCTGACTGTGGGTCATGATATACACAGTGTGTCAGTGAGTGTGTTAATATTAATCTGTGTTCTCTGTCAGTGTGTTAATATTACTGAGGACAGTGGGGATGTTTTACACTTCACAGGGTGTATCTGACTGTGGGCCATGATATACACAGTGTGTCAGTGAGTGTGTTAATATTAATCTGTGTTCTCTGTCAGTGTGTTAATATTACTGAGGACAGTGGGGGTGTTTTGCACTTCACAGGGTGTATCTGACTGTGAGTCATGATATACACAGTGTGTCAGTGAGTGTGTTAGTATTAATCTGTGTTCTCTGTCAGTGTGTTAATATTCCTGAGGACAGTGGGGGTGTTTTACACTTCACAGGGTGTATCTGACTGTGGGTCATGATATACACAGTGTGTCAGTGAGTGTGTTAATATTAATCTGTGTTCTCTGTCAGTGTGTTAATATTACTGAGGACAGTGGGGGTGTTTTGCACTTCACAGGGTGTATCTGACTGTGGGTCATGATGTACACAGTGTGTCAGTGAGTGTGTTAATATTAATCTGTGTTCTCTGTCAGTGTGTTAATATTACTGAGGACAGTGGGGGTGTTTTGCACTTCACAGGGTGTATCTGACTGAGGGTCATGATATACACAGTGTGTCAGTGAATGTGTTAATATTAATCTGTGTTCTCTGTCAGTGTGTTAATATTCCTGAGGACAGTGGGGATGTTTTACACTTCGCAGGGTGTATCTGACTGTGGGTCATGATATACACAGTGTGTCAGTGAGTGTGTTAATATTAATCTGTGTTCTCTGTCAGTGTGTTAATATTCCTGAGGACAGTGGGGGTGTTTTACACTTCACAGGGTTGATCTGACTGTGGGTCATGATGTACACAGTTTGTCAGTGAGTGTGTTAATTTTAATCTGTGTTCTCTGTCAGTGTGTTAATATTACTGAGGACAGTGGGGGTGTTTTACACTTCACAGGGTGTATCTGGCTGTGGGTCATGATGTACACAGTGTGTCAGTGAGTGTGTTAATATTAATCTGTGTTCTCTGTCAGTGTGTTAATATTACTGAGGACAGTGGGGGTGTTTTACACTTCACAGGATGTATCTGACTGTGGATCATGATTTACACAGTGTGTCAGTGAGTGTGTTAATATTAATCTGTGTTCTCTGTCAGTGTGTTAATATTCCTGAGGACAGTGGGGGTGTTTTACACTTCACAGGGTTTATCTGGCTGTGTGTCATGACATACACTGTGTGTCAGTGAGTGTGTTAATATTAATCTGTGTTCTCCGTCAGTGTGTTAATATTACTGAGGACTGTGGGGGTGTTTTACACTTCACAGGGTTTATCTGACTGTGGGTCATGATGTACACAGTTTGTCAGTGAGTGTGTTAATTTTAATCTGTGTTCTCTGTCAGTGTGTTAATATTACTGAGGACAGTGGGTGTGTTTTACACTTCACAGGGTGTATCTGGCTGTGGGGCATGATGTACACAGTGTGTCAGTGAGTGTGTTCATATTAATCTGTGTTCTCTGTCAGTGTGTTAATATTACTGAGGACAGTGGGGGTGTTTTACACTTCACAGGGTGTATCTGACTGTGGGTCATGATATACACAGTGTGTCACTGAGTGTGTTAATATTAATCTGTGTTCTCTGTCAGTGTGTTAATATTACTGAGGACAGTGGGGGTGTTTTACACTTCACAGGGTGTATCTGACTGTGGGTCATGATATACACAGTGTGTCAGTGAGTGTGTTAATATTAATCTGTGTTCTCTTTCAGTGTGTTAATATTACTGAGGACAGTGGGGGTGTTTTACACTTCACAGGGTGTATCTGACTGTGGATCATGATATACACAGTGTGTCAGTGAGTGTGTTAATATTAATCTGTGTTCTCTGTCAGTGTGTTAATATTCCTGAGGACAGTGGGGGTGTTTTACACTTCACAGGGTTTATCTGACTGTGGGTCATGATATACACAGTGTGTCAGTGAGTGTGTTAATATTAATCTGTGTTCTCTGTCAGTGTGTTAATATTCCTGAGGGCAGTGGGGATGTTTTACACTTCACAGGGTGTATCTGATTGTGGGTCATGATATACACAGTGTGTCAGTGAGTGTGTTAATATTAATCTGTGTTCTCTGTCAGTGTGTTAATATTACTGAGGACAGTGGGGGTGTTTTGCACTTCACAGGGTGTATCTGACTGTGGGTCATGATATACACAGTGTGTCAGTGAATGTGTTAATATTAATCTGTGTTCTCTGTCAGTGTGTTAATATTCCTGAGGACAGTGGGGATGTTTTACACTTCGCAGGGTGTATCTGACTGTGGGTCATGATATACACAGTGTGTCAGTGAGTGTGTTAATATTAATCTGTGTTCTCTGTCAGTGTGTTAATATTCCTGAGGACAGTGGGGGTGTTTTACACTTCACAGGGTTTATCTGGCTGTGAGTCATGACATACACAGTGTGTCAGCGAGTATGTCAATATTAATCTGTGTTCTCTGTCAGTGTGTTAATATTACTGAGGACAGTGGGGGTGTTTTACACTTCACAGGGTTGATCTGACTGTGGGTCATGATGTACACAGTTTGTCAGTGAGTGTGTTAATATTAATCTGTGTTCTCTGTCAGTGTGTTAATATTACTGAGGACAGTGGGGGTGTTTTACACTTCACAGGGTGTATCTGGCTGTGGGTCATGATGTACACAGTGTGTCAGTGAGTGTGTTAATATTAATCTGTGTTCTCTGTCAGTGTGTTAATATTACTGAGGACAGTGGGGGTGTTTTACACTTCACAGGATGTATCTGACTGTGGGTCATGATTTACACAGTGTGTCAGTGAGTGTGTTAATATTAATCTGTGTTCTCTGTCAGTGTGTTAATATTCCTGAGGACAGTGGGGGTGTTTTACACTTCACAGGGTGTATCTGACTGTGTGTCATGACATACACAGTGTGTCACTGAGTGTGTTAATATTAATCTGTGTTCTCTGTCAGTGTGTTAATATTACTGAGGACAGTGGGGGTGTTTTACACTTCACATGGTTTATCTGACTGTGGGTCATGATGTACACAGTTTGTCAGTGAGTGTGTTAATTTTAATCTGTGTTCTCTGTCAGTGTGTTAATATTACTGAGGACAGTGGGTGTGTTTTACACTTCACAGGGTGTATCTGGCTGTGGGGCATGATGTACACAGTGTGTCAGTGATTGTGTTAATATTAATCTGTGTTCTCTGTCAGTGTGTTAATATTACTGAGGACAGTGGGGGTGTTTTACACTTCACAGGGTGTATCTGACTGTGGGTCATGATATACACAGTGTGTCACTGAGTGTGTTAATATTAATCTGTGTTCTCTGTCAGTGTGTTAATATTACTGAGGACAGTGGGGGTGTTTTACACTTCACAGGGTTTATCTGACTGTGGGTCATGATATACACAGTGTGTCAGTGAGTGTGTTATTATTAATCTGTGTTCTCTTTCAGTGTGTTAATATTACTGAGGACAGTGGGGGTGTTTTACACTTCACAGGGTGTATCTGACTGTGGATCATGATATACACAGTGTGTCAGTGAGTGTGTTAATATTAATCTGTGTTCTCTGTCAGTGTGTTAATATTCCTGAGGACAGTGGGGGTGTTTTACACTTCACAGGGTTTATCTGACTGTGGGTCATGATATACACAGTGTGTCAGTGAGTGTGTTAATATTAATCTGTGTTCTCTGTCAGTGTGTTAATATTCCTGAGGGCAGTGGGGATGTTTTACACTTCACAGGGTGTATCTGACTGTGGGTCATGATATACACAGTGTGTCAGTGAGTGTGTTAATATTAATCTGTGTTCTCTGTCAGTGTGTTAATATTACTGAGGACAGTGGGGGTGTTTTGCACTTCACAGGGTGTATCTGACTGTGGGTCATGATATACACAGTGTGTCAGTGAATGTGTTAATATTAATCTGTGTTCTCTGTCAGTGTGTTAATATTCCTGAGGACAGTGGGGATGTTTTACACTTCGCACGGTGTATCTGACTGTGGGTCATGATATACACAGTGTGTCAGTGAGTGTGTTAATATTAATCTGTGTTCTCTGTCAGTGTGTTAATATTCCTGAGGACAGTGGGGGTGTTTTACACTTCACAGGGTTTATCTGGCTGTGAGTCATGACATACACAGTGTGTCAGTGAGTGTGTCAATATTAATCTGTGTTCTCTGTCAGTGTGTTAATATTACTGAGGACAGTGGGGGTGTTTTACACTTCACAGGGTTGATCTGACTGTGGGTCATGATGTACACAGTTTGTCAGTGAGTGTGTTAATATTAATCTGTGTTCTCTGTCAGTGTGTTAATATTACTGAGGACAGTGGGGGTGTTTTACACTTCACGGGGTGTATCTGGCTGTGGGTCATGATGTACACAGTGTGTCAGTGAGTGTGTTAATATTAATCTGTGTTCTCTGTCAGTGTGTTAATATTACTGAGGACAGTGGGGGTGTTTTACACTTCACAGGATGTATCTGACTGTGGGTCATGATATACACAGTGTGTCAGTGAGTGTGTTAATATTAATCTGTGTTCTCTGTCAGTGTGTTAATATTACTGAGGACAGTGGGGGTGTTTTACACTTCACAGGGTGTATCTGGCTGTGGGTCATGATGTACACAGTGTGTCAGTGAGTGTGTTAATATTAATCTGTGTTCTCTGTCAGTGTGTTAATATTCCTGAGGACAGTGGGGGTGTTTTACACTTCACAGGGTGTATCTGACTGTGTGTCATGACATACACAGTGTGTCACTGAGTGTGTTAATATTAATCTGTGTTCTCTGTCAGTGTGTTAATATTCCTGAGGACAGTGGGGGTGTTTTACACTTCACATGGTTTATCTGACTGTGGGTCATGATGTACACAGTTTGTCAGTGAGTGTGTTAATTTTAATCTGTGTTCTCTGTCAGTGTGTTAATATTACTGAGGACAGTGGGGGTGTTTTACACTTCACAGGGTGTATCTGGCTCTGGGGCATGATGTACACAGTGTGTCAGTGATTGTGTTAATATTAATCTGTGTTCTCTGTCAGTGTGTTAATATTACTGAGGACAGTGGGGGTGTTTTACACTTCACAGGGTGTATCTGACTGTGGGTCATGATATACACAGTGTGTCACTGAGTGTGTTAATATTAATCTGTGTTCTCTGTCAGTGTGTTAATATTACTGAGGACAGTGGGGGTGTTTTACACTTCACAGGGTGTATCTGACTGTGGGTCATGATATACACAGTGTGTCAGTGAGTGTGTTAATATTAATCTGTGTTCTCTTTCAGTGTGTTAATATTACTGAGGACAGTGGGGGTGTTTTACACTTCACAGGGTGTATCTGACTGTGGATCATGATATACACAGTGTGTCAGTGAGTGTGTTAATATTAATCTGTGTTCTCTGTCAGTGTGTTAATATTCCTGAGGACAGTGGGGGTGTTTTACACTTCACAGGGTTTATCTGACTGTGGGTCATGATATACACAGTGTGTCAGTGAGTGTGTTAATATTAATCTGTGTTCTCTGTCAGTGTGTTAATATTCCTGAGGGCAGTGGGGATGTTTTACACTTCACAGGGTGTATCTGACTGTGGGTCATGATATACACAGTGTGTCAGTGAGTGTGTTAATATTAATCTGTGTTCTCTGTCAGTGTGTTAATATTACTGAGGACAGTGGGGGTGTTTTGCACTTCACAGGGTGTATCTGACTGTGGGTCATGATATACACAGTGTGTCAGTGAATGTGTTAATATTAATCTGTGTTCTCTGTCAGTGTGTTAATATTCCTGAGGACAGTGGGGATGTTTTACACTTCGCACGGTGTATCTGACTGTGGGTCATGATATACACAGTGTGTCAGTGAGTGTGTTAATATTAATCTGTGTTCTCTGTCAGTGTGTTAATATTCCTGAGGACAGTGGGGGTGTTTTACACTTCACAGGGTTTATCTGGCTGTGAGTCATGACATACACAGTGTGTCAGTGAGTGTGTCAATATTAATCTGTGTTCTCTGTCAGTGTGTTAATATTACTGAGGACAGTGGGGGTGTTTTACACTTCACAGGGTTGATCTGACTGTGGGTCATGATGTACACAGTTTGTCATTGAGTGTGTTAATATTAATCTGTGTTCTCTGTCAGTGTGTTAATATTACTGAGGACAGTGGGGGTGTTTTACACTTCACAGGGTGTATCTGGCTGTGGGTCATGATGTACACAGTGTGTCAGTGAGTGTGTTAATATTAATCTGTGTTCTCTGTCAGTGTGTTAATATTACTGAGGACAGTGGGGGTGTTTTACACTTCACAGGATGTATCTGACTGTGGGTCATGATTTACACAGTGTGTCAGTGAGTGTGTTAATATTAATCTGTGTTCTCTGTCAGTGTGTTAATATTACTGAGGACAGTGGGGGTGTTTTACACTTCACAGGGTTTATCTGGCTGTGTGTCATGACATACACAGTGTGTCAGTGAGTGTGTCAATATTAATCTGTGTTCTCTGTCAGTGTGTTAATATTACTGAGGACAGTGGGTGTGTTTTACACTTCACAGGGTTTATCTGACTGTGGGTCATGATGTACACAGTTTGTCAGTGAGTGTGTTAATTTTAATCTGTGTTCTCTGTCAGTGTGTTAATATTACTGAGGACAGTGGGGGTGTTTTACACTTCACAGGGTGTATCTGACTGTGGGTCATGATATACACAGTGTGTCAGTGAGTGTGTTAATATTAATCTGTGTTCTCTTTCAGTGTGTTAATATTACTGAGGACAGTGGGGGTGTTTTACACTTCACAGGGTGTATCTGACTGTGGGTCATGATATACACAGTGTGTCAGTGAGTGTGTTAATATTAATCTGTGTTCTCTGTCAGTGTGTTAATATTCCTGAGGACAGTGGGGGTGTTTTACACTTCACAGGGTGTATCTGACTGTGGGTCATGATGTACACAGTGTGTCAGTGAGTGTGTTAATATTAATCTGTGTTCTCTGTCAGTGTGTTAATATTCAACCCTAGCCAAATCGTCCCTTTCACATTTTACTCTCTCTCTCCCCCCACAACTCCTCTTGCACCTTCTCCTCCTTTGAGCTCATCACTTTGTTCCCCAAATCCCATCCCCCACTCCCATACACCATTCCCCGATACCACTACCCCCTAACACCCCTCCCTCACTCCCATACCCCACATCCCACCCAGCCACCCCTCTCCCACTCCCCTTCCCCACTCCCCTCCCAACTTCCCTACTTCATTCCCCTCCCCCACTTCCCAACCCCACCCCCAACCACACTCCCCTATCCCACTGCTTCCCCCACTGCCCTCCCTCACTCTCCTACCCCACACCCCTCCGCCAATCCCCTCCGCCAATCCGCTCCCCCACTCCCCTCCACACTCCCCTCCCCAACTCCGCTCCCCTACACACCTCTTCCCTCCCCTCCCACACTACCCTCCCACACTCCCCAGCCCACTTCCCTCCCCCACTCCCCTACCCCATTCCTGCTGCCACTCCCCTACCCTACTCCCCTTCCCCACTCCACTCCCCTCTCAATGCCTCCACTCCCCTACCGCACTCCCCTCCCCAGTCCCCTTACCACTCCACTCCCACACTCCCCTACATCATTCCCCTACCCCACTCCCCTACACCACTCCCATCCCCCACTCCCCTCCCACACTCCCCTTCCCTACTCCCTTCCCACACTCCCCCTACCGAACTCCCCTCCCACACTCCCCGACCACACTCCCCTACCACGCTCCCCTCCCCCACTCCCCTCTCCCAGCCCTGACTCACCTACCGCACTCCCCTACCCCACTTCCTTTCCCCCACTCCCCACTCCCACTCCCTTCACCCACTCCCCTACCCCACTCCCATACCCCACTCCCCTCTCCCACTCCCTGTCCCCCACTCCCCTCCCCCACTCCCCTAACCCACTCCCCTACCCCACTCCCCTTTATCACTCCCCTACCAGACCCCCTGTCCCCCAATCCCTGTTCCCCCACTCCCTGTCCCCCACTCCCCTCCCCCACTCCCCTCCTCACTCTCCTACCCCACACTCCTCCCCCACTCCCCGCCACACTCCCCTCCCCAACTCCCCTCAACCGCTCCACTCCCCAACTCCACCAGCAGCTCCTCTCCCCCACTCCCTTCCCCAACTCCCCTGCACCAATCCCCTCCCCCAGACCCCTCCCCACTCCCCTCCCCAACTCCGCGCCCCTACTCCCCTCTCCGCTCCCCTCCCACTCTACCCTCCCTCACTCCCCAGCTCACTCCCTCCCGCACTCCCCTACCCCATTCCTGCCGCCACTCCCCTCCCCCACTCCCCTCCCCTACTCCACACCCGTCTCACTGCCCCACTCCCCTACCCCACTCCCCTCTCCAGTCCCCTTTCCACTCCACTCCCACACACCCCTACATCACTGCCCTACCCCACTCCCCTACCCCACTCCCATCCCCCACTCCCTTACAACACACCCCTTCCCTACTCCCTTCCCACACTCCCCCTACCACACTCCCCTCCCCCACTACCCTCCCCCCACCCCAAGTCACCTACCGCACTCCCCTACACCACTTCCTGTCCCCCACTCCCCTCCCCCACTCCCCTATATCACTCCCCTACCCCATTACCTATCCCCCACTCCCTGTCCCCCACTCCCCTCCCCCACTCCCCTACCCCACTCCCCTACCCCACTCCCCTCGACCACTCCCCTAACCCACCCCCCTATATCACTCCCCTACCCCACTCCCCCTGTCCCCCATTCCCTGTCCCCCACTCCCCTCCACAACTCACCTCCCCCACTCCCCTACACCACTCCCGCACCCCAATCCTTACCCCCACTCCTCTACCCAACTCCCCTCCCCAACTCCCCTCCCCAACTCCCCTCCCCCCTCCCCTCCCCCACTCCCCACCCAACTCATTACCCCACTCCCCTACCCCACACCCCTCACCAACTCCCTTACCACCAGCCCCTACTCCACTCCCCTACCAAACTCACCTCCCCCACTCCCCTGCACAACTCCCCTCCCTCACTTCCCTCCAGAACACCCCTCCCCAAATCCCCCCAACAGCCCTCCCCCACCTCCCTCCCCCACACCCCTCCCCCACTCCCCTCCCCAACTCCTCTCCCCACTCCCCTCCCCCTCTCCCCGCCCCAGCTCCCCTCGTCAACTCCCCTCCCACATTAACTTCCCCCACTCTCCTCCCCACTCCCCTCCCCAACTAGCCTCCCCAACTCCGCTACCACACTCCCCTACCCCATTCGCTGAACCCACTCCCTTACCACACCCCACCACCAATCCCCTCCCCTACTCCGATCCACCACTCCGCTTCCCTCCACCTCTTCACTGCCCTCACCTAAGACAATCCCATCCTCCACTACCCTCCCCCACTCCCCTGCCCCACTCCCCGACCCCACACCCCGACCACAGTGCCCTCCACAACTCCCCTACCCCACTCCCCTACCCCACTCCCCTACCACACTCCCCTACCCCACTCCCCTCCACAACTCCCCTACCCCACTCCCCTACCCCATTCCCCTCCTCCACACCCCTCCCCACTCCCCTACCTCACTCCCCTCCCCACACCCCTACCCACCTCTCCTACCCCACTCCCCTCCCCCACTCCCCTACTGCACTCCCTCTACAACTCCCCTACCCCACTCCCCTACCACACTGCCCTACCCCACACCCCTACCCCAATCCCCTACCACTCTCCCCTACCCCACTCCCCTCCACCACTCCAATACCTCACTACCCTCCCCTACTCCCGTACCCACATCTCCTACCACACCCCTTCCCCACTCCCCTTCCCTCCACCTCCTCACTGCCCTCCACTACCCAACACCTCGACCCTACACACATCCTCACTCCCCTCCCCACTCCCCTTCCCTCCACCTCCTCACTGCGCTCACCTATCCCACGCCCCTTTCCCACTCCCTACATCACTCCCCTCCCCCACTCCCCTCCCCCACTCCCCTCCCAAACACCCTGACCACATCCCCTACCCAATTTTCCTACCTCACTCCCCTACCTCACACCCTTACCACACCCCCTCCTCCAATCACCTCACCCACTCCCCTCCACCACTCAGTTCCCTCCACCTCTTCACTGCCCTGCCCAACCACACTCCCATCCCCCAGTACACTCCCCCAATCCCCAACCCCACTCCCCTCCCCCATTCCCCTACTGCACTCCCTCTACAACTCCCCTACCCCAATCCCCTAACACACTCCCCTACCCCACTCCCCTCCACCACTCCCATACCTCACTATCCTCCCCTACTCCCGTACCCACATCTCCTACCACATCCCTTCCCCACTCCCCTTCCCGCCACCTCCTCACTGCCCTCCACTACCCAACACCTCGACCCTACACACATCCTCATTCCCCTCACCACTCCCCTTCCCTCCACCTCCTCACTGCGCTTCCCTATCCCACGCCCCTTTCCCACTCCCTACATCACTCCCCTCCCCCACTCCCCTCCCCCACTCCCCTCCCAAACTCCGTGATCACATCCCCTACCCAATTCTCCTACCTCACTTCCCTACCTCACACCCTTACCACACCCCCTCCTCCAATCACCTCACCCACTCCCCTCCACCACTCAGCTCCCTCCACCTCTTCCCTGCCCTGCCCAACCACACACCCATCCCCCAGTACACTCCCCCAATCCCCAACCCCACTCCCCTCCCCCATTCCCCTACTGCACTCCCTCTACAACTCCCCTACCCCACTCCCCTACCACACTGCCCTACCCCACTCCCCTACCCCAATCCCCTACCACGCTCCCCTACCCAACTCCCCTCAACCACTCCCATACCTCACTACCCTCCCCTACTCCCGTACCCACATCTCCTACCACACCCCTTCCCCACTCCCTTTCCCTCCACATCCTCACAGCCCTCCACTACCCAACACCTCGACCCTCCCCACATCCTCACTCCCCTCCCCACTCCCCTTCCCTCCACCTCCTCACTGCGCTTCCCTATCCCACGCCCCTTTCCCACTCCCTACATCACTCCCCTCCCCCACTCCCCTCCCCCACTCCCCTCACAAACTCCCATACCTCACTACCCTCCCCTACTCCCGTACCCACCTCTCCTACCACACCCCTTCCCCACTCCCCTTCCCTCCACCTCCTCACTGCCCTCCACTACCCAACACCTCGACCCTACACACATCCTCACTCCCCTCCCCACTCCCCTTCCCTACACCTCCTCACAGCGCTTCCCTATCCCACGCCCCTTTCCCACTCCCTACATCACTCCCCTCCCCCACTCCCCTCCCCCACTCCCCTCACAAACTCCCATACCTCACTACCCTCCCCTACTCCCGTACCCACCTCTCCTACCACACCCCTTCCCCACTCCCCTTCCCTCCACCTCCTCACTGCCCTCCACTACCCAACTCCTCGACCCTACACACATCCTCACTCCCCTCCCCACTCCCCTTCCCTCCACCTCCTCACTGCGCTCCCCGATCCCACGCCCCTTTCCCACTCCCTGCATCACTCCCCTCCCCCATTCCCCTCCCCCACTCCCCTCACCAACTCCCCTCACCCACTCCCCTACATCACTCCCCTACCCCATTCCTTGTCGCCCACTCCCCTCTCCCACTCCCCTCTGCCACTCCCCTAACGCAGTCGCCTTTCCCATTCCCCTACCTCACTCCCCTCCCCCACTCCCCTCTCCCACTCCCCTCCCCCACTCCCCTCCCCCACTCCTCACACCAACTCCCCTCACCCACTCCCCTACATCACTCCCCTACCCCACCCCTTGTCCCCCACTCCCCTCTCCCACTCCCCGCTCCCACTCCCCTAACGTACTCCCCTACCCCACACCCCTGCCTTACTACCCTCCCCCACTCCCCGCCCCAACTCCCCTCCCCATTCCCATCCACCACTATTCTACCCCACTCCTCTCCCCTACTCCACTCCCCTCTCCCCACCCCCACGGACCTATGCCACTCCCCTACCCCACTCCCTCTCCCCCACTCCCCTCCCTCCCCTCCCACACTCCATACCCCACTCCCCTACCCCACACCCCTACCCCACTCTATACCCCCACTCCCATCCCCAACTCCCCTCCCCACTCCCCTACCCCACTCTCACACCCCACTACACTCCCCCACTCCTCTCACACACTCCCCTCCCCCTCTCCTCTCCGCAACTCCCCGCAACCACCTCTCCCCATGCCCCTCCCCCACTCACTTCCCCCACTCCCCTACCGCGGTCCCCTATCCAACCCTCCCCAACTCCCCTTCCCAACTACCATCCCCAACTCTCCTCCCCCACTCCCCCACCAATTCCCATACCCAACTCCCCTGCACCACTTACCACCCCACTCCCTTCCCCCACACCCCTTCTCAACTCCCCTCCCTCACTCCCCTCCCCAACTCCACTCCCCAACTCCCCTCCCTTACTACACTCCCCCACTGTCCTCCTCAACTCCCCGCACTAACTTCCATACCCGACTCCCCTACTCCACTCCCCTCCTTCACTCCCCTTCTCACATCCTCCCCATCTCCCCTCCCTCACTCCACTCCCTCAATCCCCTCCCTCTTTCCCCTCCCCCACTTCCCTACCCCACTCCCCTACCCCATCCCGTACCCCACACCCCTACCCCACACCCCTACCCCACTCCCCACCCCCACTCCCATCCCCAATTCCCCACCCTCACTCCCCTCACTCACTCCCCTGCCCCACTCCGCTCACCCACTCCTCTCCCGAACTCTCCATCCCCACCCACCTCACCAACTCCCATACCCAACTCCCATGCTCCACATCCCACCCTACTCCCCACCCCACTCCCCTCCCCACGCCCCTCCCCCATTCCACTCCCCTCTCCCCTCCCCCACGGACCTTTGCCACTCCCCTACCCCACTCCCAGTCCCCCACTCCCCTCCCTCATTCCCCTCCCCCAGTCCCCTTCCCCACTCCCCTACTGCACACCCATACCCCACTCCTCACACCCACTCCCATACCCAACAAGCCTCCCCCACTCCCCTACCGCACACCTTCACCCCACTACACTCCCCTCCCCCTCTCCTCTCCGCAACTCCCCGCAACCACTCCGCTCCCCAACCCCTGCCGCAACTCCCCTCCCCCACTGTACTACCCCACTCCTCTACCCCACTCCCCTCCCCAACTCCCCTCCCCCAACACTCCTCCCGCACTTCCCTCACATTCTCCCATACCCCACTCCCCTACTCCACTCCCCGACAGCACTCCCCTACCCCAATCCCCTACACCACTCCACTCTCCTAACCCACTCCCTTCCCCCACTCCCTTCCCCCAATCCCTTCCCCCACTCGCTTCCCCCACTCGCTTCCCCCACTCCCCTACCCCCACTCCCCTACCCCCACTCCCCTACCCTACTCCGCTACCCCACTCCCTGACACCACACCCCTACCGCAGTCCGCTCCCCAACTTTCCTACCCCACTCCCCTCCCCTCCACCTCCTCACTGCCCTCCACTACCCAACTCTCCTAACCCACACACCTCCCCCACTCTACTCCCCAACTCCCCTTCCCTCCACTCCCCTCCCCTCTCCCTGCCCCCACTCACTTACGCCACTCCCCTACCCCATTCACTGTCCCCCACTCCCCTCCCACATTCCCCTACCGCACTCACAAACCCCAATCCCCTCTCCCACTCCTCCACCCGACTCTCCTCCCCCTCTCCTCTCCTCTCCGCATCTCCCCTTCCCCACTCCTCTCCCACACTCCCTGCCTCAACTCCCGTCTCTCACTCCCCTAAACAACTCCCCTTCCCCCTCCCCTCCCCCACTCCCCTCCCCCACTCCCATCCCCCACTCCCCTATCCCACTCCCCTATCCCACTCCCCTCCCCCACTCCCCTCCCTCACTTCCCTCGTCAACTCCCCTCCCTCACTCCCCTCCGCCAACTCCCCTCCGCCAACTCCCCTCCCCCAACTCCCCTCCCCCAACACCCCTCCCCCACTCCCCTCTCCTCTACTCCCCAAATCTCCTCCCCCAATTCCTGTCCGCCACTCACCTTCACAAACCCCCTCCCCCGCTCCCCTCCCCCGCCCCCTCCCCACCCCCTCCCCCGCTCCCCTCCCCTCCCCCACTCCCGTCCACCATTCCGCATCCCTGCACCTCCTCACTGCCCACCGTACCCCACTCCCCTCCCCCACTCCCCTACCCCATTCCACTCCCCTTCCCTCCAAATCCTCACTGCCCTCCCCTACACCACGCCCCTACCCCACTCTACACCCCCACTCCCCCACGGCACTCCCCTCCACAACTCCCCTACTCCACTCCCCTACCCCACTCCCCGTCACCACACCCTTACCCCACTCCGCTACCCCACTCCCTGACATCACATCCCTACCGCAGTCCGCTCCCCAACTTTCCTACCCCACTCCCTTCCCCTCCACCTCCTCACTGCCCTCCACTACCCAACTCTCCTAACCCACACACCTCCCCCACTCCACTCCCCAACTCCCCTTCCCTCCACTCCCCTCCCCTCTCCCTGCCCCCACTCACTTACGCCACTCCCCTACCCCATTCACTGTCCCCCACTCCCCTCCCACACTCCCCATCCCCAACTCCCCTCCCCCAACTCCCCTCCCCCACTCCCCTCCCCCACTCCCCTCTCCTCTACTCCCCAAATCTCCTCCCCCAACTCCTGTCCGCCACTCACCTTCACAAACCCCCTCCCCCGCTCCCCTCCCCCGCCCCCTTCCCACCCCCTCCCCCGCTCCCCTCCCATCCCCCACTCCCGTCCACCATTCAGCATCCCTGCACCTCCTCACTGCCCACCGTACCCCACTCCCCTCCCCCACTCCCCTCCCCCACAACCCTACCCCACACCCCTACTCCACACCACTAGCCCACTCCGCTCCCCACATCCCCTCCCCCGCTCCCCTCCCCCACTCCCCCACTCCCCTCCCCCACTCCCCACCCCCACTCCCCTCCCCCACTCCCCTCCCCCACTCCCCTGTCCCACTCCACTTTCCCACTCCCCGACCCGACTCCCCTTCCCCACATCCCTTCCCCCACATCCCTTCCCTCCAAATCCTCACTGCCCTCCCCTACACCACTCCCCTCCCCACTCCCTTTTCCTCCACCTCCTCACTGCCCTCCCCTCCCCCACTACCCTCCTCCACTCCCCTCCCCTACTCCCCTTCCTTCTCCTCCACAATGCCCTCCCCTACCCAACTCCCCTACGCCACTGCCCTGCCCACTCCCTACACAACTCCCCTTCACCCCACCTTCTCTCTGCCCTCCCCTCCCCCACTCCCCCACTCCTCTACACAACTCCCCCACTCCCCTACACCACTCCCCTCCCTCACTCCCCTACCCGACTTCCTTCCACCAGTCCCCAACCCCACTCCCCTCCCCTCCCCAACTCCCCGCCCCAACTCCCCTCCCCCACTCCCCTCCCCCACTCCCCTCCCCACTCCCCCACTCTCCCACACCCCACCCCCAAATCCCCTCCCCCACTCCCCTGCACCTCTCCCCGACCCCACTCTCCTCACAATTCCCCTGTCACACTCCCCTCCAAAACTCCCCTCCAAAACTCCCCTCCCCCACTCTCTAACTCCCCTCCCCCACTCCCATCCCCCGCTACCCTCCGCCACTCCCCTCCCCCACTCCCCTCCCCCACACCCGTGCCCCACACCCCTGCCCCACACCCCTACCCCACTCCACTACCCCACTCCGCTACCCCACTCCACTACCCCACTCCGCTACCCCACTCCACTACCCCACTCCGCTACCCCACTCCCGTCCCCAATTACCTACCTCACTCCCCTCCCATACTCCCCTACCCACCTCGCCATCCCCACTCCCCTTCCCCACTCCCCTTCCCCACTCCCCTTCCCCACTCCCCTTACCTCCACCTCCTCACTGCACTCCAGTCCCCAACTCCCCTACCTCACACACCTCCCCCAGCCCCTCCCTCACTGCACTTCTCTCCACATCCTCACTGTGCTCCAGTCCCCAACTCCCCTACCCCACATACCTCCCCCACGCCCCTCCCCCTCTCTCCTCCCCCTTTCTCCTCCCCCTCTCATCTCCTTCCCCACTCCTCTACCGCACTCCTCTACCCCACTCCTCTACCCCAAGTACCCTCCCCAAGTCCCCTCCCCAGGTCCCCTTCCCAGGTCACCTCCGCAACTCCCCTCACCATCTCCCCTTACCCCACTCCCCTCCCTCACTCCCATTCCTCACTCCCCTATCCCACTCCCCTCCCGCACACCCCTCCCGCTCTCCCCTCCCCCGCTCCCCTCCCCCGCTCCCCTCACACACTCCCCTCCCCCACTCCCCTCACCCACTCCCCTCCCCCACTAACTACCCTCACATCCCTCCCCACTCCCCTCCCCACTCCCCTCCCCACCTCCCCTCCCCCACTCCCCTCCCCCACACCCCTTCCCCAACTCCCCTCCCCACACTCCCCTCACCCCCCTCCCCACACCCCACTCCCCCACACCACTCCACTCCCCCACTCCACTCCCCCACCCCACTCCCCCACTCCACTACCTCCCACACTCCCCTCCCCAACTCTCCTCCCCAATTCCCTCCCCGACTCCCCTCCACCTCTCACCTGCCCCTCTCCACTACCCCACTCCCCTCCCGTCCACCACTCCGCTTCCCTGCACCTCCTCACTGCCCTCCCCTACAACACTCCCATCCCCCACTCCACTCCCCAACTCTCCTACCTCACACCCCTTCCCCACTCCCCTTTCCTCCACCTCCTCACCGCCCTCCACAACCCAACTCCCCTACCCCACACACCTCCCCCACTCCCCTATCCCACTCCCCTATGCCACTCCCCTATCCCACTCCACTTTCCCACATCCCTACCCCACTCCCCTAACTCACTCCGCTCCCCAACTCCACTACCCCACTCCCCTCCCACATTCCCCTACCCCCTCCCCTAGCCACCCCCTCCCACACACCCCTCCCCCCCACACTCCCCTCCCCCCACTCCAGTCCACCTCTGCGCTTCCCTGCAACTCTTCACAGCCCTCTCCTGCCACACTCCCATCACCCACTACCCTCACGCACTCCCCTACCGCACTCCACTCCCCCACTTCCCACAACAACTCCACTACCCCATTCCAAATCACCACACCCCTACCCCACTCCCCTATCCCACTCGTTACCGCACTCCCCTACCGCACTCCCCTTCCCCACTCCGCTCCACCACTCCCCTCCCCCACTCCCCTCCCCCACTCCCCTAACTCACTCCACTCCCCCACTCCCCTCCCCCACCCCATGCACGTCATCCACTCCCCTACCCCGATTACCCTACCTCACTCCCCTCCCCACTCCCCTTCCAGACTCCCCTACCTCACTCACATAACACACACCCCTCGCCCACTCCCCTCCCCAATACACTATCCTACTCCCCTTCCCTCCAAATCCTCACTGCCCTCCCCTACACAACGCCCCTACTCCACTCCACACCCCCACTCCCCTACCGCACTCCCCTACCGCACTCCACGACCGCACTCCCCTCCACCACTCCCCTTCCACACTCCCCTCCCTCACTACCCTCCCCCACTAGCCTCCCCAACTACCCTCCCCAACTACCCTCCCCAACTCCCCTCCCCAACTCCCCACCCCAACTCCCCACCCCAACTCCCCTTCCACACTCCCCTTCCACACTCCCCTCCTACACTCCCCTCCCACATTTCCCTCCCACATTTCCCTCCCACGCTCAACTCCCCCACTCAACGCCCCCACTCAACTCCCCAACTCCCCTACCCGACTACCCTCCCCAACTCCCCCCCAACTCCCCTCCCCCTATTCCCCACCCCCACTCCCATCCCCCACTCCCCTCTCCCACTCCCCTCCCCCCACTCCCCTCCCCCCACTCCCCTCTGTCTCTCCTCACCGCATCTCCCCTTCCCCACTCCTCTCCCACACTCCCTGCCTCAACTCCCCTCCCCCACCCCCCTAAACCACTCCCCTTCCCCCTCCCCTCGCCAACACCCTCCCCCACTCCCCTCCCTCAATCCCCTCGTTAACTCCCCTCCCTCACTCCCATCCCTCACTCCCCTCCCCCACTTCCCTACCCCACTCCACTCCCCAACTTCCCTACCCCACTCCCCTCCCCAACTCCCCTCCCCAACTCCCCTCCCCAACTCCCCTCCCCACTCCCCTCCCCCACTCCCCTACCCCACTCCCCTCTCCCACTCCACTCCCAAAATCCACTCCCCCAACTCCTCTCCGCCCACTCACTTCCCCCGCTCCCCTCCCCCACACCCCTCCCCCGCTCCCGTCCACCACTCCGTATCCCTGCACCTCCTCACTGCCCTCCCGTACCCCACTCCCCTCCCCCACTCCCCTCCCCACTCCACTCCCCATTCCCCTCCCTCACTCCCCTGCCCCATACCCCTACCCCTACCCCACTCCGCTCCCCAACTCCCCTACCTCTCTCCCCTCCCCCTCCCCCACTCCCCTCCCCCACTCCCCTTCCCCACTCCCCTTCCCCACTCCACTTTCCCACTCCCCGACACCACTCCCCTTACCCACATCCCTTCCCTCCAAATCCTCACTGCCCTCCCCTACACCACTCCCTTTTCCTCCACCTCCTCACTGTCCTCCAATCCCCTCCCCTACTCCCCTTCCTTCTCCTCCACACTGCCCTCCCCTACCCAACTCCCCTACGCCACTGCCCTGCCCACTCCCCACGCCACTCCCCTTCACTCCACCTCCTCACTGCCCTCCCCCACTTCCACCAGTCCCCAACCCCACTCCCCTCCCCAACTCCCCTCCCCCTCACACCACCCCCAGATCCCTCCCCAACTCCCCTCCCCAACTCCCCTCACCCACTCCCCTCCCCCACTCCCAAACACCCCACCCTCAAATCCCCTCCCCCACACCCCTGCACCTCTCCCCTACCCCACTCTCCTCCCAATTCCCCTATCACACTCCCCTCCAAAACTCCCCTCCCCCAATTCCCAACTCCCCTCCCCACTCCCATCCCCCGCTACCCTCCGCCACTCCCCTCCCACAAACCCCTACCCCACACCCCTGCCCCACACCCCTGCCCCACTCCACTACCCCGCTCCACTACCCCACTCCACTACCCCACTCCAGTCCCCAATTACCTACCTCACTCCCCTCCCATACTCCCCTAGTCACCTCTCCTACCCCACTCCCCTTCCCCACTCCCCTTCCCTCCACCTCCTCACTGCACCCCGGTCCCCAACTCCCCTACCCCAAACACCTCCCCCAGGCCCCTCCCTCACTCCACTTCTCTCCACATCCTCACTGTGCTCCAGTCCCCAACTCCCCTACACCACACATCCCCCACTCCCCTACATCACTCCCCTACATCACTCCCCTACATCACTCCCCTCCCCCACTCCACTCCCCTCCCCCACTCCCCTCCCCCTCTCCCCTCCCCCTCTCCCCTCCCCTCTCTCCTCCCCCTCTCTCCTCCCCCTCTCATCTCTGCAAAACTCCTTCCCCACTCCTCTACCCAACTCCTCTACCCCACTCCTCTAGCCCACTCCTCTACCCCAAGTCCCCTCCCCAAGTCCCCACCCCAAGTCCCCTCCCCAAGTCCCCTCCCCAAGACCCCTCCCCATGTCCCCTCCCCATGTCCCCTCCCCAGGTCCCCTCCCCAGCTCCCCTCCCCAGCTCCCCTCCCCATCTCCCCGCACTATCTACCCTCACCCCCCGCACTATCTACCCTCACCATCTCCCCTCACTATCTCCCCTCACCATCTTGCCTCACCAACTCCCCTTCCCCCACTCCCCTCCTCCCACTCCCCTCCCGCACTCCCCTCCCGCACACCCCTTCCGCTCTGCCCTCCCCCGCACCCCTCCCCCACTCCCCTCCCCCACTAACCACCCTCACATCCCTCCCCACTCCACGCCCACACTCCACGCCCCCACTCCACTCCCACACTCCACTCCCAGACCGACTCCCCTCCCCAACTTTCCTCCCCCAATCCCCTCCCCGACTCCCCTCCCCCTCTCCCCTGCCCCTCTCCACTACCCGACTCCCCTCCCGTCCACCACTCCGCTTCCCTGTACCTCCTCATAGCCCTCCCCTACAACACTCCCATCCCCCACTCCGCTCCCCAACTCTCCTACCTCACACCCCTCCCCCAATCCCCTTCCCTCCACCTCCTCACTGCCCTCCACAACCCAACTGCCCTACCCCACACACCTCCCCCACTCCCCTATCCCACTCCCCTTCCCTCCACCTCCTCACTGCGCTTCCCTATCCCACTCCCCTATCCCACTCCCCTATCCCACTCCCCTATCCCACTTCCCTACCCCACTCCCCTAACTCACTCCGCCCCCCAACGCCACTACCCCACTCCCCGACCCCACACCACGACCCCACACCCCGACCCCACTCCCTGACCCCACGCCCCTACCCCACATCCCGACCCCACACCCCGACCCCACTCCCCTAAACAGCACCCCTACCCCACTCTCCTCCCACACTCTCCACCCCCAGTCTCCTCCCCCACTCTCCTCCCCCACTCTCCTCCCCCACTCTCCTACCCCACTCCCCGCCCCACTCCCCTAACCATCTCCCCTACCCCACACCCCTACTCCACTCCCCTCTCCCACACCCCTCCCCCACACCCCTCCCCCACTCCCATCCCCCACTCCCCTCTCTCACTCCCCTACCCCACTACCGTCCCAACTACCCTCCCCAACTACCCTCCCCAACTCCCCACCCCAACTCCCCACCCCAACTCCCCTTCCACACTCCCCTTCCACACTCCCCTTCCTCACTCCCCTACCCCACTACCCTCACCAACTACCCTCCCCAACTACCATCCCCAACATACCCTCCCCAACTCCACACCCCAACTCCCCACCCCAAGTCCCCTTCCACACTCCCCTTCCACACTCCCCTTCCACACTCCCCTCCCACACTCCCTTCCCACACTCAACTCCCCCACTCAACTCCCCCACTCAACTCCCCAACTCCCCTACCTCACCCCCTACCCCACTCCCCTCCCCAACTCCCCTCCCCCTACTCCCCTCCCCCCACTCCCCTCCCCCCACTGCCCTCCCCCACTCCTCCACCCCACTCCCCTCTGCCTCTCCTCTCCGCATCTCCCCTTCCCCACTCCTCTCCCACACTCCCTGCCTCAACTCCCCTCCCCCACCCCCTAAACCACTCCCCTTCCCCCTCCCCTCCCCCACACCCCACCCCCACTCCCCTCCCCCACTCCCCTCCCTCAATCCCCTCGTCAACTCCCCTCCCTCACTCCCCTCCCTCACACCCCTCCCTCACTCCCCTCCCCCACTTCCCTACCCCACTCCTCTCCCCAACTCCCCTCCACAACTCCCCTCCCCCACTCCCCTCCCCCACACCCCACACCTGCTCCCCTCCCATGCCCCCTCCCCCGCTCCTGTCCACCACTCCGTATCCCTGCACCTCCTCACTGTGCTCCCGTACCCCACTCCCCTCCCCCACTCCCATCCCCCACTCCCCTCCCCCACACCCCTACCCCACACCCCTACCCCACTCCGCTCCCCAACTCCCCTACCCCTCTCCCCTCCCCCCTCCCCCACTCCCCTCCCCCACTCCCCTTACCCGCATCCCTTCCCTCCAAATCCTCACTGCCCTCCCATGCACCACTCCCCTCACCCAATCCCTTTTCCTCCACCTCTTCACTGTCCTCCAATCCCCTCCCCTACTCCCCTTCCTTCTCCTCCACACTGCCCTCCCCACCACACTCCCATCCCCCACTCCGCTCCCCAACTCTCCTACCTCACACCCCTCCCCCACTCCCCTTCCCTCCACCTCCTCACTGCCCTCCTCAACACAACTCCCCTACCCCACACACCTCGCCCACTCCACTCACCCACTCCCCTTCCCTCCACCTCCTCACTGCGCTCCCCTATCCCACTCCCCTATCCCACTCCACTATTCCACTGCCCTATCCGACTCCACTTTCCCACTTCCCTACCCCACTCCCCAAACTCACTACCCTCCCCAACACCATTACCCCTCTCCACTCCACCATTCCCCTAACCCCCTCCCCTAGCCCACTCCGTCCCACACTCCCCTTCCCCCACTCCAGTCCACCTCTGCGCTTCCCTGCACCTCTTCACTGCCCTCCCCGACCACACTCCCATCCCTCACTACCCTCACGCACACCCCAACCCCACTCCCCTACACCACTCCCCTACCCCACTCCCCTACCGTACTCCACTAGCGCACTCCACTAGCGCACTCCACTAGCGCACTCCACTACCGCACCCCCTCCACCACTCCCCTACCCCACTCCCAATCACCACACACCAACCCCACTCCCCTACCCACTCACCTCCCCCACTCCGCTAACCCACTCCCCTCCCCCACTCCCCTCCCCCGCTCCCCTCCCCCGCTCCCCTCCCCCGCTCCCTGACACCACACCGGCTCCCCCACTCCCCTCACCCACTCCCCTCCCCCACTCCGCCCCACAACCCTCCCCCTTTCCCCTCCCCCACACCCCTCGCCCACTCCACTCCCGACACTCCTCCCCCACTCCACTCCCCTCCCCCAATCCCCTCCCCCTCACCCCTCCCCCACTCCCCTCCCCCACTCTCCTCCCGTCCAACACTCCACTTCCCTGCACCTCCTCACTGCCCTCCCCTACCACACTCCCATCCCCCACTCCGCTCCCCAACTCTCCTGCCTCACACCCCTTCCCCACTGCCCTTCCCTCCATCTCCTCACTGCCCTCCTCAACCCAACTCCGCTACCCCACACACATCACCAACTCGACTCACCCACTCCCCTTCCCTCCACCTCCTCACTGCGCTCCCCTATCCCACTCCCCTATCCCACTCCCCTATCTCACTCCACTATCCCACTCCCCTATCCGACTCCACTTTCCCACTTCCCTACCCCACTCCCCTAACTTACTCCCCTCCCCAACTCCAGTACCCCTCTCCACTCCACCATTCCCCTACCCCCCTCCTCTAGCCAAACCCTCCCACACTCACCTCCCCCCACACCAGTCCACCTCTGCGCTCCCCTGCATCTCTTCACTGCCCTCCCCTAACACACTCCCATCCCCCACTACGCTCCTTCATTCCCCTACCCCACTCCCCTACCGCACTCCACCCCCCCACTCCCCTACCGCACTCCCCTCCACAACTCCCCTACAGCACTCCAAATCACTACACCACTCCTCTCCCCCACTCCCTACCTCAACTCCCCTCCCCACTCCCCTAAACCACTCCCCTTCCCACTCCCCTCCCCCACTTCCCTCCCCCACTCCCCTCCCCCACCCCCCTCCCCCACACCCATCACAACTCCCCTACCCCACTCCCCTACTCCGCTCCTCTCCCACACTCCCCTCCCCCACTCCGCTCCCCCACTCCCCTCCCCCACGCCCTCCGCCACACTCCTACCACACTCTACTCCCTCACTCACCTCCCCAACTCCCCTCCCCCGCTCCCCTCCCACACTAACCTCCCACACACCCCTTCCCACTCCCCTCCCCTCCGACACTCCCCTCGTCCTCTCTCCACCGCCACTCTCCTCCCGAACACCCCTCCCCACTTCCCGCCCCCACCTCCTCCCCCACTCCACTCTCCTCCCCCACTCCCGTCCACCACTCCGCATCCCTGCACCTCCTCACTGCCCTCCCGTACCACACTCCCCTCCCCCACTCCCCATCTCCAATCTCATACCCCACTCCACTCCCCCACTCTCATACCCCACTCCACTCCCCCACTCCCATACATCACTCCCCTCCACAACTCCCCTACCCCGCTCCCCTACCCCACTCCCCCACTCCCCCACTCCGCACCCCCTCTCCGCACCCCCACACCCCACTCCCCTCCCCCACTCCCCTACCCCACTCCCCTACCCCACTCCCCTACCGCACTCCACTACTGCTCTCCACTCCCCCACTCCCCTATCGCACTCCCCTTCCGCACTCCCCTTCACATCTCCCCGATCCCACTCCCCGACCCCACTCCCCGACCCCACTCCCCGGCCCCTCTCCCCGGCCCCACTCCCCAGCCCCACTCCCCAGCCCCACGCCCCAGCCCCACTCCCCAGCCCCACTCCCCCAACCCCACTCCCCAACCCCACTCCCCTCCCCCACTCCCTGACACCACACCCGCTGCCCCACTCCCCTTCCCCACTCCCCTCCCCCACTCCCCTCCCCTGCCCCAGTCCCCTGCTCCACTCCCCTGCTCAACTCCCATGATCCACTCCCCTGCCCCACTCCCCTGCCCCACTCCCCTGCCCCACTCCCCTGCCCCACTCTGCTACCCCACTCTGCTACCCCACTCCGCTCCCCCACTCCGCTCCCCCACTCACCTCCCCAACGCAATCCGCTCCCCAACTTTCCTAGCCCACTCCCCTCCCCTCCACCTCCTCACTGCCTTCCACTACCCAACTCTCCTACCTCACACACCTCCCCCACTCCACTCCACAACTCCCATTCCCTCCACACCCCTCCCCCACTCCACTCCCCTCTCCAAGCCCCCACTCACTGACGCCACTCCCCTACCCATTCCCTGTCCCTCACCCCCCACCCTCACTCCCCTACCGCACTCACAAACCCCACTCCCCTCTCCCACTCCTCCACCCCAACTCCCCTCCCCAACGCCCCTCCCTCGCTCCCCTCCCCCGCTCCCCTCCGTCACTCCGCTCCCCCGCTCCCCTCCCCCGCTCCCCTCCCCCACTCCCCTCCCCCAAACCCCTCGTCAACTCCCCTCCCCCACTACCCTCCCCCACTCCCCTACTCCGCTTCCGTAACCCACTCCCCACCCCACCCCCCTCGTCAACCCCCCTCCCCCACACCCCTCCACCACTCCCCTCCCCAACTCCATTCCGCCACTCTCCTCCCACACTCTACTCCCTCTCTCACCTCCCCAGATCCCCTCCCCCGCTCCACTCCCCCGCTCCCCTCCCCCGCTCCCCTCCCACACTAACCTCCCCCACACCCCTCCACACTCCGCTCCCCTCAGACACTCCCCTCCCCCTCCCTCCTCCGCCACTCTCCTCCCCAACACCCCTCCCCAACTCTCCTCCCCCACTCTACTCCCCCACTCTCCTCCCCCACTCCGCTCCCCCACTCCCCTACACAACTCTCCTCCCCAATCCGCATCCCTGCACCTCCTCACTGCCCAGCCGTACCATACTCCTCACCCCCACTCCACTCCCCCACTCTACTCCCCCACTCCACTCCCCCACTCCACTCCTCCTCTCCTCACACCCCATCCCCTCCACCACTCCTCTACCCCACCCCACTCCCCTCCCCCACTCCCCTCCCCCACTCCCCTACCCCACTCCCCTCCCCCACTCCCCTCCCCCACTCCACACCACCACTCCCATACCTAATTCCCATCCACAACTCCCCTACCCCACTCCCCTACCCCACTCCGCTCCCCAAATCCGCTCCCCCACTCCACTCCCAACACCCCTCCCCAACTCTCCTACCTCACATCCCTCCCCCACTCCCCTTCCCTCCACCTCCTCACTGCCCTCCACAATCCAACTCCCCTACCCCACACACGTCCCCAACTCCAGTCACCCACTGCCCTTCCCTCCACCTCATCACTGCGCTCCCCAATCCCATTCCCCTATCCCACTCCCCTAGCCCACCACGTCCCACACTCACCTCCCCCCACTCCAGTCCACCTCTGCGCTTCCCTGCACCTCTTCACTGCCCTCCCCTACCACACTCCCATCCCTCACTACCCTCACGCACACCCCTACCCCACTCCCCTACACCACTCCCCTACCCCACTCCCCTACCGTACTCCAGTAGCGCACTCCACTCCTGCACTCCCTTCCACCAATCCCCTACCCCACTCCCCATCACCACACACCAACCCCACTCCCCTACCCCACTCACCTCCCCCACTCCGCTAACCCACTCCCCTCCCCCGCTCCCCTCCCCCGCTCCCCTCCCCCACTCCCTGACACCACACCGGCTCCCCCACTCCCCTCCCCCACTCCCCTCCCCCACTCCGCCCCTCAACCCTCCCCCCTTCCCCTCTCCCACTCCCCTCGCCCACTCCCCTCGCCCACTCCCCTCCCCCACTCCACTCCCCCACACCCCTCGCCCACTCCACTCCCGACACTCCTCCCCCACTCCCCTCCCCTCCCCCTCACCCCTCCCCCACTCCGTCCCCCACTCCCCTCCCGTCCAACACTCCGCTTCCCTGCACCTCCTCACTGCCCTCCCCTACTACACTCCCATCCCCCACTCCGCTCCCCAACTCTCCTACCTCACACCCCTCCCCCACTCCCCTTCCTTCCACCTCCTCACTGACCTCCTCAACCCAACTCACCTACCCCACACACTTCCCCAACTCGACTCACCCACTCCCCTTCCCTCCACCTCCTCACTGCGCTCCCCGATCCCACTGCCCGATCCCACTCCCCTATCCCACTCCCCTATCGCACTCCCCTATCCCACTCCCCGATCCCACTCCCCTATCCGACTCCCCTATCCCACTCCCCTATCCCACTGCCCTATCCGACTCCACTATCCCACTTCCCTACCCCACTCCCCTAACTCACTCCCCTCCCCAACTCCACTACCCCTCTCTACTCCACCATTCCCCTAACCCCCTCCCCTAGCCAACCCCTCCCACACTCCCCTCCCCCAACTCCAGTCCACCTCTGCGCTCCCCTGCATCTCTTCACTGCCCTCCCCAACACACTCCCATCCCCCACTACGCTCCCGCATTCCCCTATCCCACTCCCCTACCGCACTCCACGCCCCCACTCCCCTACCACACTCCCCTCCACAACTCCCCTACACCACTCCAAATTACCACACCACTCCTCTCCCCCACTCCCTAACTCAACGCCCCTCCCCACTCCCCTAAACCACTCCCCTAAACCACTCCCCTTCCCACTCCCCTCCCCCACTCCCCTCCCCCACTTCCATCACAAACTCCCCTACCCCACTCCCCTACTCCGCTCCTCTCCACCACACCCCTCCCTCACATCCCTCCCCCACACCCCTCCCCCACACCCCTCATCAACTCCCCTCCCACACTCCCCTCCCCCACTCCCCTCCCTCACGCCCTCCGCCACCCTCCTACCACACTCTACTCCCTCACTCACCTCCCCAACTCCACATCCCCGCTCCCCTCCCACACTCTCCTCCCGAACACCCCTCCCCCACTCCCCTCCCCAGCCCCTCCCCCACTCCACTCTCCTCACCCACTCCCATCCCCCTCTCCCCTCCCCCACTCCCGTCCACCACTCGACATCCCTGCACCTCCTCACTGCCCTCCCGTACCACACTCCCCTCCCCCACTCCCCTACTCCAATCTCATACCCCACTCCACTCCCCCATTCTCGTACCCCACTCCACTCCCCCACTCCCATACCTCATTTCCCTCCACAACTCCCCTACCCCGCGCCCCTACCGCACTCCCCCACTCCCTCACTCCGCTCCCCCACTCCGCACCCCATCTCCCCCACTCCGCACCCCCACTCCCCACCCCACTCCCCTCACCCACTACCCTACCCAACTCCACTACCCCACTCCCATCCCCCATTCCCCTCCCCCACTCCCCTACCCCACTCCCCTACCGCACACCACTACCGCTCTCCACTCCCCCACTCCCCTATCGCACTCCCCTCCACATCTCCCCGATCCCACTCCCCGACCCCACTCCCCGACCCCACTCCCCGACCCCACTCCCCAGCCCCACTCCCCAAACCCCACTCCCCAAACCCCACTCCCCAAACCCCACTCCACCAACCCCACTCCCCAACCCCACTCCCCTCACCCACTCCCTGACATCACACCCGCTGCCCCACTCCCCTTCCCCACTCCCCTCCCCCACTCCCCTTCCCCACTCCCTGACACCTCACCCGCTGCCCCACTCCCCTGCCCCACTCCCCTCCCCCACTCCCCTTCCCCACTCCCTGACACCTCACCCGCTGCCCCACTCCCCTGCCCCACTCCCCTGCCCCAGTCCCCTGCTCCACTCCCCTGCTCCACTCCCCTGATCCACTCCCCTGACCCACTCCCCTGCCCCACTCCCCTGCCCCACTCCGCTACCCCACTCTGCGACCCCACTCCGCTACCCCACTCCGCTCCCCCACTCCCCTCCCCTACCGCAGTCCGCTCCCCAACTTTCCTAGCCCACTCCCCTCCCCTCCACCTCCTCACTGCCTTCCACTACCCAACTCTCCTACCTGACGCACCTCCCCCACTCCACTCCCCAACTCCCATTCCCTCCACTCCCCTCCCCCACTCCACTCACCTCACCAAGCCCCCACTCACTGACGCCACTCCCCTACCCATTCCTTGTCCCCCACCCCCTCCCTCACTCCCCTACCGCACTCACAAACCCCACTCCCCTCTCCCACTCCTCCACCCCACTCCCTGCCCCCTCTTCTCTCCGCAAATCCCCTTCCCCCTGCCCCTCCCCAACTCCCCTCCCCAACGCCCCTCCCTCGCTCCCGTCCCCCGCTCCCCTCCACCACTACCCTGCCCCGCTCCCCTCCCCCGCTCCCCCACACCCCTCGTCAACTCCCCTCCCCCACTCCCCTCCCCAACTCCCCTCCCCAACTCCCGTAAACCACTCCCCTCCCCCACACCCCTCGTCAACCCCCATTCCCCACTCCACTCCCCCTCTCCCCTCCCCCTCTCCCCTCCCCCACTCCCCTCCCCAACTCCCTTCCGCCACTCTCCTCCCACACTCTACTCCCTCTCTCACCTCCCCAGATCCCCTCCCCCGCTCCCCTCCCACACTAACCTCCCCCACACCCCTCCGCACTCCGCTCCCCTCCGACACTCCCCTCCCCCTCTCTCCTCCGCCACTCTCCTCCCCAACACCCCTCCCCCACTCCCCTCCCCCACCCCCTCCCCTGCTCCACTCCCCTACACAACTCTCCTCCCCACTCTCCTCCCCCACTCCCCTCCCCCACTCCCCTCCCCCACTCTCCTCCCCCACTCCGCATCCCTGCACCTCCTCACTGCCCTCCCGGACCACACACCCCACCACCACTCCACTCCCCCACTCCACTCCCCCACTCCACTCCCCCACTCCACTCCCCCTCTCCCCTCCCCCACTCCCCTCACCCCCTCCCCTCCCCCACTCCCCTCACTCCCTCCCCTCCCCCACTCCTCTACCCCACCCCACTCCCCTCCCCCACTCCCCTCCCCCACTCCTCTACCCCACCCCACTCCCCTCCCCCACTCCGCTTCCCCACTCCCCTACCCCACTCCCCTCCCCCACTCCACACCCCCACTCCCATACCTAACTCCCATCCACAACTCCCCTACCCCACTCCCCTACACCACTCCCCTCCCCCTCACCCCTCCCCCTCTCCCCTCCCCCACTCCCCTCCCCCACTCCCGTCCCCCACTCCCGTCCCCCACTCCCCTCCCGTCCAACACTCCGCTTCCCTGCACCTCCTCACTGCCCTCCCCCACCACACTCCTAACCCCCACTCCGCTCCCCAACTCTCCTACCTCACACCCCTCCCCCACTCCCCTTCCCTCCACCTCCTCACTGCCCTCCACAACCCAACTCCCCTACCCCACACACGTCCCCAACTCCAGTCACCCACTCCCCTTCCCTCCACCTCCTCACTGCGCTCCCCTATCCCACTCCACTTTCCCACTTCCCTACCCCACACCCCTAACTCACTCCCCTCCCCAACTCCACTACCCCTCTCCACTCCACCATTCCCCTACCCCCCTCCCCTAGCCACCCTCCCCTAGCCACCCCGTCCCACACACCCCTCCCCCCACACCAGTCCACCTCTGCGCTCCCCTGCACCTCTTCACTGCCCTCCCCTACCACACTCCCATCCCCCACTACGCTCCCGCATTCCCCTACCTCAACTCCCCTACGCACACCCCTACCCACTCCCCAAAACCACTCCCCTTCCCCCTTCCCTTCCCCTCCCCTCCCCCACTCCCTTCCCCCACTCCCCTCCCCCACTCCCGTCCCCCACTCCCCTCCCCCACTCCCATCACAAACACCCCTACTCCACTCCCCTACTCTACTCCCCTCCCCAACACCCCTCCCCCACACCACTCCCCCACACCCCTCGTCAACTCCTCTCCCACACTCCCCTCCCCCACTCCCCTCCCTCACGTCCCTCCGCCACTCTCCTACCACACTCTACTCCCTCACTCACCTCCCCAACTCCCCTCCCCCGCTCCCCTCCCACACTAACCTCCCACACACCCCTCCCCAATCCCCTCCCCTCCGACACTCCCCTCCCCCTCTCTCCTCCGCCACTCTCCTCCTGAACACCCCTCCCCCACTTCCCTCCCCCACCTCCTGCCCCACTCCACTCTCCTCACCCATTCCCATCCTCCACTCCCCTCCCCCACTCCCGTCCAACACTCCCCATCCCTGCACCTCCTCACTGCCCTCCCGTACCACACTCCCCTCCCCCACTCCCCTACCCAACTCTCGTACCCCAATCCACTCCCCCACTCTCGTACCCCACTCCACTCCCCCACTCCCATACCTCACTCCCCTTCACAACTCCCCTACCCCGCTCCCCTACCCCTCTCCCCTACCCCGCTCCCCCACTCCGCTCCCCCACTCAGCACCCCCACTCCGCTCCCCCACTCCGCTCCCCCACTCCCCACCCCCACTCCCCTCCCCCACTACCCTTCCCAACTCCACTACCCCACTCCCATCCCCCATTCCCCTCACCCACTCCCCTAGCCCACCCCCTCCCACACTCCCCTCCCCCCACTCCAGTCCACCTCTGCGCTTCCCTGCACCTCTTCACAGCCCTTCCCTACCACACTCCCATCCCCCACTACCCTCCCGCAGTCCCCTACCCCACTCCCGTACCGCACTTCCCTCCACATCTCCCCTATCCCACTCCCCGACCCCACTCCCCGTTCGCACTCCCCGGCCCCACTCACCAGCCCCACGCCCCAGCCCCACTCCCCAAACCCCACTCCGGAAACCCCACTCCCCAAACCCCACTCCCCAAACCCCACACCCCCTTCCCCACACCCCCAACCGCACTCCCCCAACCCCACTACCCCAAACCCCACTCCCCAACCCCACTCCCCTCCCCCACTCCCACTCCCCTCCCCCACTCCCTGACACCACACCCGCTGCCCCACTCCCCTGCCCCACTCCCCTCACCCACTCCCTGACACCTCACCCGCTGCCCCAACCCCCTGACCCACTCCCCTGCTCCACTACCCTGCCACACTCCCCTGCCCCACTCCACTGCCCCACTCCGCTACCCCACTCCACTACCCCACTCCGCTACCCCACTCTGCTACCCCACTCTGCTACCCCACTCCGCTACCCCACTCCGCTCCCCCACTCCCCTCCCCTACCGCTGTCCGCTCCCCAACTTTCCTAGCCCACTCCCCTCCCCTCCACCTCCTCACTGCCTTCCACTACCCAACTCTCCTACCTCACACACCTCCCCCACTCCACTCCCCAACTCCCATTCGCTCCACTCCCCTCCCCCACTCCACTCCCCTCTCCAAGCCCCCACTCACTGATGCCACTCCCCTACCCATTTCCTGTCCCCCACTCCCCTCCCTATTCCCTGTCCCCCAATCCCCTCCCTCACTCCCCTACCGCACTCACAAACCCCACTCCCCTCTCCCACTCCTCCACCCCACTCCCTTCCCCCTCTCCTCTCCGCTAATCCCCTTCCCCCTCCCCCTCCCCAACTCCCATCCCCAACGCACCTCCCCCGCTCCCCTCCCCCACTCCCCTCCCCCGCACCACTCGTCAACTCCCCTCCCCCACTCCCCTCCCCCACTCCCCTACTCCACTCCCCTCATTCCACTCCCCTCCGTAACACCCCTCGTCAACTCCCCTCCGCCACACCCCTCGTCAACTCCCCTCCCCCACTCCCCTCGTCAACTCCCCTCCCCCACTCCCCTCCCACTCTCCCCTACCAGCTCCCCTCACCCGCCCCCTCCCCCACTCCCCTCCCCCACTCACTTCCCCCTCTCCCCTCCCCCTCTCTCCTCCCCCTCTCTCCTCCCCCACTCTCCCCTCCCCCACTCTCCTCCCCCACTCTCCCCTCCCCCACTCTCTCCTCCCCCACTCTCCCCTCCCCCACTCTCCTCTCCCCCACTCTCCCCTCCCCCACTCTCCTCCCCCTCTCCTCCCCCACTCTCCTACCCCACACACCTCCCCCACTCCCCTCCCCCACTCCGCTCCCCAACTCTCCTACCTCACACACATCCGCCACTCCCCTTCCCTCCACAACCCACCTCCCCTACCCCGCACACGTCACCCGCTCCACTTACACACTCGCCTTCCCTCCACCTCCTCACTGCACTCCCCTATCCCACTCCCCTATCCCACTCCACATTCCCCTATCCCACTCCACATTCCCACTCCCCGACACGACTCCCATTACTCACTCCCCTCCCCAACTCCGCTACCCCACTCCCCTCCCCCATTCCCCTAACCCCTTCCCCTAGCACACCCCCTCCAACACTCCCCTCCCCCCTCTCCAGTCCACCTCTGCGCTTCCCTGCACCTCTTCACTGCCCTCCCCTATCACACTCCCAACCCCCACTACCCTCCCGCACTCCCCTACGCCACTCCCCTACCGCACTCCACTCCCCCACTCCCCTCCCCCACACCCCTCTCACACTAACCTCCCCCACTCCCCTCCCAACTCCCCTCACCCACTCCCCTACCACACACCCCTACCCAACTCCGCTTACCTCCACCTCCTCACTGCCCTACCTTACCACACTCCCATCCCAAACTACCGTCCCCCGCTCCCCAAACGCACACCCCTCCACAACACCCCGACCCCACACCCCTACCCAACACCCCTACCCCACTCCCCTACCCCATTCCACTACCCCAGTCCCGTTGCCAATCCCCTACCTCACTCGCCTCCCACACTTCCCTACCCACCTCTCCTAACCCCCTCCCCGACCCCACTCCCCTTCCCTCCACCTCCTCACTGCACTCCAGTACCCAGCTCCCCTACCCACACACCTCCACCATGCCCCTCCCTCATTCCCCTTCCCTCCAGCTCCTCCCAGCGCTCCCCTACCCAACTCCCCTATCACACCCCCCTACCCCACTCCCCGAAACTACACCCCTCCCCCACTCCACACCCCCACTCCACACCCCCACTCCCCTTACCTCAACCACCTCACTAGCTCCCCTACCCCACTCACCTCCCCTACTCCCCTTCCTTCTCCTCCTCACTGCCCTCCCCTACCCAACTCCCCAACGCCACTGTCCTCCCCCACTCCCCACGCGACTCCCCTTCACTCCACCTCATCACTGCCCTCCCCTACCCCACACCGCTCCGCACTCCCCTCCTCACTTCCCTCCCCCACTCCCCTCCACATTCTCCTCCCTCACTCCCCACCCCATATCCCTACCTCTCTCCCCTCCCCCACTCCCCTCCCCCACTCCCCTCCCCCACTCCCCTCCACCACTCCCCTCCTCTCCCCAACTCCCCTATCCCACTCTCCTCCCACACTCCACACCCTCACTCACCTCCCCAGATCCCCACACCCGCTCCCCTCCCGCACCAACCTCCCCCACAACCCTCCCCACACCCCTCCCCCACTCCCCTCCCCCACTCCCCTCCCCCACTCCCCTACCCCTCTCCCCTCCCCCTCTCCCCTCCCCCACTCTCCCCTCCCCCACTCCCCTCCCCCACTCCCCTCCCCCACTCCGCTCCCCAACTCTCCTACCTCACACACCTCCGCCACTCCCCTTCCCTCCACAACCCACCTCCCCTACCCCGCACACGTCACCCGCTCCACTTACACACTCCCCTTCCCTCCACCTCCTCACTGCACTCCCCTATCCCACTCCCCTATCCCACTCCACATTCCCCTATCCCACTCCACATTCCCACTCCCCTACACGACTCCCATTACTCACTCCCCTCCCCAACTCCGCTACCCCACTCCCCTCCCCCATTCCCCTAACCCCTTCCCCTAGCACACCCCCTCCAACACTCCCCTCCCCCCTCTCCAGTCCACCTCTGCGCTTCCCTGCACCTCTTCACTGCCCTCCCCTATCACACTCCCATCCCCCACTACCCTCCCGCACTCCCCTACCCCACTCCCCTACCGCACTTCACACCCCCACTCCTCTCCCCCACACCCCTCTCACACTAACCTCCCCCACTCCCCTCCCAACTCCCCTCGCCCACTCCCCTACCACACACCCCCTACCCAACTCCGCTTACCTCCACCTCCTCACTGCCCTACTCTACCCCACTCCCATCCCAAACTACCGTCCCCCACTCCCGAAACGCACACCCCTCCACAACACCCCGACCCTACACCCCTACCCAACACCCCTACCCCACTCCCCTACCCCATTCCACTACCCCAGTCCCGTTGCCAATCCCCTACCTCACTCGCCTCCCACACTTCCCTACCCACCTCTCCTAACCCCCTCCCCGACCCCACTCCCCTTCCCTCCACCTCCTCACTGCACTCCAGTACCCAGCTCCCCTACCCACACACCTCCACCATGCCCCTCCCTCATTCCCCTTCCCTCCAGCTCCTCCCAGCGCTCCCCTACCCAACTCCCCTATCCCACTCCCCTACCCCACTCCCCGAAACTACACCCCTCCCCCACTCCACACCCCCACTCCACACCCCCACTCCCCTTACCTCAACCATCTCACTGCGCTCCCCTACCCCACTCACATCCCCTACTCCCCTTCCTTCTCCTCCTCATTTCCCTCCCCTACCCAACTCCCCAACGCCACTGCCCTCCCCCACTCCCCACGCGACTCCCCTTCACTCCACCTCATCACTGCCCTCCCCTACCCCACACCGCTCCGCACTCCCCTCCTCACTTCCCTCCCCCACTCCCCTCCACATTCTCCTCCCTCACTCCCCACCCCATATCCCTACCTCTCTCCCCTCCCCCACTCCCCTCCCCCACTCCCCTCCACCACTCCCCTCCACCACTCCCCTCCTCTCCCCAACTCCCCTATCCCACTCTCCTCCCACACTCCACACCCTCACTCACCTCCCCAGATCCCCACACCCGCTCCCCTCCCGCACTAACCTCCCCCACAACCCTCCCCACTCCCCTCCCCCACTCCCCTCCCCCACTCCCCTCCCCCACTCCCCTACCCCTCTCCCCTCCCACTCTCCCCTCCCCCACTCTCCACTCCCCCACTCTCTTCCCCCTCTCTCCTCCCCCACTCTCCTCCCCCACTCTCCTCCCCCAATCCCATCCCCCACTCCGCTCCCCAACTCTCCTATCTCACAACCCTCCCCCACTCCCCTTCCCTCCACAACCAAACTCCCCTACCCCGCACACCTCCCCCACTCCACTTACACACTCCCCTTCCCTCCACCTCCTCACTGCGCTCCCCTATCCCACTTCCCTATCCCACTCCACATACCCCTATCCCACTCCACATTCCCACTCCCCTCCCCCCACTCCAGTCCACCTCTGCGCTTCCCTGCACCTATTCACTGCCCTCCCCTACCACACTCCCATCCCCCACTACCCTCCCGCACACCCCTACCCCACACCCCTACCGCACTCCGCTCCCCCTCTCCACTCCCCTCCCCCACTCCCCTCCCCCACTCCCCTCCCCCACACCCCTCACACACTAACCTCCCCCACTACCCTCCCAACTCGCTTCGCCCACTCCCCTACCATGCACCCTACCCAACTCTGCTTACCTCCACCTCCTCACTGCCCTACTCTACCGCACTCCCATCCTACACATACCCTCCTCCACTACCCTCCCCCACTCCCCAATCGCACACCCCTCCACGACACCCCGACCCCACTCCCCTACCCCACACCCCTACCCCACTCCCCTACCCCATTCCACTACCCCAGTCCCGTTGCCAATCCCCAACCTCACTCCCCTCCCACACTTCCCTACCCACCTCTCCTAACCCCCTCCCCTACCCCACTCCCCTTCCCTCGACCTCCTCACTGCACTCCAGTACACAATTCCCTACCCACATACCTCCACCACTCCCCTCCCTGATTCCCCGTCCCTCCACCTCCTCCCTGCGCTCCCCTACCCAGCTCCCCTATCCCACTCCCCTACCCCACTCCCCTACCCCACTCCCCTAAACTACACCCCTCCCCCCACTACACACCCCCACTCCCCTTACCTCCATCACCTCACTGCGCTCCCCTACCCCACTATCCTACCCCACTCTCCTATCCCACTCCACTTTCCCACTCCCCGACCCCACTCCCCTAACTCACTTCTCTCCCACACTCACCACCCCTTCTCCCCTTCCTTCCCCTCCTGACTGCTCTCCCCTACCCAACTCCCCAACGCCACTGCCCTCCCCCACTCCCCACGTTACTCCCCTTCACTCCACCTCATCGCTGCCCTCCCCTACCCCACACCCCTCCCCACTCCCCTCCCCACTCCCCTCCCCACTTCCCTCCCCCACTCCCCTCCACATTCTCCTACCTCACTCCCCACCCCATACCCCTACCTCACTCCACTCCCCCACTCACATAACACACACCCCACCCCCACTCCCCTCCCCCACTCCCCTCCCCCACTCCTCTCCCCCACTCCCCTCCCCCATTCCCCTCACCCACTCCCCTCCGACCCAACTCCACTCCCACTCCCCTTCCCTCCACCTCCTGACAGCACACCTCTACCAGATTCCACGACACCACTCTGCACCCCCACTCCCCTCCTCTACTCCCCTACCCCACCGCACATCCCTCCCAAACTCCCCTACCAGACGCCCTCCCCCACTCCCCTCCCCTCCCCCACTCCCCTCCCCCTCTCCCCTCCCCAAATCGCCTCCCCAGTCCCATTATCAAATCGCCTCCCCCAGTCCCCTTACCAAATCGCCTCCCCTACTCCCCTGCCCTCCACATCCTTACAGCCCTCCTCTACTCCACTCCCCTACAACACTCTGATCCCCCACTCGCCCCACCAATCCCCTACCCCGCTTCTCTCCAAAACTCCCCTACCCTCTCCCCACCCCCACTCCCCTACCCCACTCCCCTACCCCAGTCCCGTCGCCAATCCCCTACCTCACACCCCTCCCATACTCCCCTACCCACCACTCCTACCCCACTCTCTTACCCCACTCCCCTTCCCTCCACCTCCTCAATGCACTCCAGTACCCAACTCCCCGACGCCACTGCCCTCCCCCACTCCCCACGACACTCCCCCACTGCCCTACCTCGCTCCATTCCCCCAGTTACCACCCCCACTACCTTACCCCACTCCCCTCTACAATCCCCTCCCCAATCCCCTCCCCACCCCCGTCCCCACTTCCCTCCCCCACTCCCCCACCCCACTCACCGAACACACACCCTACCCCACTCCACTCCCCCATTCCCCTCTCCCACTCCCCTTCCCTCCATCTCCTCACTGCACCCCTACCCAACTCCCGTCCCCACTCCCCTTCCCTCCACCTCCTTACAGTCCACCCCTACCACACTTCCCGACACCACCCTGCACCCCCACCCCCTCCTCCACTCCCCTACCCCACTACCCCACCGCACCTCCCTCCCAAACTCCCCTACCAGACGCCCTCCCCCACACCCCTCCCCCAAACCCCTCCCCACACACCACCCCCCACTTCCCTCCCCCACTCCCCCACCCCACTCACCTAACACACACCCTACCCCACTCCACTCCCCCATTCCCCTCTCCCACTCCCCTTCCCTCCATCTCCTCACTGCACCCCTACCCAACTCCCGTCCCCACTCCCCTTCCCTCCACCTCCTTACAGCCCACCCCGACCACACTTCCCGACACCACACTGCACCCCCACCCCCTCCTCCACTCCCCTACCCCACTACCCCACCGCACCTCCCTCCCAAACTCCCCTACCAGACGCCCTCCCCCACTCCCCTCCCCCAAACCCCTCCCCACACACCACCCCCACTCCACTCCCACTCTCCCCTCCCCCAATCCGCACCCCCACTCCCCAAGCCCACTCCCCTCCCCAACTCCCCTTCCCTCCACCTCCTTCCAGCGCTCCCCTACTCCACTCCCCTACACCACTCTGATCCCCCACTAGCCTCACCACTCCCTACCCTACTCCCCTCCAAAACTCCCATACCCTCTCCCCACCCCCACTCACCTACACCACTCCCCTAACCCACTCCCTGTCCCCCACTCTCCTCCCCCACTCCCCTCCCCAACTCCCCTCGCCCAGTCTCCTCCCACACTCCCCTCCCTCACTCCCCTCCAACTCCCCTACAACTCTAACCTCCCCCACTCCCCTCTGCACCCCCCTCCGCACTCCCCTCCCCACTCCCCTCCCCACTCCCCTCCCCCACTGCCCTCCTCACTCCCCTCCCCACTCCCCTCCTCAATCACCTCCCACACAAACCTTCCCCACTCGCTCCCCCACGCCCCTCCCCACTCACCTCCCACACTAACCTCCCCCACTCGCCTCCCCACTCCCCTCCCCACTCCCCTCCCGCTCTTGCCTCCCCCAATCCCCTCCCCCACTCCCAAACTCCCCTCCCCCACTCCCCTCACTCACTAATCTCCCCCACTCCCCTCCCACACTAACCTCCCCCACTCCCCTCCCAACTCCCCTCATCCACTCCGCTACCCCACTCCGCTTACCTCCACATCCTCACTGCACGACTCCACCACACTCCCATCCCCCACTACCCTCCCCCACTACCCGCCCCCACTCCCTAACCGCACCCCCCTCCACAACACCCCTACCCCTCTCCCCTACCCCAAACCTGACCCCACACCCCTACCCTACACCCCTACCCTACTCCCCTACCCCAGTCCACTACCCCAGTCCCATCGCCAATCTCCTCTCTCACACCCCTCCCATACTCCCATACCCACCTCTCCTACCCCACTCCCCTACCCCACTCCCCTTCCCGCCACCTCCTCACTGCACTCCAGTACCCAGATCCCCTACGCCACTGCCCTCCCCCACTGCCCTACCTCACTCCACTCCACCAGTTACCCCTCCCACTACCTTACCCCACTCCCCTCCCCACTCCCCTCCCCATTTCCCTCCCCCACTTCCCTCCCCCACTCCCCTCCCATTTCTCCTACCTCACTCCCCACCCCATACCCATACCCCACTCCCCTCCCGCACTGCCCTACCTCACTCCACTCCCCCAGTTAACGCACCCACTACCTTGCCCCACTCCCCTCCCCACTCCCTTCCCCCACTCGCCTCCCCATACCCCTACCTCACTCCACTCCCCCACTCCCCTACCCCACTCACATAACACACACCCCTCCCCCACTCCCCTCCCCCATTCCCCTCTCCCACCCCCTTCCCTCCATCTCCTCACTGCCCCACTACCCAAATCCCCTCCCCACTCCCCTTCCCTCCACCTCCTTTCAGCCCACCCCTACCACACTCCCCGACACCACTCTGCACCCCCACCCCCTCCTCCACTCCCCTACCCCACTACCCCACCGCACTTCCCTCCCAAACTCCCCTACCAGACGCCCTCCCCCACTCCCCTCCCCCACACCCATCCCCACACCCCTTACCCACTCCCCCACTCCACTCGCCCACTCCCCTCCCCCACTCCACCTCCCCCACACCCCTCGCCCACTACCCTACCGCTATGGCCTACCCCACGCCCCTCCACAACTCCCCTCCCCAACTCCCCTTCCCTCCATCTCCTGACAGTCCTCCCCTACTCCACTCCCCTGCACCACTCTGCTCCCCCACTAGCCCCACCACTCCCCTACCCCACTCCCCTCCAAAACTCCCATAACCTCTCCCCACCCCCACTCACCTACACCACTCCCCTAACCCACTCCCTGTCCCTCAATCCATTCCCTGACTACCCAAACCCCACTCTCCTCCCCCACGCACCTCCCCAACTCCCCTCCTCCACACCTCGACCCCACTCTCCACCCCTCTCCTCGAGGCAACACCCCTCCCCCACACCTCGCCCCACTCCCTGCCTCAACTCCCCCACCCCACACTCCCCTCCCCCACTCCCCTCCACCACTCCCCTCCCCCACTCCCCTCCCCCACTCCCCTCCCAAGCTCCCCTCCCCCACAACCCCTCCTCAACTCCCCTAACTCCCCTTCCCCACTCCCCTCCACCACTCCCCTCCCCAACTCCCCTCCCCCACTCAACTCCCCTTCCACGCACTCTTCCCCACACTCCTCCCCACACCCCTCCCCTACTCCCCACTCCCACTGCCCTCCCCCAAATCGCCCACCACACTCCCCTCCCACACTCCCCTCCCCCAAATCCCCTGCCCCAATTCCCCTACCGCACTCCCATCCCCCACTCCCATCCCCCACTATCCTCCCCAACTACCCTCCCCCACTACCCTCTCCCACTCCACTCCCCCACTCCACTCCCCCACTCCACTCCCCCATCCCCACCCCCACTCTCCTCCCCCACTCCCCTACCCCAAATCCCCTTCCACAAATCCCCTACCCCAAATCCCCTCCCCAAATCCCCTCCCCCAAATCCCCGCCCCCACTCCATTCACATACCGCACTCCCCTCCACAACTCCCCTACCCGACTCCCCTACACAGCCCCCCGTCACCACACCCCTACCACACTCCCCTCCCCCACTCCGCTACCCGACTCCCATACCCCACACCCCTACCCCACTCCCCGACCCCACTCCCCGACCGCACTCCACGACCCCACTCCATGACCGCACTCACCCGACCCCACTCACCCGACCCCACTCACCCGATCACACTCCCCACCCCCACACCCCAACCCCACTCCCCACACCCATGCCCCTCCCCTAGTCCCCTCCCCACAACTCTACCCCACTATCCTCACCTCTCCTCTCTGCAACACCCGTCCCCCACTCCCCTCCCCCATTCCCCTCCCCCCGTCCCCACACCCCCTACCACACTCCCCTCCCCCACCCCGCTCCCCCACCCCGCTCCCCCACTCCCCTCCCACGCTAACCTCCCCCACACTCCTCCCCACACTCCTCCGCACACTCCTCCCCCACTCCCCTCCCCCACTGCCCTCCCCCACTCCCCTCCCCCAAATTACATACCCCAAATTCTGTACCCCAAATCCCGTACCCCAAATCCCCTACCCCCAATCCCCTCCCCCAAATCACCTCCCACACTCCACTCGCATACCGCACTCCCCTCCACAACTCCCCGACCCGACTCCCCGACCCAACCCCCCGTCAATACACCCCTACCACACTCCCCTCCCCCACTCCCCTCCCCCACTCCACTCCCCCACTCCCCTACCCCACTCCCCTACCCCACTCCCAGACCCCACTTCCCAACTCCACACTCCTACTCCACTCTGCACTCCACTCCGCTACTCCACTCCTCTCCCCCACACCCATCCTCAACTCCCCTCCCTAACTCCCCTCCATAACACCCCTCCCCAACTCCCCTCCCTCCCTCCCCTAACCCACTACCCTCCCCCATTTCCCTAACCCCCGACCCTCCCCAACTCCACTCCCCCACTCCCCTCCCCCACTCCCCTCCCACACTAACCTCCCACACTAACCTCCCCCACACTCCTCCCCACACTCCTCCCCACACTCCTCCCCAAAGTCCTCCCCAATCCCCAACCCCAAATCCCCGACCCCAAATCCCTTCCCCCAAATCCACTCCCCAAATCCCCTTCCCCAAATAACCTCCCCCACTCCACCCGTATACCGTACTCCCCTCCACAACTCCACTACCCGACTCCCCTACCCAACCCCCGTCACCACTCCCCCTACCACACTCCCCTCCCCACTCCGTTCCCCCACCCCCTCCCACACTAACCTCCCCCACACTCCTCCCCACACTCCTCCGCACACTCCTCCCCCACTACCCTCCCCCACTGCCCTCCCCCACTGCCCTCCCCCAAATTCCGTACCCCAAATTCCGTACCCCAAATCCCCGACCCCAAATCCCCTCCCCCAAATCCCCACCCCCACTCCACTCGCATACAGCACTCCCCTCCACAACTGACCTACCCGACTCCCCAACCCAACCCCCCGTCAATACACCCCTACCACACTCCCGTCCCCCACTCCCCTCCCCCACTCCACTCCCCCACTCCCCTACCTCACTCCCCTACCCCACTCCCAGACCCCAATTCCCAACTCCACACTCCTACTCCACTCTGCACTCCACTCCCCTACTCCACTCCTCTCCCCCACACCCATCCTCAACTCCCCTCCCTAACTCCCCTCCATAACACCCCTCCCCAACTCCCCTCCCTCCCTCCCCTAACCCACTACCCTCCCCCATTTCCCTAACCCCCGACCCTCCCCAACTCCACTCCCCCACTCCCCTCCCCCACTCCCCTCCCACTCTAACCTCCCACACTAACCTCCCCCACACTCCACCCCACACTCCTCCCCACACTCCTCCCCAAAGTCCTCCCCAATCCCCAACCCCAAATCCCCGACCCCAAATCCCTTCCCCCAAATCCACTCCCCCAAATCCCCTTCCCCAAATAACCTCCCCCACTCCACCCGTATACCGCACTCCCCTCCACAACTCCACTACCCGACTCCCCTACCCAACCCCCGTCACCACTCCCCCTACCACACTCCCCTCCCCACTCCGCTCCCCCACCCCCTCCCACACTAACCTCCCCCACACTCCTCCCCACACTCCTCCGCACACTCCTCCCTCACTACCCTCCCCCACTGCCCTCCCCAACTCCCCTCCCTCCCTCCCCAAACCCACTACCCTCCCCATTTCCCTAATCCACTACCCTCCCCAACTCCCCGCCCCAACTCCCCTCCCCCACTCCACTCCCCCACTCCCCTCCCACACTAACCTCCCACACTAACCTCCCCCACACTCCTCCCCACACTCCTCCCCACACTCCTCCCCCACTCCCGTCCCCCACTCTCCTCGTCCACTCCCCTACCCCACTCCGCTACCCCACTCCCAGACACCACTCCCCTACTCCACTCCCCTACTCCACTCTGAACTCCACTCCCCTACAGCACTCCACTCCCCCACACCCCTCCTCAACTCCCCTCCCTTACTCCACTCCACTCCCCCACACCCCTCCTCAACTCCCCTCCCTCACTCCCCTCCCCCACTCCCCTCCCCAATCCCCTCCCCCACTCCCCTCTCCCTCTCCCCTCCCACACTAACCTCCCACACTAACCTCCCCCACACTCCACCCCACACTCCTACCCACACTCCTCCCCAAAGTCCTCCCGCACTCCCCTACACCAGGTCCCCTACCCCAAATCCCTTCCCCCAAATCCCCTCCACCAAATCCCCTCCCCCAAATCCCCTCCCCCACTCCACCCGCATACCGCACTACCCTCCACAACTCCCCTTCACAACTCCCCTACCCGACTCCCCTACCCAACCCCCGTCACCGCACCCCCTACCACACTCCCCTCCCCCACTCCCCTCCCCCACTCCCCTACTCCACTCCCCTACTCCACTCTACACTCTACTCCCATACTCCACTCCACTCCCCCACACCCCTCCTCAACAACCCTCCCTAACTCCCCTCCCTAACACCCCTCCCCAACTCCCCTCCCTCCCTCCCCTAACCCACTACACTCCCCCATTTCCCTAACCCACCACCCTCCCCAGCTCCCCTCCCCCTCTCCCCTCCCCCACTCCCCTCCCCCACTCCGCTCCCACACTAACCTCCCCCACACTCCTCCCCACACTCCTCCCCAAAGTCCTCCCCTACTCCCCTACCGCAAGTCCCCTACCCCAAATCCCTTCCCCCAAATCCACTCCCCCAAATCCCCTCCCCCAAATAACCTCCCCCAAATAACCTCCCCCACTCCACCCGCATACCGCACTGCCCTCCACAACTCCCCTACCCGACTCCCCTACCCAACCCCCCGTCACCACACCCCCTACCACACTCCCCTCCCCCACTCCGCTCTCCCACTCCCCTCCCACACTAACCTCCCCCACACTCCTCCCCCACTCCCCTCCCCCACTCCCCGACCGCACTCCACGACCCCACTCCATGACCGCACTCACCCGACCCAACTCCCCTCCCACACTAACCACCAACACACTCCGCCCCACTCCCCTCCCCCACTCCCCTCCACCACTGCCCTCTCCAAGTCCCATCCCCCAAATCCCCTCCCCCAAATCCCCTACCCCAAATCCCCTCCCCCACTCGCCTACTGCTCTCCCCTCCACAACCCCCCTCCACAACTCCCATACCTGACTCCCCTACCCAACCCCCCGTCACCACTCCCCTCCCTTACTCCCCTCCCTCACTCCCCTACCCCTCTCCCCGACCCCTCTCCCTGACCCCTCTCCCCGACCCCACTCCCCGACCCCAAACCCCGACCCCACTCCCAGACCCCACTCCCCGAACCCCCTCCCCCACGCCCCTCCCCTTATCCCCTCCCCCACGCCCCTCCCTTAATCCCCTGCCCCACTCCTCTACCCCAATCTTCTCCCCTCTCCTCTCCGCAACACCCCTCCCCCACTCCTCTCCCCCACTCCACTCCCCCACTCCTCTCCCACAGTCCCCTCCCCCCTCCCCTCCCCCAAATCCCCTCCCACAAATCCCCTCCCCCAAATCCCCTACCCCAAATCCCCTACCCCAAATCCCCTCCCCCACTCGCCTATTGCTCTCCCCTCCACAACCCCCCCCACAACTCCCCGACCCGACACCCTTACCCGACTCCCCTACCCAAGCCCCCGTTACCACTCCCCCACCATACTCCCCTACCACACTCCCCTACCACACTCCCCTCCCCCACTCCGCTCCCCCACTCAGCTCTCCCACTCCCCTACCGAACTCCCCGGCACAACACCCCTACCCCACTCCCCTACCCCACTCCCCTACCCCACTCCGCTCCCCAACTCCCCTACCCCACTCACCTCCCCTACTCCCCTTCCTTCTCCTCCTCACTGCCCTCCCCTACCCAACTCCCCAACGCCACTGCCCTCCCCCACTCCCCACGCGACTCCCCTTCACTCCACCTCATCACTGCCCTCCCCTACCCCACACCGCTCCGCACTCCCCTCCTCACTTCCCTCCCCCACTCCCCTCCACATTCTCCTCCCTCACTCCCCACCCCATACCCCTACCTCTCTCCCCTCCCCCACTCCCCTCCCCCACTCCCCTCCACCACTCCCCTCCTCTCCCCAACTCCCCTATCCCACTCTCCTCCCACACTCCACGCCCTCACTCACCTCCCCAGATCCCCACACCCGCTCCCCTCCCGCACTAACCTCCCCCACAACCCTCCCCACTCCCCTCCCCCACTCCCCTCCCCCACTCCCCTCCCCCACTCCCCTACCCCTCTCCCCTCCCCCTCTCCCCTCCCCCACTCTCCCCTCCCCCACTCTCCTCCCCCTCTCTCCTCCCACACTCCGCTCCCCCACTCTCCACCCCCACTCTCCTCCCCCACTCCCACCCCCCACTCCGCTCCCCAACACTCCTATCTCACAACCCTCCCCCACTCCCCTTCCCTCCACAACCAAACTCCCCTACCCCGCAGACCTCCCCCACTCCACTTACACACTCCCCTTCCCTCCACCTCCTCACTGCGCTCCCCTATCCCACTTCCCTATCCCACTCCACATACCCCTATCCCACTCCACATTCCCACTCCCCTCCCCCCACTCCAGTCCACCTCTGCGCTTCCCTGCACCTATTCACTGCCCTCCCCTACCACACTCCCATCCCCCACTACCCTCCCGCACTCCCCTACCCCACACCCCTACCGCCCTCCGCTCCCCCTCTCCCCTCCCCTCCCCCACTCCCCTCCCCCACTCCCCTCCCCCACTCCCCTCCCCCACACCCCTCACACACTAACCTCCCCCACTACCCTCCCAACTCGCTTCGCCCACTCCCCTACCACGCACCCTACCCAACTCTGCTTACCTCCACCTCCTCACTGCCCTACTCTACCGCACTCCCATCCTACACATACCCTCCTCCACTACCCTCCCCCACTCCCCAACCGCTCACCCCTCCACGACACCCCGACCCCACACCCCTACCCCACACCCCTACCCCACTCCCCTACCCCATTCCACTACCCCAGTCCCGTTGCCAATCCCCTACCTCACTCCCCTCCCACACTTCCCTACCCACCTCTCCTAACCCCCTCCCCTACCCCACTCCCCTTCCCTCGACCTCCTCACTGCACTCCAGTACCCAATCCCCTACCCACATACCTCCACCACTCCCTCCCTGATTCCCCTTCCCTCCACCTCCTCCCTGCGCTCCCCTACCCAGCTCCCCTATCCCACTCCCCTACCCCACTCCCCTACCCCACTCCCCTACCTCACTCCCCTAAACTACACCCCTCCCCCACTCCACACCCCCACTCCCCTTACCTCCACCACCTCACTGGGCTCCCCTACCCCACTATCCTACCCCACTCTCCTATCCCACTCCACTTTCCCACTCCCTGACCCCACTCCCCTAACTCACTTCCCTCCCACACTTACCACCCCTTCTCCCCTTCCTTCTCCTCCTGACTGCTCTCCCCTACCCAACTCCCCAACGCCACTGCCCTCCCCCACTCTCCACGTTACTCCCCTTCACTCCACCTCATCACTGCCCTCCCCTACCCCACACCCCTCCCCACTCCCCTCCCCACTCCCCTCCCCACTTCCCTCCCCCACTCCCCTCCACATTCTCCTACCTCACTCCCCACGCCGTACCCCAACCTCACTCCACTCCCCCACTCACATAACACACACCACACCCCCACTCCCCTCCCCCACTCCCCTCCCCCATTCCCCTCACCCACTCCCCTCCGACCCAACTCCACTCCCCACTCCCCTTCCCTCCACCTCCTGACAGCACACCCCTACCAGACTCCACGACACCACTCTGCACCCCCACTCCCCTCCTCTACTCCCCTACCCCACCGCACATCCCTCCCAAACTCCCCTACCAGACGCCCTCCCCCACTACCCTCCCCTCCCCCACTCCCCTCCTCCTCTCCCCTCCCCAAATCGCCTCCCCCAGTCCCATTACCAAATCGCCTCCCCCAGTCCCCTTACCAAATCGCCTCCCCCACTCCCCTTCCCTCCACCTCCTTACAGCCCTCCTCTACTCCACTCCCCTACAACACTCTGATCCCCCACTAGCCCCACCAATCCCCTACCCCGCTTCTCTCCAAAACTCCCCTACCCTCTCCCCACCCCCACTCACCTACACCACTTCCCTCTCCCACTCCCTGACATAACTCCCCGACCCCACTCCCCTACCCCATTCCACTACCCCAGTCCCATCGCCAATCCCCTACCTCACACCCCTCCCATACTCCCCTACCCACCTCTCCTACCCCACTCTCTTACCCCACTCCCCTTCCCTCCACCTCCTCACTGCACTCCAGTACCCAACTCCCCGACGCAACTGCCCTCCCTCACTCCCCACGAAACTCCCCCACTGCCCTACCTCGCACCATTCCCCCGGTTACCACCCCACTACCTTACCCCACTCCCCTCCCCAATCCCCTCCCCACCCCCGTCCCCACTTCCCTCCCCACTCCCCCACCCCACTCACCTAACACACACCCTACCCCACTCCACTCCCCCATTCCCCTCTCCCACTCCCCTTCCCTCCATCTCCTCACTGCACCCCTACCCAACTCCCGTCCCCACTCCCCTTCCCTCCACCTCCTTACAGCCCACCCCTACCACACTTCCCGACACCACACTGCACCCCCACCCCATCCCCCACTCCCCTCCCCCAAACCCATCCCCACACCCCTCCCCCACTCCCCTCCCCTACTCCCCTCCCCACTCCCCTCCCCCACTCCCCTCCCCCAATCCGCACCCCCACTCCCCAAGCCCACTCCCCTCCCCCACTCCCCTCCCAACTCCCCTTCCCTCCACCTCCTTCCAGCGCTCCCCTACTCCACTACCCTACACCACTCTGATCCCCCACTAGCCTCACCACTCCCCTACCCTACTCCCCTCCAAAACTCCCATACCCTCTCCCCACCCCCACTCACCTACACCACTCCCTAACCCACTCCCTGTCCCCCACTCTCCTCCCCCACTCCCCTCCCCAACTCCCCTCGCCCAGTCTCCTCCCACACTCCCCTCCCTCACTCCCCTCCAACTCCCCTACAACTCTAACCTCCCCCACTCCCCTCCGCACTCCCCTCCGCACTCCCCTCCTCACTCCCCTCCCCACTCCCCTCCCCCACTGCCCTCCTCACTCCCCTCCCCACTCCCCTCCCCCAGTCCCCTCCCCCACTCCCCTCCCCCAATCCCCTCCTCACTCACCTCCCACACTAACCTCCCCCACTCGCCTCCCCACTCCCCTCCCGCTCTTGTCTCCCCCAATCCCCTCCCCCACTCCCAAACTCCCCTCCCCCACTCCCCTCACTCACTAATCTCCCCCACTCCCCTCCCACACTAACCTCCCCCACTCCCCTCCCCAACACTCCCCTCGTCCACTCCGCTACCCCACTCCGCTTACCTCCACATCCTCACTGCACGACTCCACCACACTCCCATCCCCCACTACCCTCCCCCACTACCCTCCCCCACTCCCTGACCGCACTCCCCTCCACAACACCCCTACCCTCTCCCCTACCCCAAACCCGACCCCACACCCCTACCCCACACCCCTACCCTACTCCAGTCCACTACCCAGTCCCATCGCCAATCTCCTCTCTCACACCCCTCCCATACTCCCATACCCACCTCTCCTACCCCACTCCCCTACCCCACTCCCCTTCCCGCCACCTCCTCACTGCACTCCAGTACCCAGATCCCCTATGCCACTGCCCTCCCCCACTGCCCTACCTCACTCCACTCCACCAGTTACCCCTCCCACTACCTTACCCCATTTCTCCTACCTCACTCCCCACCCCATACCCATACCCCACTCCCCTCCCCCACTTCCCTACCTCACTGCACTCCCCCAGTTAACGCACCCACTACCTTACCCCACTCCCCTCCCCACTCCACTCCAAATGTCCCTCCCCCACTCCCCTCCCCATTCCCCTACCTCACTCCCCACCCCATACCCATACCTCAATCCCCTCTCCCACTCCCCTTCCCTCCATCTCCTCACTGCCCCCCTACCAAACACCCCTCCCCACTCCCCTTCCCTCCACCTCCGAACAGCACACCCCGACCACACTCCCCGACACCACCCTGCACCCCACCCCCCTCCTCCACTCCACTACCCCACTACCCACTGCACTTCCCTCCCAAACTCCCCTACCAGACGCCCTCACCACGCCCCTCCCCCAGGCCCCTCTCCCACGCCCCTGTCCCACTCTGCTCCCCAACTGTCCTCCCCATCTCCCATCCCCCACTATCCTCCCCTCCCCAACTCCCCTACCACAATGCCCTACACCACGCCCCTCCCCAACACCCCTCCCCAATTGTTTTTCCCTCCACCTCCTTACATCCCTCCACTACTCCACTCCCCTACACCACTCCCGTACCCTCTCCCCACACCACTCACCTACACCACTCCACTAACCCACTCCCTGTCCCCAATCCCCTCCCTCACCCCACTCCCCCACTCACCTCCCCAACACCCATCACTCACTCCCCTACAAACTACGCACCCAACTCCACTACCGCACTGCCCTCCCCCACTCCCCGCCACAACTCCCCTCCCCCACTCCACACCTCCCCTACCCACTCCCCGCCCCCACTGCCCCTACCTCACTCCACTCACCCAGTTACCGCCCCCACTACCTTGCCCCACTCCCCTCCCACTCCATTCCCCCACTCGCCTCCCCATACCCCTACCTCACTCCACTCCCCCACTCCCCTACCCCACTCACATAACACACACCACTCCCCCACTCCCCTCCCCCATTCCCCTCTCCCACCCCCTTCCCTCCATCTCCTCACTGCCCCACTACCCAAATCCCCTCCCCACTCCCCTTCCCTCCACCTCCTTTCAGCCCACCCCTACCACACTCCCCGACACAACCTCTGCCACCCCCACCCCCTCCTCCACTCCCCTACCCCACTACCCCACCGCACTTCCCTCCCAACTCCCTACAGACGCCCTCCCCCACTCCCCTCCCCCACACCCATCCCCACACCCCTTCCCCACTCCCCCACGCCACTCGCCCACTCCCCTCCCCCACTCCACCTCCCCCACACCCCTCGCCCACTACACTACCGCTATGGCCTACCCCACGCCCCCTCCACAACTCCCCTCCCCAACTCCCCTTCCCTCCATCTCCTGACAGTCCTCCCCTACTCCACTCCCCTACACCACTCTGCTCCCCCACTAGCCCCACCACTCCCCTACCCCACTCCCCTCCAAAACTCCCATAACCTCTCCCCACCCCCACTCACCTACACCACTCCCCTAACCCACTCCCTGTCCCTCAATCCATTCCCTGACTGCCCAAACCCCACTCGCCTCCCCCACGCACCTCCCCAACTCCCCTCCTCCACACCTCGACCCCACTCTCCACCCCTCTCCTCGAGGCAACACCCCTCCCCCACACCTCGCCCCACTCCCTGCCTCAACTCCCCCACCCCACACTCCCCTCCACCACTCCCCTCCCCCACTCCCCTCCCCCACTCCCCTCCCAAACTCCCCTCCCCCACACCCCTCCTCAACTCCCCTAACTCCCCTTCCCCACTCCCCTCCACCACTCCCCTCCCCAACTCCCCTCCCCCACTCAACTCCCCTACCACGCACTCTTCCCCACACTCCTCCCCACACCCCTCCCCTACTCCCCACTCCCACTCCCCTCCCCCACTCCCCTCCCCCACTCCCCTCCCCACTGCCCTCCCCCAAATCCTCCACCACACTCCCCTCCCACACTCCCCTCCCCAAATCCCCTGCCCCAATTCTCCTACCGCACTCCCATCCCCCACTCCCATCCCCCACTACCCTCCCCAACTACCCTCCCCCACTACCCTCTCCCACTCCACTACCCCACACCACTCCCCCACTCCACTCCCCCACTCCACTCCCCCACTCCACTCCCCCCTCCCCACCCCCACTCTCCTCCCCCACTCCCTCCCCCACTCCCCTCCCGCACTCCCCTCCCCCACTCCCCTCCCCCACTCTCCTCCTCCACTCTCCTCCCCACTCTCCTCCCAAACTCTCCTCCCCCACTCCCCTCACCTAATCCCCTACCCCACTCCAATACGCCACTCCCCTACTCCACTCCCCTACTGCGCTCCACTCCCCCACACCCCTCCTCAACTCCCCTCCCTCACTCCCCTAACCCACTACCCTCTCCAACACTTCTCCCCCACTCCCCGCCCCCACTCCCCTCCCCACTCCCCTCCCCCACTCCCCTCCCCCACTCCCCCACTCCCCCACTCCCCTCCCACACTAACCTCCCCCACATTCCTCCCCACTGTCCTCCCCCACTCCGCTACCCCAAATCCCCTACCCCAAATCCCCTACCCCAAATCCCCGACTCAAATCCCCTCCCCCAAATCCCCTACACCAAATCCCTACCTCCAAATCCCCTCCCCCACTCCACACGCATACCGCTCTCCCCTCCACAACTCCCCTACCCGACTCCCCGAACCAGCCCCCCGTCAACACACCCCTACCACACTCCCCTCCCCACTAACCTCCCCCACACTTACCTCCCCACACTCCTCCACACAGTCCTCCCCACTACCCTCCTCCACACCCCTCCCCCACTCCCCTACCCCAGATCCCCTTCCACAAATCCCCTACCCCAAATCCCCTCCCCAAATCCCCTCCCCCAAATCCCCGCCCCCACTCCATTCACATACCGCACTCCCCTCCACAACTCCCCCACCCGACTCCCCTACCCAACCCCCCGTCACCACACCCCTACCACACTCCCCTCCCCCACTCCGCTACCCGACTCCCATACCCCACACCCCTACCCCACTCCCCGACCCCACTCCCCGACCGCACTCCACGACCCCACTCCATGACCGCACTCACCCGACCCCACTCACCCGACCCCACTCACCCGATCACACTCCCCACCCCCACACCCCAACCCTACTCCTCACTCCATGCCCCTCCCCTAGTCCCCTCCCCCACACCTCTACCCCACTCTCCTCACCTCTCCTCTCTGCAACACCCCTCCCCCAATCCCCTCCCCCACTCCCCTCCCCCCGTCCCAACAACCCCTACCACACTCCCCTCCCCCACCCCGCTCCCCCACACCGCTCCCCCACTCCCCTCCCACACTAACCTCCCCCACACTCCTCCCCACACTCCTCCACACACTCCTCCCCCACTCCCCCTCCCCCACTGCCCTCCCCCCACTCCCCTCCGCCAAATTCCGTACCCCAAATTCTGTACCCCAAATCCCCTACCCCAAATCCCCTACCCCAATCCCCTCCCCCAAATCCCCTCCCACACTCCACTCGCATACCGCACTCCCCTCCACAACTCCCCGACCTGACTCCCCCTACCCAACCCCCCGTCAATACACCCCTACCACACTCCCCTCCCCCACTCCCCTCCCCACTCCCCTACCCCACTCCCCTACCCCACTCCCAGACCCCACCTCCCAACTCCACACCCCTACTTCACTCTGCACTCCACTCCCCTACTCCACTCCTCTCCCACACACCCATCTCAACTCCCCTCCCTAACTCCCCTCCCTAACACCCCTCCCCAACTCCCCTACCTCCCTCCCCTAACCCAATACCCTCCCCATTTCCCTAACCCCCGACCCTCCCCAACTCCACTCCCCACTCCCCTCCCCCCACTCCCCTCCCACACTAACCTCCCACACTAACCTCCCCCACACTCTTCCCCACACTCCTCCCCACACTCCTCCCCAAAGTCCTCCCCAATCCCCAACCCCAAATCCACTCCCCCAAATCCCCTTCCCCAAATAACCTCCCCCACTCCACCCGTATACCGCACTCCCCTCCACAACTCCCCGACCCGACTCCCCTACCCAACCCCCGTCACCACACACCCTACCACACTCCCCTCCCCACTCTGCTCCCCACCCCCTCCCACACTAACCTCCCCCACACTCCTCCCCACACTCCTCCGCACACTCCTCCCTCACTACCCTCCCCCACTGCCCTCCCCCACTCCCCTCCCCCAAATTCCGTACCCCAAATTCCGTACCCCAAATCCCCTACCCCAAATCCCCTCCCCCAAATCCCCTCCCACAAATCCCCACCCCCACTCCACTCACATAACGCACTCCCCTCCACAACTGACCTACCCGACTCCCCTACCCAACCCCCCGTCAATACACCCCTACCACACTCCCCTCCCCAACTCCCCTACCCCACTCCCCTACCCCACTCCCAGACGGCACTCCCCTACTCCACTCCCCTACTTCACTCTGCACTCCACTCCCCTACTCCACTCCTCTCCCCCACACCCATCCTCAACTCCCCTCCCTAACACCCCTCCCCAACTCCCCTCCCTTACTCCCCTACCCCGCTCCCCTCCCACACTAACCTCCTAAACTAACCTCCCCCACACTAACCTCCCCCACACTCCTCCCCACACTCCTACCCAGACTCCTACCCAAAGTCCTCCCCCACGCCCCTGCCCCAGGTCCCCAACCCCAAATCCCTTCCCCCAAATCCCTTCCCCCAAATCCCCTCCCCCAAATCCCCTCCCACAAATCCCCTCCCCCACTCCACCCGCATACCGCACTCCCCTCCACAACTCCCCTACCCGACGCCCCTACCCAACCCCCCCGTCACCCACACCCCCTACCACACTCCCTCCCCCACTCCCCCTCCCCCACTCGCCTACCCCACTCCCCGTACCCCACTCCCCTAACCCACTCCCTACTCCACACCCCTACTCCACTTACCACTCCACTCCCATACTCCACTCCACTCTCCCACACCCCTCCTCTACTCCCTCCCTAACTCCCCTTCCTAACACCCCTCCCCAACTCCCCTCCCCTCCCTCCCTAACCCACTACCCTCCCCATTTCCCTAATCCACTACCCTCCCCAACTCCCCGCCCCCAACTCCCCTCCCCCACTCCACTGCCACACTAACCTCCCACACTAACCTCCCCCACACTCCTCCCCCACACTCCTCCCCCACTCCCCTCCCCCACTCCCCTCCCCCAAATCCCGTACCCCAAATCCTCTACCCCCAAATCCCTTACCCCAAATCCCCTACCCCAAATCCCCTACCCCAAATCCCCTCCCCCACTCCACTCGCATACCGCACTACCCTCCACAACTCCCCTACCCGACTCCCCTACCCAACCCCCCGTCACTACACCCCTACCACGCTCCCCTCCCCCACTCTCCTCCCCCACTCCCCTACCCCACTCCGCTACCCCACTCTCAGACACCACTCCCCTACTCCACTCCCCTACTCCACTCTGCACTCCACTCCCTTACACCACTCCACCCCCCACACCCCTCCTCAACTCCCCTCCCTTACTCCACTCCACTCCCGCACACCCCTCCTCAACTCCCCTCCCTAACACCCCTCCCTAACTCCCCTCCCCAACTCCCCTCCCTCACTCCCCTCCCCCACTCCCCTCCCCCACTCCCCTCCACAATCCCCTCCCCCACTCCCCTCTCCCTCTCCCCTCCCACACTAACCTCCCACACTAACCTCCCCCCACACTCCACCCCACACTCCTACCCACACTCCTCCCCAAAGTCCTCCCGCACTCCCCTACACCAGGTCCCCTACCCCAAATCCCTTCCCCCAAATCCCCTCCACCAAATCCCCTCCCCCACTCCACCCGCATACCGCACTCCCCTCCACAACTCCCCTTCACAACTCCCCTACACGACTCCTCTACCCAACCCCCGTTACCGCTCCCCCTACCACACTCCCCTCCCCCACTCCCCTATCCCACTCCCCTACCCCACTCCCATTCCCCAATCCCCTTCTCCACTCCCCTACTCCACTCTGAACTCCACTCCCCTACTCTACTCCACTCCCCCACATCCCACATCAACTCCCGTCCCTAACTCCCCTCCCTAACGCCCCTCCCAAACTCCTCTCCCTCACTCCCTAACCCACTACCCTCCCCCATTTCCCTAACCCACTACCCTCCCCAACTCCCCTGCCCACTCCCCTCCCCCACTCCCCTCGCCCACTCCCCTCCCACACTAACCTCCCACACTAACCTCCCCCACACTCCTCCCCACACTCCTCCCCACTCTCCTCCCCAAAGTCCTCCCCCACTCCCCTACCCAGGTCCCCTACCCCAAATCCCTTCCCCCAAATCCCCTCCCCCAAATACCCTCCCCCACTCCACCCGCATACCGCACTCCCCTCCACAACTCTCCTACCCGACTCCCCTACGCAACCGCCCGTCACCACACCCCCTACCACAATCCCTTCCCCCACTCCCCTCCCCCTCTCCCCTCCCACACTAACCTCCTCCACACTCCTCCCCACACTCCTCCGCACACACCTCCCCCACTCCCCTCCCCCACTCCCCTCCCCCACACCCCTACCCCAAATTTCGTACCCAAAATTCCGTACCACCCATTCCGTACTCCAATTCACCTACCCCAAATCCCCTACCCCAAATCCCCTCCCCCACACCCCTCCACAACTCCACTACCCGACTCCCCTACCCAACCCCCCGTCACCACACCCCTACCACACTCCCCTCCCACACTCCCCTCCCCCACTCTCTGACCCCACTCCCTGACCCCACTCCCCGACCCCACTCCCCGACACCACTCCCTGACCCCACTCCCCTACCCAACTCCCCGTCACCACTCCCCTACCACACTCCCCTCCTCCACTCCCCTATCCCACTCCCCGACCCCACTCCCCGACCCCACTCACCCGACCCACTCACCCGACCCCACTCACCGGACCCCACTCACCCGACCCCACTCACCCGACACCACTCACCAGACACCACTCACCCGACCCCACTCCCCACCCCCACACCCCAACCCCACTCCCCACCCCCATGCCCCTCCACTAATCCCCTCCCCCACTCCTCTACCCCACTCTCCTCCCCCACTCCTCTCTGCAACACTCCTCCCCCACTCCTCTCCCCCACTCCCCTCCCCAATCCCCTCACTCACTCCCCTCCCTCAAATCCCCTCCCCCACTCCCCTCCCCCAAATCCCCTACACCAAAATCCCCTACCACACTCCCCTCTCCCAAATCCCCTGCCCCAATTCCCCTCCCGCACTCCCATCCTCCACTCCCCTCCCCCACTCCCCTCCCCCACTGCCCTCCCCCACTCCCCTCCCCCTCTCCACTCCCCCACTCTCCTCCCCCACTCCCCTCTTCCACTCCCCTACCGCACTCCCCTACCCCACTCCCCTACCCCACTCCCCTGCCCCACTCCCCTACTCCACTCCCCTACACCACTCCCCTACTCCACTCCACTCCCTAACACCCCTCCTCAACTCCCCTCCCTAACTCCCTTCCCCCACTCCCCTCCCCCACTCCCCTCCACAATCCCCTCCCCCACTCCCCTCTCCCTCTCCCCTCCCACACTAACCTCCCACACTAACCTCCCCCACACTCCACCCCACACTCCTACCCACACTCCTCCCCATAGTCCTCCCGCACTCCCCTACACCAGGTCCCCTACCCCAAATCCCTTCCCCCAAATCCCCTCCACCAAATCCCCTCCCTCAAATCCCTCCCCCACTCCACCCGCATACCGCTCTCCCCTCCACAACTCCCCTTCACAACTCCCCTACACGACTCCTCTACCCAACCCCCGTCACCGCTCCCCCTACCACACTCCCCTCCCCCACTCCCCTCCCCAACTCCCCTACCCCACTCCCCTACTACACTCACCTACTCCACTCTACACTCTACTCCCATACTCCACTCCACTCCCA